>NC_057726.1:33063491-33127112 GCF_004010195.1 Chiloscyllium plagiosum
GTGTTTGACAGAGTTGGAGGCGGGGGATGTGTTTGACGGGGTTGGGGGCAGAGCGAGGTATTTGACGGGGTTGGGGGCAGGGGGAGGTGTTGCACGGGTTTGGGGGCGGGGGGAGGTGTTGCACGGGGTTGGGGGCAGGGAGGGTGGAGTCGGGGGCAGGGTCTTGTGGGCTGATGTGCCAGTGCAACCTCCTGAACGGGGACCAGACTTTAAAAACTCCGAGCCCTAAAGGAAAGGCATTTAATCAATTAACCGAATAATCGATTATCTGAATGAAATAATGCCTGTCCATCATGTTCGGATAATCTAGGTTCCCTGTACTGAATTTCATTTAAAATCTGTCTACCTAATAGCTTAAAAATACTATTGCCCTTCCTCATTTTGCGTAATCAATAATACCTGATCCATAGAGGGAATGATAATAAAATAAAATTCTTGGAAAAAGTTGTTCAAAGATCTTGTCAATCCAGCCATCTTATTCACAGAAGTGTTTTTATTTCTTGCAGCCATTTTTTCAGGGTACAATTTTTCACTTTCTTGTCACGTACATCATAATGTGTAATAATCCTAATTATAGGGATAGGGTGGGTTGCTTCTGCCTGTAGTGTTCACAATACATTTGTTGCAGCAGAATCTTTACCAATATTTGGGGAAGCTCCTGTTTCATATTTTGCATTTATGATCGCAACAATTGCTAGAGTTGGCTCAGCAAGTTGTAAAGGCAGTTGCTATGATTGCCATGAGAACTTGGTAGATGGGTAGAGTATACCCTCAAATAATGTATTTTTGTCAGAATTAAAATCATAGTGCTGTATTTTCCCATATTTTTGATAAGTATCAATTCTGGGGAATTTATCTGTGGGTTTTCACTCTGTATATACTGACAAATTTTCTCACACAATTGTCCACTGAGGTAAAAATGCTCACCTGTGCCAATACCTTCCAATACAAACAGGCCCTCGCAACATTGTCACATAGCCGTTGAAACCTTACAGGAAAATTGGATTTTTTTTTTTTGTTTTTGCTGGGTTTTCCCAACGTTCCTACCATTGCCTACATCATTCAAATGCTGGGAAAACTCCATGCTTTGGTTATGTTTGTGATTTAAAATCATTGTTCAATCTGTGAATAGTGGCTCAAAAATGTAAGCTCCGGTATCTAGAGTTTACTGAATCTAACATTTGATAAAGGTACCTTTGCTTTCAAAACAAATGTCTACCTTGAAGAATAGCTATTTAGTTTGAACAACTGGTTCCTAATTCACAGCATGCATAAATACAAACCAAAATATTGTTCTGGTGTTGAGTTTTATATTGGCATAAAATTTACAATAATTACCTACAATATTTTTGTAATTTACAACATGTTTTACAGCAGAATATATTTTTCCTCAGGGTGTCAATATGATCAATCTATTCAGGACAGCAATTAAACCATCAGATTGTGTCCCATTTAGTTTGATGCATGGATCGCCCTCTGATAAAAAAGGTATTGCTGGTGAGACTCTATGACTCTATGAGAATACTTCTGACTGAAAACTAGAACTTTCTATTGGATAAAGCATGGACACCCAACAATGACAGGCACACTTAATGAAGTTATGGTGTAACAGTGAGACACTACTAGGATTGTGTCATTTGCGTCATATGATATAAACCATCTACAATTCCCATTAACTAATATGTAAATATGACACTCACATTTTACTTCTCAAGTTTCTTCCAAGCTTGTATTCAGCGTTTTGTGCAGGGTCAGCCAGTTTGTGGTCCAAATATGTATCAGGCAGGTCACAAGTGCAGTACTTAGCATAATCAATGATTACAAAGATTAGTAACAAAAGTACAACTCCTCAGAACTATGGGTGTATTCTTCAGGGATGAAGGCAGTGTTCATTGCTCCCATGTTGCCATTTAGACTCCTGTACATACTGTGGTGTCCAACATGACCTAACAGAATTTATTTTCATCTCAATACCCACACAGTATGAAACCATGAGCACTCAATCTTGTAATGCCTCATTCTTCATTAGCTCTCACATGGTGCTTTTGCTTAAGCTAAGAGGATGAAGAATGGAAATAAAGAAGGTGCAGTTCTTGGTGTTCATGTGCCAACTTGTGTCAGAATAGGGTATAACGAAACAAAACTGATACAATCAGCAGATTATCAAAAAAGTAACATGGTTCTTGGTATAACATGGCTGCACTGAACCTACCCACCATTCCACAAAACTTTCCATTGTAATTGTTTGGCATCCTCGTAATGAGTATGCAGCATATTTTACACATAACAGCTAAAGAAGCAAAATAATGAGAAAATTTCAATCAACATCAGTAAGTTGTCTTTAAAAAAGTCATTTCTGGAGGTTTAGTAACAGTTCCATGCCTTTTTACTCACTGCATGATTTGTAAATTTTGCCTCTCGGCCAGGATTCTGAGCTTTCAAATGAATAAGCTATTGAACCAAACTACAATATCTAATTTCATATCCCTTCAGTATAACCACTGATGGTTAGTTCTTCCTGATGCATGGACAGAAGCTCATTAAACCGTGAACTTATGTATTTATCTGTCTTATTCACTGCTCAGATGACATGTTAGAAAATGTAGGCTTGGACAGCACATTTGTTTTTGAACACATTTGGAATTAAAAGTGGAATTTTCCCAGCTCCTGAATAACATGGGCAATGGCAAGCCAGTTGGTAAAATGTGGCAAGAACACAAATATGAGATCAACAATGCTGAATAAAGAAAATCAGCTTTTCCACCACCAGTTTTAACAGTGAGGCAAAAAAAGACATGTTTGCATACACAAATATCTCAATATTACTGGATCTTGTCTCATTTCTGTGAGGATGGCTATTTTCCCAGACACTGGAGAGAAACGAGACAGTGGCAATTTCCAACTTGAAAGTTAGCTGAGGTTAGCTAATTGTTCCTCTGGGCCTCCACCTTGGTCAGTGTTCTCCAACATCTCAAGTTATACTGCATGGACAGCGTCCACCTGTATCCTTCATCCAAGAAAGCCAGCACTAGACATGCACCACCTTCACATCATCATTGTCCATCTCTGACTCACTAATGACACAGATCATTACTCCAATACTGCACTTAGAAGTGCACTTCTTTGTGATGCTGCTGTCAGGCATTCATTCCATGTATTGGAATAGGGTGCACCTCAGGGTTCTTAGCTTGCTCTCTTAGCACTCACTCACTTTCTGCCTAATTGGATGCCCATAGCATCTATGCCTTGCCATAGGCACTGTACCTCTACACTTACTGGCTCTCAGTAGTTCTGCTTTGTCTTGCCTTTTAGCAAAGACACAAAGGCAGGCAGCTTTTCATGTTTGGAAATGTGTTGCTGGAAAAGCGCAGCAGGTCAGGCAGCATCTAGGGAACAGGAGAATCGATGTTTCGGGCATTAGCCCTTCTTCAGGAATGAGGAAAGTGGAAGAAGGGCTAATGCCCGAAACGTCGATTCTCCTGTTCCCTAGATGCTGCCTGACCTGCTGCGCTTTTCCAGCAACACATTTCCATCTCTGATCTCCAGCATCTGCAGACCTCACTTTCTCCTCAGCTTTTCATGTTTGCCAGCTGTGATGAGTCAAGAGGGTGGACATGTAACTATCTGGCAGCATGCTACATCAACGTCATACTTATAGCATGTGCCAGTAGCTCATATATTAAAGAGACTCTGTTTGCTTCACTAAATGGCCATGTACAAAGTATAAGGGGAGTATTCCTAAACCAAGTTGGGAGAATCAGGAGAGGTCAGTCAGGGAAACCCCTGCCATAGTAAAGGCATAATTTGATCCCTCAGTCGGAATTTGGACACTGTCTGTCAGCAACTTAAGGTATTCAGGGTCAGGGGTTCTGTATCATTCCAATCTGGGGAATGGGATATGGTCAGTTCTGCAGTATCTGTGCAATAGGTCCAGGAATTAGCAGCAATTCAGTAGGCAAGCTGCACTGAGATTAGTCAGAGTCTGGTCGCTCATCAGTCAGAGTTGACATTCCAAGTCGATCAGGAGAGTGGACCACCATCAGTCATGGGATCTGTGATCCACCATGACTCACCAATCATCAAGAATGCTTAACAAGATCACAGCTGTGATGGGCAAGTTGGGGAAGTCAGTTGTGGGAATTCGAAGCAGCATGCTGGGATGCAAAGGAGGTCATAATTACGAAGGGAGAAATCTAACATAACAGGTGGGAAGACATTGGTGCATTGGAGGACACAGCTTACTGTGGGGCTGTGAGACAGGAGGTAGTGTCACCAATGATCACCACCATCTTGGCTTGATGAGGGTCTGTGCATCATGATGTTTGGTTCGAGGCACAGAAGTAATGTGAGGAGATGAAGACTTAGTGAAAAAGTTGATAGGTGGAAGTAGGTAATATTTGGAGAAGTTGAGAATTGATGATGTTGACACAAAGGAACATGAAGGTTTGGGGGCAAGTCACCTGGATTAACAGGCTCAGCCTGCGAATCAGTCCATAAAGCATAACCTGTGTTGCCTTAAAACCTCATGAAAGTTGCAAATCTTAATGGAAATGAAAATGGCTGCCACCACACTCAAAGTGGGCTGCATAAACATTCCTTTCTCTGCTTATGGAAGTGGTTCAATTTGTGAGCAAGATGAGGCCTTTAAGGGGCAATTGCATCAATTAAATGCTTACTCAGTACAAGTTTAAGTTATCTTTAATCCCAGAATTCTGCATCTAAAATACATACAGTGACCAACTATGTTGTGTATAAATTCTGGCCACAAGTGAGCTTGATCATGTCATTGATAATTACAAATTGATCATAGTCATCTCTAAAAAGCAGAAGTGATCATAGACAACTTTAATCATGTCATCTGTGGGCCACAACTCACAGATAAGGGTATTGAGCAGGAAAAACATCACCTTCAGCAGGATAGAATGACATAGTGTTGCTCCTCTGCAACTAATCAGCATTCCAGATTCCAAACTGCAGCCAATTCGATTCACTCCACCTGACATCAAGAAACAGTTGCAGAGACTGGCTACCGCAAAGGCTACAGGCCCTGACAACATTCTGGCAATAGTGCTGAAGAATTGTGTTCCAGAACCTGCTGTTCCCCTAGCCAAGCTGTTCCAAAACAGTTACAACACTGGCATTTACCCAACAATGTGAGAAATTGCCCAGATATGTCCTTTACATAAAAAGCAGGACGAGTCCAACCCAGCCAATTATCGCCCAATCAGTCTACTCTCAGTGACCACTAAAATGATGGAAGGTGTCATCAACAGTACTATTGAACAGCAGGTCAGCAATAACCTGCTCACTGACACCCAGCTTGGATTCCGTCAGGGCCACTCAGCTCCTGACCCCACTATAGCCTTGGTTCAAACTTGGTAAAAAGAGCTGAATTCCAGAGGGGAGGTGAGAGTGACAGCCCTTCACATCACATTCAACTAAATGTGACATCAAGTAGCCCTCGCATAACTGGAATTATTGGTTGGAATCATACCTGGCACATAAGAAGATGTTTGTATTGTTGGAGGTCAGTCATCTCAGCTCCAGGACAACTCTGCAGAAATTTTTCAGGGTAGTGTATGAAGCCCAATCATCTTCAGCTGCTTTATCAATGACCTTCCTTTCATCATAAAGTCAGAAGTTGAGATGTTTGCTGATGACTGCACATTATCCAACACCATTTGCGACTCTTCAGTTACTGAAGCAGTCCATTTTCAAATGCAACAAGATCTGGACAATATCCATACTTGGCCTGACCAGTGGCAAGTAACATTTGCACCACACAAGTGGCAGGCCATGATCATCATCACCAAGAGACAATCTAACCACTGCCCCTTGTCATTCAGTGGTGTTACTATCACTGAATCCCTCACTATGAACACCCTTGGGGTTACAATTGTCCAGAAACGCAACTGTATTTGCCACATAAACATAGTAGCTACAAGAACAGGTCAGAGGCTAGGAATACTGTAATGGTTAACCCATCTCCTGACTCCCCAAAGTCTGTCCACCATCAATGAGGCACTAGCCAGGAGTGTGATGGAATACTCCCCACTTGCCTGGATGGGTGCAGCTCCAACAACACTCAAGAAGATTGGCACCATTCCAGGCAAAGCAGTCCACTTGATTGGCATTACATCCACTCATTTCAGCACTGACACTCAGTAGCAGCAATGTGCACTATCTACAAGATGCACTGCAGCAATTCACCAAAGATCCTCAGACAGCACTTTCTTCTAAACTCACAACCACTTCCATCTCGAAGGACAAGGGCAGCCATTACTTGGGAAAACCACCACAAGTTCCTCTCCAAGGGACTCAGCTTACTGATTTGGAAATATATCATCATTCCTTCACTATCACTGGGTCAAATGCCCAGAATTCCCTCCCTACTGGCATTGTGTGTCACCCCACAGCAGATAGACTGCAACAGTTCAAGAAGGCAGCTCACCATCATTTTCTCAAGGGCAACTAGGGATGGGCAATAAATGTTGGCCAATCAGTGACACCCACATCCCACAAAAATGAACAGAAAAGGACTTAATCAACACCTACTTCCAATCATTGGGTGAAATCCTAATTTGTTGGCTATAAATTTATTGTTTTTTGTAAAGCAAATCACCCAGTTATTCCTAGAAGCAAGTTTTGTTAGTCTTTTCTTCACTTCTCCTACTGTTTGATAAAGGTTAACTTTAACAACTGACACCAAAATTGGTGGTATAGTGGACAGCAAAGAAGGTTATCACAGCTTAAAAAAATCTCGATCAATTAGGTCAATGGGCTGAGGAGTGGTAAATGGCGTTTAATTTGGATAAATGTGAGGTATTCCATTTTGGTAATACAAACAAGGACAGGACTTATACAGTTAATGGTAGGCCCTGTGTAGCGTTGTTGAAGAAAGTGACCGAAGGATTCAGGTGCATAACTCCTTGAAATTTACATCACAGGTAGATAGGGTGGTTAAGAAGGCATTTAGCTTGCTTGCCTTCAATGCTCAGATCTTTGAGTATAGGAGTTGGGACATCATGTTGAGGTTGTCCATGACATTGGGGAGGCCTCTTCTGGAGTACTGTGTGCAGTTCTGGATGCCCTGTTATATGAAGGATGTTATTTAACTGGAGAGGATTCAGAAAAGATTTGCAAAGATGGTGCCAGGAATGGAGTGTTTGAGATATTAAAATAAAATGGAAAGAATGGGAGTTTTCACTGGACCATAGGAGGTTGAGGGGTGACCTCACTGAGGTCTATAAAATCATGAGGGGCATAGAAAAGGTGAATGATAAGTACTTTTCCCTTTGGTGGGGGACTTCAAAACCAGGGGGCATATTTTTAAGGTGAGAGGAGAAAGGTTATAAAATCATGAGGGACAACCTTTTTACATAGGGATTGATTTCTGTGTGGAATGTACTGTCAGGAGAAGTGGTGGATGCTGATACAGTTGCAATATTTTAAAGGCATTTGGATAAGTTCAAGAATAGGAAAGGTTTGGAGGGATATGGGCCAAGCACAGGTAGGTGGGACTAGTTTAGTTTGAGAGTGTGGTCGGCATGGACCAGTTGGACCGAAGGGTCTGTTTCCGTGCTATATGACTCCAAGACACAAAATGATGCTTGCTCATTAAACAATGACAAAGTGTTATGCAACATAGGGCATTGGAAGGAGTAGCACTCCTGCAGACAGTGCGCTAACATTTTATGGTGTTAATGATAGGTTGCCTCTGTAGCTCCATTCCCATAGCTGCTGTTCTTTGCCAGTCGATCAGACAGGTGACAGTGTAAGGAGATAATACATTTACAAATATGAGATTCTGTTTCCAAGGAAATGTTACTTGTGCTACCGATGTGCTCTCAGAAGCAAATCTCTCCCACTACTTGTGCCATGGGGTGATACTCCAAGCTGGCAGCATTTTACCTTGTGCACAGCTGAGTTTTAAATATGGTGCCAGTGCTGTGAATCCCAGAAGGTCCCAGCAGTGGCAAGTATTTGTACTATTGTGAGTGCACAGCAGTGTGATCATGTCTTTGGGGGGTGCACTGCTTATATAATAAAGTGAGCAGCAGAAAATTGCATGAGATGATTTGCTGAAGCTCCTGGAGAGAAACGTTTCATTCATACTCCATGAAATTGACAATTAGGACTGAATTTTACCAAAAATCAGCTAAGTATCTGTATAAATCTGTAAAGTACAGTTTACTGATCTTTAAATTCCATCTGATAAATTCCTCCTTTTAACGTTTTATCTTTCTGTGTGATGGGACCAAGTAAATTCATGAAGGCTGTTTGCTTGACATCACATGTTTATTATCTCTCAGAGTTAGCAAGTAATAAAATTGTTCTTTCTTTCATTCTAGAAAAACTTGTGATTGGTTCCTTATTCCTTGCAATAAAACGTTACATTTTAATATGTGAAATGCATAGCCTCATGCTAGAAAGAACTTAAGTCAATCTTGTAACCAACCAAAGAAGCTGAAAAGTGGGGACTGGGTCCACCCCTCCTCTCACCTGATCATAATATCTTTTTCTAAGCCTATACACAAAGAAAGTGAAAATTAGAGGGAAACAGTGATTACTCTCCTATCCTAGAATTCAACTTACCCCATGAAAAATTATGTGAAAAAAGTTGCTGCCCAGGCCTCAGTGAATTCCATGTGACTATACAACAAATATTGTAATTGCACTCAAATACTCATAATGGGAAATTTATTGCTAAAACATTCTGCTGAGTTTCAGCAATCAATCCCAAAACCGACATCTTTCTACCTAAGCACAGATCAGAATGGCAACCAGCTAAAACTTGCTGACTGGGATTTCGTGATTGGCAGGTTGCAAGAAACTATCAAAGTTTCAATATACTCAGCAATTTAATTCAGATGCTGACACTGAGCAAGAGAGGAACATAATCTTCACGTGACAATAAATAAAGAATTAGACCTTCTGGCACTGTGGAACAAAATAATCAGAGCTAAGCTGATTATATCCTTTATTTTCAAAAAAAAAGGTTTAAGTAGCTGAAAACTCTGTGCTACCTTTAAAATCAGCTGAAATTACAAAACGTGCAGCTTATGAATTCAGTCTTTCACTGCAAATACCAATGGGCCAGCCTTATTTTATTTATGATTCCCTACTTCAGAATATTAGCACAAACAATGTTATGTTTTACAAAATTTGCTATTACACGATGAAGTTTGGCAAATAATTTAGATTAGTGCTGTATGAATACATCCGAGATTTCTCTCACTCCACAGGTTAGGCAGGAACATCATTAATTTATTCTTAAATGTCTACTAAAACAGTCGAGAAATACTTTAGGTGAATACCCAGATTAATAGGTCAAGGGATCATTTCAAAATCTTATTATTCTTTGTTAAAATTTTCAGAAGATAATTTCAGCCATTTAAATTGGAACAGGAGTAGGCCAATCAGCCCATCAAGCCTGTTCCATGATTAAATGAGAGCATGGCTGATCTGTGATCTAACTCCATATATCTGTCCTTGGCCCATATGCCTTAATACCTTTGCTTAACAAAAATTTATCTATCTCAGATTTAAAATTATCAATTGCTCCAGCATCAACTACCATTTGTTGAAGAGAGTTCTAAACCTCTACCATCCTGTGTGTAGAAGTGCTTTCTAACACCCCTTCTGAATAGTCAGTCCTTAACTTTTAGACTGTACTTCCTAGACCTAGAATCCCCAGTCTGTGGAAATAGTTTATCCTCATTCAGCCTGTTTTTTCCTGTAAATGCCTTGAAAACTTTGATCAGATCATGCCTTAACCTTCTAAAACTTTGAGACAAAATAGGCCTAATTTGTCATAACTTAACCCCTGAAGTCCGGGTGTCATTCTTGACTCCTTCCAAGACCAATATTTCCTTCCTGAGGTGTGGTGCCCAGATCTGCTGATGGTACTCTAATTGGGATCTAACTAGGGTTTTATATAACTGCAGCAGAACTTCTGCATCCTTGTAGTCGAGTACACTAGGTATAAAGGTGTTCTCGGTTATTTTTTGCATATGTTTGTGATATTTTAAAGATCTATGCGCCTGAACCCTCATCCACTAGACACCCATTTTTTTCACTTCATACCCTCCAGAAAGAACCCTGATCTAACCTTCTTGGACCAAAATGGCTAATGTCACACTCGCTCACAGATTTGTCAGATTACATAGAAGTGCAGTAACAGAAAGAATAGTAATCCTGCTTCACAAAGCAGTTAAAGATCAATTTTGATTAGATTCCCGACAGTGTGGAAACAGGCTATTTGGCCCAACAAGTCCACACCGACCCTCCAAAGAGTAACCCACCCAGACCCATTCCCCTGCCCTGTATTTACCCCTGACTATTGCACCTAACGCTATGGGCAATTTAGCACGGCAAATTCACCTGACCTGCACATCTTTGGATCATGGGAGGAAATCCACACAGACACGGGAGAATGTACAAACTCCACACAGACAGTTGCCTGAGGCTGAAATTGAACCTGGGTCCCTGGCACGGTAAGGTAGCAGTGCTAACCATTGAGCCACTGTGCTACCCAATTTGCTCCTGTGAGTTTAATGCTCCATGAACAATCATCTGAAAGGAAATTAATTTTTGTCAGAGAGGAGTATTCTTAACTAATTGGAATTATTCCAGCATCAATTCATTTAGGTTATCTAGAATCTGCTAATTTTTTTATTCATTCACGGGATCTAGTGCCACTGGCCAGGCTTTATTACCCATCCCAAATTGCATTGCTGTGGGTCTGGAGTCACTCATAGGTCAGACCAAGTAGTGATGGCAGTTCCCAGTTCTAAAGGACATTCATGAACCAGGTTTTTTTTTCCTGACAATCAACAATGGTTTTGTGGCCATCATTAGACTCCTAATACCAAATATTTATTGAATTCAAATTCCACCATCTGCTGTGGTAGGATTTGAACCTGGGTCCCCATAATATTACATGGGTCTCTGGTTTAAATCATTGATAATACCACTAGGCCATCATTTCCCCATAATACACACAGACAAGGCTTACTGGGTTTGATACATGTTCAACATGTAATTTAATAAAAATGTTGTTTTAGGTGATGTTGGTGTTATTACCGAAGTATTTTTTTTGTATTATTCTTTTCTGTTAAAACTGTTCTCTATTTTCATTTCCCTTTGCAATGTTATTTAATATTTTTATTGTGCAGAAGAACAAAAATATGTTGAATGATATGTAGAGTTCTGAGTAATCCAGGATGGAGGATGGGAAAAAAATTATTGCTGTAAGAGTTGCCCCTTTTTTGAGCTAACTTAGGCGTTGGAGGTGACTTTCTCAAATTCCAGGAGCAGCAATTACTGTTATATATGCTGTTGCATTGTTTTGGAACTTTGGAGATATGAATATAGATACAAGGTTTAATTTTCATTTGTATGAACTTGTTAATAGAATCTTAGAGCCATAATAATATCATAGTGTATTGAATTGAAAAGCAGGTGCTACATACAACTGGATTGCTCACTTTGAGTACATGATTGTAATGAAAACTGTTGAATTCTGTGTATCCTTCTCTAAAATAGAAACTTCAGGTCTCTAGAGTACTGAATCAGCTATGCAAGTCTGATTGTTTTACTTGTTTTGAAAATATTTCCTGTAGGAGACAATCATCAATTTTCTTCCAAGTAAGATGTTTTGCATGTGTCATAAAGATTTAGAAATATAATTCTAGGTTTTTTGAGGCAAAGATTATTTTGCAGTCAGTTCTGTACAAAGATAATAATCTATTATTACTACCTGAGCCATGGCATAAGGTATAAAAGTTTAGAGAGTTGAATGTTTGGCTCAAAAATTGGTATGAAACAAATGGAGTTCAGTTCTTGAGACACTGGCACTATTATTGGGGGAAATGGGAGCTGATATTATTGGCACAATTTTCACTTGCACCATGCCCTGACCAGTGTTTTTCTGAGTCACAGGGAGATGTACCAGGCAGAGGTATACTTCTGAGGATCTATAAAGCTCTGGTCAGACCAGATTTGGAGTATTGTGTGCAGTTTTGGGCCCCATATCTCAGGAAGGATGTATTGGCCCTGGAGCGTGTTCAGAGGAGGTTCACAAGAATGGTCCCAGAAAAGAAAAGCTTGACATATGAGGGATGTTTGAGGAGTCTGGGTCGATACTTGATGGAGTTTAGAAGGATGAGGGGAGATCTAATGAAACTTACAGAATACTGAATGGCCTGGACAGAGTAGCTGTTGGGGAAAATGTTACCATTGATAGGAAAGACAATAGCTGAGTGCACAGCCTTAGAGTAAAGGAAAGAGTTTTTAGAACGGAGGTAAGGAGAAAATTCTTCAGCCAGAGAGTGATGAATATATGGAATTCATTCCCACAGAAGGCTGTGGAGGCCAGGTCATTGAGTGGATTTAAGACTGAGATAGATAGGTTCTTGATTGTCAAGGGGATCAAGGGTTATGGGGAACAAGTGGGAGAATGGAACTGAGAAACTTATTAGCCATGATTGAATGGCAGAGCAGACTCGATGGGCTGAATGGTCTAACTTCTGTTCCTATGATGTTATGGTCATCTAACTAGGGCAGTAGAGAAGACTTAAACGATGAGAGGAGATGTGGTAAAATTAAGAGTAGGGGCAGGATACAAAGCAAGATAGTGACATAAGTAATGATGACCAGACTGTGGCAGCAAGGGGCAGAATATCTTCAACTAAGAACACATAGGATGATAAAACCAGAGTTTGCAAGAATGGTCAAAGGTTGACTGTGAAAACTGTATCTGAAAATACGCACCATTCATAACAAAGCCAACAAATTGATTGCTCAAGTAGAGATAGACATGTACAACCTGAAAGACATGATTACAAAGTGTCCAAGGCTGAGACCTAAACATTCAAGGCTATGTGACATTTCAGAAGGCTAGAAAACTAAGAAAAGGTAAAAGGTGGTTCAGTTAATTAAGGCTGACATTAGTACAGTAGTGAGGGATGATATTACTTAGAAGATCAAAATATAAGTTTGGGTAAAAATATAAAATAGCAAAAGTCACTTGTAGGAGTAGTTACAGACCCCTAACAGTAGCTATCTTGTAGGATAAATATTCAGGCCTTGTTCATAGTATCTAAAATAATTATAACTGAATATGGCATGCAAGGATTATCTCATGAGGAAAGATAGAATGGGTCAGGCTTTTACCTATTGATGTTTAAATGAATGAAAGGTGAAACTAAGAGAATGTTTACCATTGTTGAGTTTATAACTAGGGGACACAATTTAAAACTTAAAGGTCTCTTGTTTAATACTATAATAAGAATTTCTTTTCCTCTGAGGGTTAGTAATCTGCAGAATTGTCTTCACCAAAAAGCACAAGATGCTGGGCCATTGAATATATTCACTGCTGAATTAGATTTTTGCTCAGCAAAAGAATCAAGAGTTGTGGGGAATGGACAGAAAAGTGGAGATGAAGCCACACTCAGATCAGCCATGATGTTATCAAATGAAGCAGCAGCCCCTTAGGGTATAAACACCCTTCCCCGACTCCTAACTCTTGTGTACTTGTGACAATAATAAACAAAGATTCAATCAAATTGAGTTTACCATTTTAGCTGAGGTAGACTTGGGATGTGCATCTTTGCTCATCCCCTGAGAGTTAGAGAAAATGGCAAAAGCAAACCAGCACTGACTATACTTGGCAAGAAATGACTCAGGATGAAATATCAGCAGGGACAGACTGCCTTTAAAAACAGTACAGAAAATATACTATACCAAACAGAAAAACAATTTTAGAGCTCTAGTATGTTCACATATAATTTTTAATAAGTCAAATAGTTTTGACAATTTATAACAATTTATATAATATAATTCATTAAGTAAGATAGGAGATGCATAAGAAGAATACAATAACTGTATAAGTCTAGGATAGATGTTAACCAGAAGTTAAGAAAACGAAGCTGCCAAATCATTTGAAAAAAGACTACAGTCAGCAGAAGGCTGGTATTAGTGCACTGCACAGGAAGATGAAGCTCCGTTAACTTAGTAATTAGCTTGCTCCTCAATTCAAGAAGTTGTATATTTTTCTACTCAGGTTGTCCAAGATATATACTGGTACAGGAGAAGCTTAAGTGCTTCCTGTTATTTAGCTATATAAATTGAAAAGATACAATTGTACAAAGACTGGGACCCTGGAAACTGAGCTCCATTAAGTTCAACTGAACTGTTGCATTAATGTTGTTCTAAAACCTACTTTTGTATATTTAAATATTACATTGTTAATAGTATTCATATTTGAAACATAGAAGTGCTAAAATTAAATACTTATGAGTAATATGCCAAACTCTAACATGTTTAGTTCATTATAAATTTGCAGAAATCAAAAGTCAAATATTTCCTCATCAGTGCTATACTTGAGTCCTGTTGATACTTGTTTTGTACAACACTGAATCTTTCTGGTTATAATGGTTTATACAGGACAATTCAAGAACAGAATTGGGCTTTGCAAATAAAAGGTAAAGCTAAAATATATTGTATTATTTTCACATTCAAAATAATTCCTGCTATAAGATTTTTTTTCAGGCTTTAATAGGGAAACATTAAGTCAGGGCTGAAATAAAACCACTTGAACTCACTCATAACATCAACCATTAAAATCAAATTGTAATAAAAGGTTAATACTTTGTCACTGTCAATACAATGTGTTGCAGGGAGACAAGATGTGATTTTGTGCTTCAGTAATTCTCAAGTCAGGATCTTTGTACTTTAACTTGAGCTTTTGGGGAAATGCTAAGTTGGAATAGTTAGCATTATGGGATGGAATGGTAATTGGGTTCAGTGGGAAGCAGTTGGGAAGGCAATTAATTGAGTTTCTCTGTCAATTTTATTCTTCTGTTAGTTGCTAGGTCGAAAGCAGCATTGGCAGAGGATTGGCAGTATGCTATCTAACCTGCTTTTTGGATATTGATTGTTTTACGGTACAAGTGTATATAGAGTCATAGAGATGTACAGCACGGTACAACTCGTTCATGCTGACCAGGTATCCCAACCTAATCTAGTCCCATTTGCCAGCACTTGGTCCATGTCCCTCTAAACCCTTCCTATTCATATACCCATCCAGATGCCTTTTAAATGTTGCAATTGTACCAACCTCCACCACTTCCTCTGGCAGCTCATTTCATACATGCACCACCCTCTGCATGAAAAAGTTGCCCCTTAGGTCTCTTTTATATCTTTCCCCTCTCACCCTAAGCCTATGCTATCTAGTTCTGGACTCCCCCACCCCAGAGAAAAGATTTTGTCTATTTATCCTATCCATGCCCTTCATGATTTTATATACCTCTATGAGGTCACCCCTCAGCCTTCAACGCTCCAGGGAAACAGCCCCAGCCTAGTCAACCTCACCCTCTAGCTCAAATCCTGGTAACATCCTTCCATCTTTTCTGAACCCTTTTAAGTTTCACAACATCCTTCCGATAGCAAGGAGACCAACATTCCAAACATGGCCTAACCAACATCCTGTATAGCTGCAACATGACCTCCCAACTCCTCTATTCAATGCTCTGACCAATAAAGGAAGGCATACCAAATGCCTTCTTCACTATCCTATCTACCTGCAACTCTACTTTCAAGGAGCTTTGAAACTGCTCTAGAAGGTCTCTTTGTAGATCAAAACTCCCGAGGACCTTACCATTGTGTATTAGTCCTGCTAAGATTTGCTTTCCCAAAATGCAGCACCTCTCATTTATCTAAATTAAACACAATCTGCCTCTCAGCCCATTGGCCCATCTGATCAAGATCCCATTGTAATGTGAGGTAACCTTCTTCACTGTCCACTACACTTCCAATTTTGGTGTCATCTGCAATCTTACTAACTGTACCTCTTATTTCATTTCCAAATCATTTATATAAATGACAAAAAGTAGTGGACCCAGCACCGATCCTTGTTGCACTCCACTAGTCACAGGCCTCCAGTCTGAAAAACAACCCTCCACTGCCACCCTCTGTCTTCTACCTTAGAGCCAGTTCTGTATCTAAATGGCTAGTTCTCCCTGTATTCCCTGAGATCTAACCTTGAAAGAAAGTAAATGAAAAAATGGAGGTGTGAAATAAATGTCCAGATTTAAAATGTTTTTGCCTAAGAATACTTAAATTTGAGCACTATTTTAACCTTTTAATGTACACATACACTATTTTGTTCATAGTGATTACTGAAGCGATCAGCTCAATCAGAGTGATAATGTTTAATTTTGCTGCTAATTAAATTCATAGAGATGTTAACCTTTTGCTCCAAGATTCCATATCATTCATACTCATTCTAAAATCAGGACAGCTCACCTGGCATGAAGTTATTTCTATTAATGCACTGAATGCAAAGTTTTTAAATATGATTTGCAGTGGTATTCCAATGAATCTCCATGAATATATTGAAATGAAGACCAATAGCACTGCACTCCAAATTTCCTGCTTTTACCCTTACAATGGATTACATTAAAGTAAAAAATATGAGGGTGTCATGCTGGCTCAGTGGTTAGCACTGCTACCTCACAGAACCACAGAATTCAATTCCAGCCTTGGGTGATTGTGTGTGTGGAGTTTGCGTGTTCTCCCCATGTCTGTGTGGGTTTATGCTGGGTGCTCTGGTTTCCTCCTCCAGTCCAAAGATGTAGCGGTTAGGTGTATTGGGCTATGCTTAAATTGTCTGTAGTCTCCAGGGATATATAGGCTAGGTGGATTAGCAATGGGAAATGTGGGGGTTATGGGGATAGGGTGTGAGGCTGGATTTGGGTGCGATGCTGTTCAGAGGGGTTATGTGGACTCAATGGGCCAAACAGCCTTTTTCTGCATTGTAGGTATTCTATAAGGTATAGCTCTTACCAGGTGAAACTAGCAGGATTCAAATCTCCTGTGCAGGAAGACACTGCAAAGTTTGAATAGCAAGCATTGCAACTGGGGTCAACTTCACAAGTGTTCTTTCTTTTGTTTTGAGCAATGACAACCTTGGACCTCTTTCTAGCTATCGAGGAGTGACACCACTGGTGAAAATATGACCATTCCTCCACCAAGTGTAAGCTTTTCAGGCACTGGTATTTCTCAGGCCATTATCATAAAGAAAGAAGGACCGAAGACAGCAAATTGGCACAACATTTCAGGAGGATGTATTCCAACATATTACTCCTTCCAACCACCCAAACATTATAGAGAAAATACAAATTCTGTGATGGCAGTGGTGAGGAGATCTTTGCTGAAAGGCTGCACCAAAAAGACAAAAGAGTAGCTTTTTTACCTACTTCATATTAATTAGCAGCACCGTTGTCTGTAACTATAATGGTAACAGCAATATTTAGCGTATGGCTTAGGATTCAGTTCAGGAAGGGACGGCAATCTTTGTGTTTTAGTTGGCATCCATTGGCTGACACTTTTTTTTGCAGAGTTGGGGAATTTACCCTGTATGGCATCGTAATAAGGCAGCAGTGAGATACAGCCATTGTTTTGCTGCTCCTACAGTTAACTTGGTCAGCAGAGAGAGAGATTCCTCTTTATGAATGGCTAAGTTGTGTGTGACAAAGAACGCTAGAAATCAGTGTAATTTAATAGAGGAAGTCATGGTGCATTCATTTTTCAAAATTCAACCACCCCTGAACTCCGAAGGAGAAGCTCACGTCAACAGATTGTCTTTATTCCCTAGCTGCTCCCATTATTGTTCCAAAGGATAATTACCTTAGGAATTACACAGGAACACTATTACAAGATCATGCCTCAGTAAGAATGCTTGGAAACATTAAGTGATGATTCTTGTTGTCGTACAAGTCAGGATAAGCTGTGCAATTATCTCCAGCTCCTGTGCCCATAAACATATGCCTTAATGTGTCTCATATAATGTTGAAATGTAATAGCCTGAATTGGAATATCCAGGAGATAGTGAATGGAGAGCATTAGGATGATCAGCACCATGAGAGGGTTCCTTGTTTGCTGCTGCAAAGACAATCCAGACTCAATTAATCAATAAATTTATTCCCATCACTTTCAAATAAGAAGCAAAACCTTAAATTCATTATTTCAATCAGGCCTAAAAAGCAATTCCTCAATGGAATAATACTTTGCTTTGGAACTAATCCTTCCCGCTCCCACAAACATATTACATACGTATATAATCTATATGAAGACTATTAATTAAGTTGCTCTCCACTAATGAAACTCACTGACAAAACTAGTCAAGGGGAACAAATCAGAACCAAACAATGCTATAACTGTCACAGTCAGCTAACATTTGCCTTTCTGTTTTTCAGTCATTACTGTGCTTGTAAATAAAACAGAGGAAGGTATGAAAATGCAAAAGGAAGAATAAGAAAAGGGAAGATTAAAAACAGAAAGAAAGACAAACAAAATAAATAAATCAGCAGAGACGAAGATGACAGGTATGAAATGGAGAAAGAAGCATGGTGAAAAAATAAGAAATTACATTTTACAAGGACTTCAAGAAAAGTATGGTTTAACTTTACTATTCTACAATTAGAAAAATTAACAATCAGACTACTGCTCTAAAAGGATGGGTTCTGTTTTACTGTAAATAAATTACAGTAATACAAAATCCACAAAAGGTATAGCATTAATAATACGTGAATTATTTTATCAATATTATCAATATTGTCTCTGGTACACTGGAATTCATTTCGTGTGGGTTCCACTTGAACATAACATCTTGACTGCATACTGAATACTAACACCTCGGTACAGTGTTATGGTATTACACAATCAAGCTGTTCCTCTTCTGATTAAATATTAAATCAAGCTGCCCGTATGCTACTGAAAGCATGCAATATAAATGTCTTGTCAATATTTCCCAGAACAAACCTTCATTCCACGGTATCAGGGAATCTGGTACCATAATTTGATTCTTAATAGAACACTTACTGTCCTGTGTTTTGTAAACTGAATAATTCAATTCAGTTGTTAGTAGGCTAACAGAAACACAATATTTTTGTTTAGCATACTGACCATTGCCCGGGTGTTGGGTGGATGGTGAGAACTCTTTGGCAGTGATCCTCGCAAGCTGCGCTTCATCCTGAGCTTTTTGAGCAGCTGTTTCAGCCACCTCCGATTTTGACTTAGCATGAGATGTCCTGGAAGAAACATAAGGAAATGTAGCTCTTTAGAGCTGTGATAACTACTTATGACATTTTGTAAAAAATCACAGCACAATTGTGCCTGATCTATAACATTCTATTATCATGTTGATTGTAAAAACATATTGGAGATAAATTATCCATTTGACTGTCATTACTGTTTTATCTTAAATAAACAGGCAGCTGCATCATTAGCCCTTACTGTAACAGACTAGGAAAATTATGTTTTTAAGCCTCTTAATGGCTTTATTAATTTTCTACATCATATGCTGGATCATAAAATGTTTCTATCCTTTGTTTGCCAAAATACCAATTCTGGGGCTACTAGGAGAAATTACATTGGCATATGAACAAAGCAATTGCCTCTGACAGAAACTTAAGATTTCCCTCAAAGTTGAACTTTTGACGATGCAAATACTTGATTTTTAAGAAATAAAGAATTATATCCTTGAAAAATTAAATCCATCTTTTGACATGAAGATAATCATTTAGGAGCATATTTAAAAAATAATCTTTAATAAAAAATTAATATAATGAAATATTCAGGCTATATAACTATAATGAAATAATTATATCGCTTGAATAACAAAAACCATTCACAAAGTTAACTTATTTGCCAAATTCTGCATACCTTCTAGGAAAACTGTCACCTCAAAACTTTTGTGAAAGAGTGAGAAAAATTAATTTTAAATAATCTATACCCGAAATTTGGCACTTAATTCTGTAACTTGAAGCATTTTACTTTTCTCATATAATAAATGATGTTGATGAAGATCTAGATGAACATTAATGTCACAACATGAACCATATATCGTAGCCACAATATACTTGCACATGAAACAATTTGTTTGCAATGGCCCAAAATAATTCTGATATGATTCAGTGCAGGCCTCTGGAAGCTGAAGTAAATATAAATTCACTGCTTTGTTGGAGCTTTTTCTCCAAGTGAAATTTGGGAGCATCAGAGGTATAGAAATCTGTCCAGTGTTGAGAACAAAATCCAGAAAATCCACATTAAAGCAGAGCTAAATGTTTCAGTTAATGATTGACCAGGATGGCCTCAAATTTAACATAACTAGCAGCTTTTGTTTAATCATGAATCCCCTGTATGTTCAGTGCACTACTTCTTCCAATGCCCAATTTCTTGTTAACTTTTAGATTAAAAATTGATATGTTAATTACAAGGTTGAAGATTGTTTTAATTATCAGAAAAAATTGATATACTTTATTGTTGACAAAGTTTGATTTTGCTTTTCTCACTCAAAATGTTTAATTTTACAAACTGCCAATCAGGAGTAGGTGAGGATGCAGATGCAGTGAGGGGGAGCAAAATAAAAAAGACAAACTGAAAATGAAAGAAATCTGAAATAAAAATAGAAGACTGCTTAATGGATTCAGTATACATACTTCATGGTTACA
Organism: Chiloscyllium plagiosum; assembly: GCF_004010195.1. NCBI lineage: Eukaryota > Metazoa > Chordata > Chondrichthyes > Orectolobiformes > Hemiscylliidae > Chiloscyllium > Chiloscyllium plagiosum. The sequence continues at coordinate 33,084,008 of NC_057726.1, forward strand.
GATGAAGGTCCATGCCTAAAACTTCATGAACTGTCTTTTCTTTAGGAATCCTGAACAATTTGCTGTGTATTTCCAGCACTTAATGTTATAACAGCAAACTTCAAACAAGGAAAGCTTGACAGTGAAATTATAAACACACACCCACAGTTAACACACCAATGTAATGTAGTCAATGCGGAGGGGAAGCAGACATTTATTTGTCTGATGTCAGGGGGCAGGATTTTGTTTTATAAGTCAGAATCCTAAAATCAAGTAATGACAAAAATCAGTCAGCTATGGCTGAATTAGTTACACTCTCAACATTAAGTCCGAAGGCTGGGAGTTCAGGTTGAATTCTAGAGATTTAAATAAAAACCTCAGTCTCCAGTACGGTATTGAGATAATGCTGCACCATTGGAGCTGCTGATTTTAGAATGAGATGCTAAACAGTGGTCCTGTCAGTCTTCTCAGATTGACATGGAAGATCACATGGCACTACTTCAAAAAAGACCAGGGAAGTTATTCCAGAGTCCTGGCTGTGTTTTATACCATGTGATTTTACTATTATCAAATTGTGAATAGTCTAATGGTTCATGTTGTGTGCAAATTAGTTGCTGCAAAAGCCACATCACAACAGCAATTATACTTCAAAAGTACTTTATTGACTGTAAAACACTTTGGCTGTCCTGAGGTTGTAAAAGGTGCAGTATAAATGCAAGCATTTCCTTTTTTCAGTCACTATAAATTTCAGTGTGATTTATGGGCAGGGTGTGATGCCAATCACCAAGCTTGTTGCTGAACCCAGATGGGTTCAGGTCCCATCTGGTCCAGTGGTGTGTAATAACATCTCTGAAAAGATTGATTAGAATAATAGGTTAAATCTTTTTTTTAAATTATAAAAACATTTTTTATGTGAAATAGGTTTTTACTTTGATCAAACTCCACCTGCTTGCCAACTCAGAACAATGCTTTTGATGTTTAAATGATTGTCTCCTTGCTGTTAGACTGCCTACCTGACATCATCACAGAACTTCCTTCAGCTGAACATTGTGTAGTCTAACACCACTGCCACCAAACCCTGTCATAAACTGTACACCTTTGTTCCCCATTCCATCCACCTCCCTAACTACTTGTTCAGGTTGCACCAGGTTTTACAGAGCCTGAGGATCCTATTCGATGCACAGCTGAGCTTCATGCCTACACTATTCTTGCTTACACCTCTGCAACACAGCCAAATTCCTCCACCGAAACATTTATTCTCTTTTTCGTTGATTATTCCATTTCCTTTTTTGTTCAGTCTTTTATCCTCCAATCACCATAAACTCTATTCATATTCAGATACCGATAAGTTTTCATCCACAAAGTTGCACTCAATCGTTAGACATGGTCTGCACTAACAGTTTTGTTCACTAAGCTAATGAATTACATGTAACTTTTTTGATTTAATAAAATGCTGTTCATTGTTTTCAAAGCCTACCAAGACCCTGTCCCTATCCATTTCTGCATCCTTCCTTTACATCACCCCTCACACACTTTGGTTTCCTGACTCTTGCATTATATGTATGTCTCAGTGTCTTTTGTCCTATTATTGGGAGGAGAGTTTGCATCTGATTGCATCTCACTCGAACTCTCTTTGCAAATCTCTCCATCTCTAAAAGTCTACACAAACCAATGCTCCATTTGCAAACTTTCCCTCCATGTTCTGTTCCTTCATTTACGTGGATACTTGGTGATGTTTTGTACTTTAATAGCCATAAAAAATGCAAGTTGCAGTTGAACATCTCAAGTGAAATGAGTTGAAATAAAATCTTCCCATTTGTATTGGACCATTAATGTTATTAAATTATTGGCACATTTTATGTTTGCACTTCATCTCAAAGACTATATGGGTAAAGATCTGTCTTTAAAATGAAGTAGTGACAGGAATCCAAATAAATTGCTTTTTTTGGAGAGCGCATGTTGTTTGAACTTTCAAATGGGTTTTAAACATTTCACAACATAATTAATCGCTCAGAGGCTACTGAAAGAATGCTCTTCCTTTATTTGAAGTCATTACAGGAGACAATGACGTCACTGCGAGGTAGCTTTTTATTTAATGACTAACTAATGAAATTGCTAATAAATGCCAGCTTATTCCCCAATGTTCTGATTTCACTATAAATCATTAATGTGTGCTTCGTAATGGAGAAGGAGCTGAGTAAGACAAAACCATAAAGCCAGCAGAATAGATTTGTGGCAGCTCTGTTGAATATTTCATCTATTTTACTCTGCTGGAGCCAATACGTCTTGCTGTAACATAACTTACAATAATTTTGTAAATAACACTTTACAACAGGAAAATGGCCTTAATTTGAAAAAAGTTCTCATCCACACAATATAGATGGTTTTTTTAGTTTTCTGTCGTTTATTGATTAATACATATAGAACTAAAATATTTTTAAATCAGCTAAGGAACCATTGGAAGAATTCATTATAAAATATATACTGTATTATATATAGCAACAAACATTAATCAAAAATCATGAATAAATTGAAAACAAACATAGATGATTCCAGTTTTCTTTAATCATGCATTCTGAAGAGTTTTCAAAAGAGTTAAGATGTCCTAACTGAAAGTGGAAACTGTCCCTGCAGGGACAAGCAGTCATAATTAAATAGATATTGCTAGGACTGCCATCCAAAATGGGGACACAGTCCACCTCCCAGAGTTAGTGACCTAATCACAGAAGCAACAGCTCAGCAACCTCTGCAACACCAGCAACTGAGGAAGCTGCTTAGGCTTGAGGAAGAAACAGCTAACACATCAATATCCAGGCATTATCACAGAGAAGGTAAGTACAGCACTGGACTATATAGGCAGACCCCAGCAATCAAGGCATATACCAACCAGCAGCAGCTGGAAGCTGTTGTAGTGGCCATTGTCACCAGGGACATCCCACTGTGGACCATGGAAAGGCCATAAAAGGAAAGCTCTTCCAAGAACCTGTTGGGAGGCTGCCGTGGTTGTCCCCATATGGAACCAAACCTCCGAAACAGGTAAAATACTAGTTTGGCTGTTGGAAAGCTAACGCTAGTTTAGGCATTTAACTATCATCTTTTGCCAGCCAAACCACCTGAGACTCCCCAACAATTTCTATGACAAAACAATTGTAGCCTTTAATGCAACAGAAGCATTAAGTTAAACTGAAGCCGCAGGATACTTTCTTGCCCATATTGTTGGAGAGAAACTATAAGGTCATTCACCATATTTTCATTAAATTGGAATGTGTATTGCCAACACCAAGATGGGTGGCAAAGATGGCTACTGCTTGTACATGCTCAGGTGCCACTGGTGATAACACTGTGATAGCACTGGCTTCACCAGGATACCTTCATGTATGCAATGATGACATCACCCTGACATGTCAATTCCGTCTGTAATGGTGCTTTCACTATCTCAAAATCCCATGGAACAGCAAGCAACAAACACATGAATGCGATGGAATAAACCTGATATGCTACTGAGCTGAACTTATTTTGATGTTGTAGATTTCGTATTGCAATTTTGTTTTAATGATCATTGCAGCAGGAGGCAAAATGTCCCTTGATTTCAGTGATACTCAGGTGTTTTTATATTGGCAGTGTTGTTATATTGGCCATTCTTTTTCCATTACTTTGTGGTGATATAACACTGCAAAGTTGTGTTTCTGTACAATCGCAGTTGCTGTACCACCTAGAGGTAGTGCTGACAAATAAACACAGCCTTAATAAATTGTGAAATATATTGAGAGGGGATCTCCATCCACTTACCACAGATTTTTGCAGAAAAGCAGAGCTTTAAGCAAATCATATTTAAAATCTACTATTCACTGATTGGTTTATACTGATACAGCTTGATTTGTCTAAACAGGCAGGAGCCTTATTAGAACATTGAAATTTGTGTTCCCCATTCCAGGAGCCCAGTGCAATTTTGGTGCTTATGTCTCCCATGGAACTAATCATCATATGACCAAACTAGTAATCTTTAAAGAGACTCTGAAAGACCCAAAATAAACTTGATGTGGAGGTGCCGGTGTTGGACTGGGGTGGATAAACTTAAAAATCACACAACACCAGGCTATAGTACAACAGGTTTATTTGAAAGTATAAGCTTTTGGAGCACTCTCCTTCAGGTAGCTACTGGGGCAGGATCATAGGACACAGAATTTTTAGTAAAAGATCAAAGTGTCATACAACTCATGCGATGTATTGAACAAACCTAGATTGCTGTTAAGTCTTTAATCACTTAGAATGAGGATGCAGGTTTCGATTGATTAGTATGTAAATTCCAGAACATCTTTCAAGTCACAGTCCCAAGATAACTTAAAGTTTTATCAGTATAAACAAAGTGACCTCTCAGCTCAGACAATGCATTAAAGGTGTGAGATTAGGGTCAGTCTGTATCCCAACCTTGAGTCAGACTGGTTCTATTTCCAAAGTAGGAATTCATAAAATGTCACATGGACTGACTGCCGACAGATTGTGTGCTTTTTGAACAAAATAGGATGTATCTGCAAATACAAATCTGCAAATGCAAATTCTCCCCATAGGCTTTTGTATGTTTATATGGGAGAGAGGGAGACAATGTGTGCGTGTGTGTGTGTGTGTTTGATAGAGTGTGCGCGCGAGTGTGACAGAGTGTATGTCTGTGTGACTGTGTGTGTGTGGGTGGGTGTACGTGTGCTTGTGTGTGAATGTGTGAGAGAGTGGATAGTGTAGTGAGGTCATCTGCAGAGTGGCATGAACCCAAGATCCCGTTGGGGCCATCCTCATCAGTACCGACCTTGGCTATCAGCCTCACTCTGTCATTTATCCTTGTTGGGCCACAGAGAACATGCCAATCATTCAGTTCCACTGATGTCACTGATGACGCCCCCATCTCCAACACCAACCATCCCCAACCCACTTAAGTATTCAAGCCACTGAATTTTAAGGCATAATTAATTTTCCTAATCATTTGATTCTGAAGCAATTATGGTTCAGCATATTTACTGGAAAGTTAACATTGAAAATGGAAAATAGCAAGAATTTTAAAGATATTGAAAAGAATCAATAGCACTTTTAATCAATATTGTACTTCAAATTGTAGTAGCTACTGCAACTAGTGTGTCAAATGGTGGTTTTTGGATAGCATAACAATTCAAGCATGATTACAAGTCAAAGATTTTACCCCACTCGTATGAAGCTAATCTTATTAACAGTGCTGCTCAATGAAGTGAGGAAAGTACTCTCCATTCTTGTCTAAATAGATTTCAAAAAATGCCTTACTCCCTTCCTGTTGTTTTCTACTGCCCTTCGCACAGTACAACAGGGAACTAGCTGACCCCAAGGGATTTGGGAAAAAAGCTGAAATTTTTACTCAGAAATCTAGAGGATTTTGTTGTATTGAAATGACTATGGACATCTCTGTTAAATACTTATAGATCAGAACAAAGTTCAGAATTTAGAGAAAGGATTCTAAGTTCGTGGATTCTCCTTTATTGTGACCATTCAGAAAACAGCTCACTAATATGAAAAGTTGCCTAAATTTTGGAAATGATTTTGTGAATAAAGAAGCATCAAATTTTTAAAAAGAAATTCTATGGCTTTAATAATGTCATCATATTTCAGATCTACTTCACTGAGGGAATTAAATTTAAAATTTAAAATTTGCTCAAAAATGTCCAGGAACATTTTTAGTGACCATTGACAGAACAGATAAAATATCTCATGTATGTTTTTAGTTATCCACCTCTCAAATAACAGACCATCATGACTCATCCACACCAATAGAACTCATGAGTGGAATACCAATTTTATAACTCACAGTTATTGATAAGATAAAGTGTATATCTCCACATACTAAGAAACATACGGGCATGGGCGGCATGGTGTCTCAGTGGTTAGCATTGCTCCCTCACAGCTCCAGACACCTGGGTTCAATAGCAACCTCAGGTGACTGTCTGTGTGGAGTTTACACATTCTCCCTGTGTCTGCATGGGTTTCCTCCAGGTGGTCCTGTTTCCTCCCACAATCCAGAAAAAGTTTGAGAAGGTTTGTAGCTCAGGTTGAGGTTTTTCATCTCGGAAATGACTGCTAGACTACTCAGACCCCTTGGCATCATGGTAGCCCACAAACCCACCAACAGCAGCTAATGAACTTGAAAGACCCTATACAGACAATGAGCAAAACTAACGTCATTTACAAAATACCATGCAAGGACTGTAACAAACACTACATTGGACAAACAGGCAGAAAACTAGCCACCAGGATACATGAACACCAACTAGCCACAAAAAGACCCTCTCTCACTAGAATCCTCACATACGGATGAGGAAGGACACCACTTCAACTGGGACAACATATCCATCCTGGGACAAGCCAAACAATGAGAATTCCTAGAAGCATGGCATTCTATTAACAAACACATCGAGTTAGACCCCATCTACAACCCCTGAGAAAAGACACAGGAAGTGACTTCACCACAGGAAATGACATCACCAACCCAAAGAAACCCAAACATATAAATAGAAAGCAGGAATTTTCAGCATTGCTTCGCATGAAGCCCACTGAAGGTGTTACCTAGTAAGATAACGAAACGTCTGGAAATGAACCGTTCAGCTCAGTGAGCAAACCTACATCCAATTCAGAAGATGTGCAGGTTAGGTGAATTGGCCATGCTAAATTGCTTATAGTGTTCAGGGATGTGTAGGTTAGGGGCATAAGTCAGGGGTCAATGTAGAGTAATAGGGTAGGGGAATGAGTCTGGGTGGTTACTCTTCGGAGGGTCAGTGTGGACTTGATTGGCTGAAGGGCCTGTTTCCACACTGAAGGGATTCTATAATTCTGAAAAACAGACAACAGGGTGGCTCAGTTGTTAGCACTGCTGTCTCACAGCGCCAGGGACCTGAGTTCGACTCCTGCCTCGGGTGACTGTCTGTGTGGAGTTTGCACAGTCTCTCCATGTCTGCGTGGGTTTCCTCTGGGTGCTCCAGTTTCCTCTCCCAATCCAAAAGATGTGCAGGTTAGGTGAATTGGCCATGCTGAATTGCCCATACTGTGCAGGTTAGATGCATTAGTCAGGGGTCAATGTAGAATAGTAGGGTAGGGAAATGGGTCTGGGTAAGTTTCCCTTTGGAGGGTCGGTGTGGACCTGTTGGGCCCCAGGGCTTGTTTCCACACTGTAGGGATTCTATGAATTCTGTCTATGAAAGAAAGGCAATATTACTGAAAGTATTTGGGGACTGACCCAATGTTGACAACACTACAGCAAGTACAGTGTTTTTTGGAGCAATAAGAGTGGTGCAGGATGGATCACTAAATCCCTAACATATATAAACACACACACACAATGAATAAGACCTTTCAAGTTAAACATGGCTGATACGTTTTAAATAAAGAGTGGACAATTTTTGTGTGGCATGACACCACCTGGTCATAATATTGACTCATAACCCCATCACACCAATCTTCATCTGGTATAATCATATATTCTTTTCAGAATAGGACCCATTTTAACTCTTATTGAGAAGCTGCCCAGAGTGGGCAGCAATGCCATATGAGAGCAGTTTTGGGAGATGTAGTGGAACTTAACTGCTTGACTTGATTTGACTGTCTTGGTTTAAGTGCTTAATCATTCAAACGCCTGCTGAGTGAGATGACAGCAAGTATAAAATGGAAATCTTCAAGGTAGTAGACTCGACTTTTCTACAACATCATATGGTCATAGAGACACAGACAGCATGGAAATAGGCCCTTTGGTTTAATTTGTCCATGTCGACCATGTTCCCAAATTAAACTAGTCCCACCTGCCTGCATTTGGCCCATATCCTTCCAAACTGTTCCTATTCATGTACATCTCTAAATGTCTTTTAAATTCTGTGACTGTACCGACATGCACCACTTCCTCTGGCAGTTCATTCCACAAGCTAACAAGACAAGTTGGACATGCTCAAACAATGGCTGGGTCTTTTCTCTGAGATCCAGACTGGTGCAGCACTTGAAGAATTGCAGTCTAGTAAATGATTTAAACAAAGGTTAAATAGCTTTGAAAAGGAAAATTACAGTTATTGGAAGACATATTTAAATGAATGTTGTTGAGAATTAGTAAAAAGGGTCAGACAATCGAATGATGCAACTTTTTTTCACATCATGCTGCTAAGTAACTAGAGAAAGGTTAAAGTGACTGACATTGACCAGTTTATAGCCTATTAATTAAACAATCAATTCTTATCTATAAAGTGTATATTTATATTTTTCTCTCCATGGTAACCAGCATTTACATAATATCATTTTAGTGGGAGGGTGTGGTAGTCCTGACAACAGAAATTTCCAGGATCACTGCCAATGATAATGTACATTAAACCAGCAGGATAAGACAAGTGATTTCAAACATGATCTATTCTTTCCTGAGAAGTCTCTGGGCTGAAAAGTTCATTCTTTGCTGCCATAGGTTCAGATTTTATTCCTTTTCCTGGCACTAGGATGGGGTGGCAGATTGAAGGGGGCTGGAATTTCAGAGTAAAATCTGTTGCCACATGGAGAAATTGTTTCCAATGCCTATTCACCCACCTGACAGTACAATAACTGAAACAGCAACAGGGCAGCTATGGGAAGCCAACAGTCTTTAATCATTTGAGGCCCTCAAGGAGTCAGTTAATGGCAATTAACAGCCTCCTTCCACCACCAATATGATTTAACTCATGGTGAGAGACTGTGTAGACTGGCAGATCTCATTGGTTGGATTGACATCTGGCCAAGGGAAAGTTAGGTCCTTTATAGGCTTCCTTTCCCTGTCAAAGACTCCTCAAGTCTTCTCAAACTCACACTTCCTCTTTCTCTGCCCTCTCCATCCCAGATTCCCATCCCTTTCACCAACAACTCTCTCCTACCAACCTAAGAGGAGCTTCACACCAGTCACACATCTTCACATCTGGCAGTGATCTGCATCAAGTACAGAATTCAATCCAAGCTGCTGCCACTGCCTCTGGCTGTACTGCTCGGTCTAAAGAGCCGCTGGCCAATTGATAAGGTGCCAGCTATAGGAGGTGGGACTTCCTACCCAGATGGGTACAGATGCCTTGCCTCCAGACATTATACAGCACAGAACAAGTCAGAGAAGCTCGGGACTAGCTTGCTCCTGAGTTTTACGTCAGGTAAATGAGGACCTCCCACTTCATCCCCGATAAAATCCAGTCCATAGAGTTTAAGTCAACCTAGTAAATGCTTTCTCAAACAGGATACTGGCATTTATACAATACAATCTGGAAGACTTTGGAATATAAGCTGATAGGGTCAGAGCAACAACTTTATTGCCATATATTATATCCATTCATCGGCTGGGGCTGTTTTCCCTGGACCATCAGAGGCTGAGGGGTTACCTAATAGAGGTTTATAAAATCATAAGGGGCATGGATAGGATTAAGGGAGTCCAGACCTAGAGGGCATAGGTTTAGGGTGAGAGGGGAAAGAGTTTAAAGGGACCTAAGGGGCAACCTTTTCACACAAAGGGTGGTGCATGTCTGGAATGAGCTCCCAGAAGAAGTGGTGGAGACTTGTACAATTATAATATTTAAAAGGCATCTGGAAGGTATATGAATAGGAAGGGTTTAGAGGGATATGGCTAAGTGCTAGCAAATGGGACTAGATTAATTTATGATATATGGTCAGCCTGGATGAATTGGACCAAAGGGTCTGTTTCTATGCTGTAAACTCTATGACTCTCATATTTCAACAACAAATAATTGGAAAAGGAGAAGCCCAGAATTATATATTGTTACAACTGTAGTGAAAATAGTCATGATTTGGAGATGCCGGTGTTGGACTGGGTTGTACAAAGTTAAAAATCACCCAACACCAGGTTATAGTCCAACAGGTTTAATTGGAAGCACACTAGCTTTTGGAGAGCCGCTCCTTCATCAGGTGATAGTGCATATTATATATTGAGATGAAAGCTTTCTGCAGAACATTCAATTGGAAAAGTTAATGAGTAGACTCAGAAATGTAAAATGGACATTTATCAACATCTGTGGCCGAATTGCAGGGCAGAGCCAAAATGAAATGAGTTCTGCATTTCTCTCTCTCATTCAGCCGAAAAGTTAGCACTCTGTGGAAAAGCAACTTCAAACAACAACCATTCACTGAGAGCACAAGAATATCTGAAAAGTTCACCACAGCTAAAGAATTGGAACTAAGGTTTCACTCTCACAAATAAGGACTATAAGAACTTCAAGCTGCAATTACCCTTATCTTGCTGAGTATAATTGACATTACCGCCTCCCAAAAACCTATTACCTGTGTTTGAGTATGTATCTGATTTCACATGTTCTCATTTTTCTCAGGTTGAGTTGGTAATATAACTGCACTCTCTTTCGCTCAAGAAAACCTTGGAACTGGTTCTCCTTCATTCTCAGTCTGGTTAAGTTTAATCAAAGCGAGATAGCTAGGTGCTAAAAATGAAATCAAAAATATTTGTTGTCACTGATTAAAAGGGGTAAAAAGAGGGGAGCTGTCCTACCTCATCACCGTGATGTGCCAGTGCAATATATATTACTGATGGTGGATATAATTGTAGTAATAGCAAAAAGCTAGGGACAACACAGGGAACATGTAACTGATTGGTGAATCCACTGAGCTCAAGATATACAAGCAGTGCCATTTTTTGTGGCAGGACCACAGACTATTACCAAGCTGCTTCCTGCTCAGCAGCCAGCCATATTGACTGTGAAGCCATCAGGCAATGGCAAGAAATGGCAGCAGGAGGACATGGAGAATGATCCCAGAACTTGGAAAGGAGCACCAGCTTCCGCCACTTACCTAAAGCAGCTGAAGAAGTGATCTTTCAGAGAGGGTGTCTAGATTAGATCGTGGCTGGAATAATGCCATATCACAGTCAAAGGGATGTACAAGACTCTTTCTGAGGTTTAAAGGTCCCATCTTGTCTTCTGGCCCACAGAAAACCTGAAAAGTAAATGTGAAACCTACCTCTGGATCTCTGCTTGAGTGGGACCTGCCTCTCAGCATTCACAGTAGAATTATATTTTCATTGCCCCTAAATCTCATGAATTTGTTTGCATACAAGACTAAATTCACATCTTCATTATCAGCAAATTATATTCACTCATTGGAAGCTTTTATGCACCATATTGCCATTGCCACATCAATGTTTGCTTATTCCTGGTTGTCATGGGATACAAAGTTCCACATTAGGAGGTTTCACCCACCCTATAACGCATGAGCCATCTAAGCCTGCCAGTGAATAAGGAACAAACAAGGAGATTGACAGAGAAAACATTGCAGATTTGGGATTTTTATGCATATTTAAGTTTCTCAGCTATTACTCAATACATTAATGGCAGTAGTTCAAAGAAACTACGAGAGGGAAAATTTGAAATGCATTAGATTCAATGAGGACAAGATACAGGTTAATGTCAGGGTGCAGGAAGGCTATGTTATATGGATGTCCTTACGTTCTGTAGTGATTATAATGCGGTTAGCCAGGCGGACCTCATAGAATATGGGGTCCCTGACTTGGGCAATTAATCTGGTCCAATCAGGGAGCCCTGGCTGACAGATATAAACAGGAGTGTTAATAAAATAAAAAAATAAAATAAACAGGAGTGTTAGAGGTTCTGTTCATTCTGAGAGCTGGCTCTGAGGAAGTTGGATTCTGGAGTAGAGTAGTGCTGGAAAAGCACAGCAATTCAGGCAGCATCCGAGGAGCAGGAAAATCCGACATTTCAGGCAAAAGCCCTTCATCAGGAATACAGGCAGAGTGCCTGAAGGGTGGAGAGATAAATGAGAGGAGGGTGGGGTGGGGAGAAAGTAGATAGAGTACAATAGATGAGTGGGGGTGGGGATGAAGGTGATAGGTCAGGGAGGATGGTGGGGGAAGGTAGCAAAGCATACAATGGGTGGATGGTGGTGGGATGAAGGTCATAGGTCAGAGAGGATGGTGGAGTGGATAGGTGGAAAAGAAGATAGGCAGGTAGGATGGGTCATGGGAACAGTGCTGAGCTGGAAGTTTGGAACTGGGAAATGAGGAAACTGGTGAAGTATGCGAAGGTTGGTAGGGTGGAAGGTGTGAGTCTGTTTCAGGACATGCCTGAAGAGCTTCAGGGCAGAGGAAATGACCTGGGAGTTGCAGTGGGAGAGGGACTAAGTTGGATCAGTGTCAAGGACTTTCCACATGTAAATAAAAGTTAACTTGGTGATGGGATACCCGCCTCTGTGGAGTTATTTCACATTTCATTTCAAATTGTCTGTCAGATTTACAACACCACACAGAGATTTGGGAGGAAACGTGATAAAGAGAACCATATTTTTGTGAATTCTTCACTTCCCTTGAGCATCTGATAAGTATCCTCTTTACAACATTGTCACATTGATCATTGGCCGTTACTCACCAGGGAATTCTTCTCAATTATAGTAAGTGATCGAGGTTCCACTCTATTAAGCTGTTAGTGATTTCTGAATAATAATACTTGCAACTAGAGTATGAAAAATGGTTTGGAAAGACCCTATAAGATGAAAACAAATGGTATCAAGATTGGAGGAAATAAGCCCAGTAGAGCAGGAATAGGCTGAAACAATGGATCAAATGGAGCAGTCTTATTTATGGATCTTGGGAGGGAGGTAGAAGCAGGTTTGGGCATGGGGATTTTGAGCTTCAAGACAACGGAGGGAGAATCTCCAGAGATGAAAGGTCATTAACCTGAAGGACTCTCCACATGCTGAGTTTTCCAGTGTTTATCGTCTGTATTTCAGATTTCCATAATCTGCAGTATTTTGTTTTTGCATGAAAAATGATTGATTGTTTGAAATATTTAAACTGTTCTATATGGATTCAAACTACAGATTCAACATTGGCACGACATTAATTCAAAACTCTGAGGTGTAAGGGCCCAAACTGACTCCAAAGTAAATGCAAAGATATGCCTTTTATACTGTTCCATCACATAAGAAACAGCAGAAGAAGTAGGCCATTCAGCCCTCAATTCCTTCATCCAAAAGTCTTTTGGTCTCTATCTTCAGTTTACTCAACAACTTAGCTCTCTGTGGCAGAGAATTCTGAAGATTCACATCACTTTGAGAGAAAGTCATCCTCCTCATCTCAGTCCTAAATAGATGACCACTTATTCTAAAACTGCAACCCCTAGTTCTAGACTCCCAGGTGGAGAGACTCCAACATTTCACACCAAGAATTTTAAGTTTCAATGATACCTTCTACTCTCTCAGGAATATCGGCATAGTCTACTCAATCTCTTCTGATAAAACAATCTCTTCATCACAGGAATCAGTTTAATGAGCCTCTGCTACATTCACTCTGAGGCAAGTCTGTCCACAATACACAGAAAGTGAGGACTGCAGATGCTGGCGATCAGAGCTGAAAATGTGTTGCTGGAAAAGTGTAGCAGGTCAGGCAACATCCAAGGAGCAGGAGAATCGACGTTTCGGGCATGAGCCCTTCTTCAGGAATCCTTTTCCTGAAGAAGGGCTCATGCCTGAAACATCGATTCTCCTGCTCCTTGGATGCTGCCTGACCTGCTGCACTTTTCCAGCAACACATTTTCAGCACAATACACAGTGTGCCAGGTATGGTCTCACTTCTCACCACTTACTTTCTCAATGACTTTGGATGGATCAGCATCTTTGAATGTATTACACGCAGTTCCCTCACTTAAGCCATTAATACATAGTAAATAACTGAAAACCAAATACTGATTCTGACAGAAACATATTAGTTACAGATTGCCAATCCTCAATCCTGTTAAGAAAATAACCTCCAAAAATGTGGAGGGACCCATTTTTGTGTAATAACCTCTTCTGAGGCACCTTACTTAATACTTGCTGAAAATCCAAATACATTACAAACAGGGGTTCCCACTTAGCTACCTCATGAATTACAACCCCAAAAAACACAGACCAATTTACTCCACATAAAATCCCTTTCATAAATTTTGGTTGGCTCTGCCTAGTCGTACAATGATTCTTTACCACATTGCTCATAATTTTCTAACTACTAATGTTAGGGTAACAGTTCCGAATTCTCTCTCCCTCCTTTCTTGAATAGTGGGCTACATTTACTAGTTACCAATCCAGGAGTGTTGTTCTAGAATCTAGGGAATTGTGGAAGATCAAAACCAATGCATTAATATCTTTTTAGTTACCTTCTTAAACCCTAGAATGCAGGCCACCTGCTCTAGTGGGTTTGTCCTTCTTATCTCAAATATTATTTATTTGCTAATAATATTTCAAAGTTCCCTACTTTTACCAGACCCTTCATGTCCCACTACTTTCAGAATTATTTTAAATGTCTACCATTTCCTTACTCCCGGGTTAAATCATCCTGTCTGCTTCTCAAGGATCTACATTTACTTTGACCACTATTTTCTTCCTTACAGACCTATAAAAATTCCATTGTTCATCTTTTGCTGGTTAATTCCTATATTATCAATTTCTTGAATATCCTTTGCTGAATCCTCCCATGCTACAATTTACTAGTGTTTTTAGTTAATAGCCTCCTCCTTTAGTCTAATATTATCTTTGACATATCTTGTTAGTTACAGCTCGTCCACTTGTCTTTAAGGGAACATGTTTTATTGCAAATGCCCAACATTTTTCATAGTTATCTAGTATCATATCTTTTAGTCTAGTTTCTCAATCAACAATTTCCAAATCACCCTTCTGAACTACATAGGGCAGAATTTTACAGGGTTCTGAGTGACATGGGTTATGGTGAGATTTGTGGCAAAATTGAGGTGTTTTTTCAACATCAGGAGCAAATTGCTCTATCTTTTATGCTTTGGAATTGTGGCCCAGCAAGTAATGTGTCGGGTAGCAGCAAGTTGCCAAATAAGGGGGATTATTGCTTGTTAAACACCTTGTCAATAGTTCAACTTTCCTCATTGATATGTAGCTTCTTCTCTCACCAAATATGCCAAATAAGCTAGGAGTCAAGAAAATTTAATATGGAAAGTCAAAGAAGGTACTTGGTGACATCAGTTCACCATTCATTCCAAAAGACCTCCATATTGCACTCTGGGCACCAACATCTCAGGGCAAATTCCATGGGCACTGACTACACATATCCCATGTCCACAGACACTGCTATCCAGCATGTGCCAGCCTCTAAGACTCCTCATGATACATCTCCGATCCACTTATTGGATGCCAGCACTTCAATGCTGCACCACCAACAATCATTCCAGTGCTGCTTCAAGGACATTGTGTGCTTAGGGACACATACCCAACATGGACTGGACCAGGCTGAATCCTGTGTTCACTCACTCTGAGCTTACCCTGCCTCACATTGCCATACTTCTTTGTTATTTTCCACCATAGCCAAAAGGCTCATATTCCTTTTGTCTTGCCTTCGTGTGTGGTACACAAAGCTTGTCATGGTTGTCGGCAGACCTTAGTCAAGTCCAGACACAATAAATCAAGGGACTCGGAGACGATCAGGCAGGTACTCAGGGTGGTCAGAGTCAGGATGCTCTCCACGTAAGTGGTAAGAAACCAAATATTAGGCAGACCTCCCATCTTGACCTTTTCAGCCTTTTTGTCAACCTTTTTCCTCCTGGAATGACAGGGAGGGAGGTACTAAGGAAGATGGAAGTCTTGAATATTCGTCTGGATTGCAGAGTCTACTCTAACCCAGATGACAACCAGGATGGCATGCATTGGTGTGAGGCTTCCACTGCTGGTCCCTGGGAAGAGGAAATCCCATTTTCAGTAGGATATCCAGGTTCCTGCACACACTGATTTCCCTCTGAGGCAAAGGTTCAGGGCAGCTGCAGACTGACAGTTCTGGTCCAGGTGCAAAATGGGCTTTTAAAGTTGACACAGGCGCAAATGAAGGCAATGAGTTCCCAGAAATTAACTGAGTGGTGAGTTGCTCTAGGAACGGCACAAAGTCTGAGCGAGCCAGAATCAGATGCAATAGATTGAGGAAGGTAGTTAATGAGGTAAGTTCAGTGAGATATGGCAAGAAACCCAATAGGCCTCAAAGCATAATCCCTCGAAAAAACCTGCGCAACTCAAACTCAGCCAGAAAACATAAGATTCAACATACAGTTTTAAAATTTATTCATAGGATGTGGACATTACTGGCTGGGCCAGTATTTATTGCTAATCCCTAAATGCCCGAGAGAAGGTGGTAATGAGCTGCCTTCTTGAACTACTGTAATCACTGGGGTGTAACGACACTCCCAGTGCCAGTAAGAGGGAGTTTGACCTGAAATCAATGAAGGAACAGCTAAGTTCAAAGTCAGGATGATGTGTGGGAGGGAAACAGCAGATGGTGGTGCCCTTCTAGGTAATAGAAGCCGTAAGTTGCCGTTGGAGGAATTTTGGTCAGTTATTGCAGTTATCAGGACTATATTTTATTATTTTTCTGCATTTTTGATTGTGGACTGAAATGGGAAAATGACTGTTTTAAAAGCTAAAGTAGCTGATGGGATTGTCACACATGTTAAAAGCAAGCCATCAATGTTTACTGTAAGTGCTGTCTGTATTGTCATTTGTTCAACCAGCAGGGCAAGGTTACTGTAGATGAGCAGTAGTCGATTTCTACTTATAGACAGGCTGGAGCCAGGGAGCTGCATGCAAATGATGAATTGGGCTAGTGACCTGTTATCAATGATAAAAGCCTGCCTGCCAACAGTTACGTGATTCGCTCCCAGGTACCTGAACAGCATGAGAGTGTAATGTCTGAGAGAAGCCATTGGATCAACATGAGGGCAGACGCTGTCTATTTTCCCAGCAGTAAAAACCATTGTAAGCCTGAAGAAAACCAGTTTCTTTTCCCTTCAGCAGTTTCTGCAAGCTGTGGCTTTTAACTGGTAAACCAGAGATAGTATAAGTGAGTACCAGTCATGCTGTACCTTCTGCAAGTAAGTCAAAGTACTTGGAGAAAGAACATTATGGAGCAGCATGCTATTACAAGCCAAAAGAACTATCTTAGTGAAGTTAACAATCACACAACACCCGATTATAGCCCAGCAGGGTTATTTGGAAGTAGTAGCTTTTGGAGCGCTGCTCCTGGCACCTCCACATCATATCTTAGTGAACCTGTGAGCTGGAAAGAGTGAACTGCCTTCCCAGTCTTTTCCTCCATCCATAACGTCTGTCTGTGTATGTGAGAGAGAACTTGTAGTGTTAATATGACAATGGTTCATAATTATTTATTTAAATGCAACAGAAAGTACAGAAGTTAAGTACAGAAACTTGGTCTGTGCTTTCTGTCAAATTGGTTTAAAAGACGGGTAAATTGAGGAATTTTGCATACATATTAAAATCTTTTGTGATGACTCGAGGAATATCAGGGCTTGATTTCCAGGCTACTACCCCAGTGGGACATAACAACTGCTACTTACTGTGCATAAAATAGTGGAGGGAATGAATGTTGACTGTGATGGATGGGGTACCAATTAACTTGGCTGCTCTGTCTTGGATAATGTCAAGCTTCTTGAGCATTGTCAGAGCAGCACCCATCGAGTCAAGTGGGATGTATTCCATCATTTTCATGAAGTGGTTTGGAGATGGTGGACAGGTGTTAGGGAGACAGGATGTGAGTTATTTGCCACAGAATTCCTTGCTGTCATAATCATTATATATATATGGCCAGTCCAGTTCAATTTTTAGTTAATGGAAACCCCCAGGATGTTGATCATGAGAGATTCTGTATTGGTAAGTACCACTCAACATCAAGGGGAGACAGCTGGATTCTATTGTTGGAGATGGCCACTGCCTTACATAACTGTTACTTTCTACTTATCAGCCCAAGTCTGGGTATAGTCCTTGCTGTATATGGATGCAGATTGTTTCAGTATCTGAGGACTCATGAATGGTGCTGAACTGTGTAATCATCAGAGAACATCCCCACCCCTGACCTTATGATGGGCAGAAGGTTAAGCAATAGGCCTAGGACATTAACTCAGGCAGTCCTACAAAGGAGTCTTATGGCTGAGATTTTGGACTCCAAACAAGCACAAATGCTAGTTATAACCATACTTGTGAAATGTTGTCAAGAGAAATTACTTTCACCTCACCCCTGGAGTTTAGCTCTTTTGTCCATGTTTGGACAAGGCTGAAATGAGGTTAGGAACCAAGTGATCCTGGCAGAGCCCAAACAGAGTGTTAATGAGCAGTTGATTCTTTGCAAGCACTGCTTGAAAGAACAATTGAGGACCCCAATGATCACTTGTTGACAATCAAGAGAAGATTGACAGGATGATAATTGGCCAGGGGTGGATTTCTCTTGCTTCTTGTACATAGAACATAGCTGGGCAATTTTCTACATTGCTGGGTAGATGCCATTGATGTAGTGATACCAGAACAGCTTGCATGGGCGTGCATCAAGTTCTGAAGCACTATTGCCGGAATGGTTTCAGGTTTTATAGTCTTTGTATTATGCAGTAATTTCAGCTGCTTCTTGATGTCATGTGGAATGAATCAATTTAACTGTAGACTGGCATTTGCAATGTTAGGGACGTTGGGAGACAGCTGAGATAAATCATCCCCTCAGCAACTTGCTAAAAATTGAAGCGAATACTTCAGCATTGTTTTTTCACTGATATGTTGGGCTCCCTTGTGATTGAGGATGGAGGTATTTGTGGAGTCTCCACTTTCTGTTAATTGTTAAATATCCACCACCAATCACATCTGGATGTGGCAGGACTGCAGAGCTTAGATCTGATCCATTGGTTATCAAATGACTTAGTCACCACTCCCATTCCATCCCTACTCTTGCATATCACTTCTGCTATTTGGCATGCAAATAATCCTGCGTTCAGCATGTTGGCACTTTGTTTTTAGGCATGTCTGGTGCTGCACCTGGCACTGTTCATTGAACCAGGGTTGATGTCCTGGCTAGGAATATGTTAGGCCATGAGGTTAGGGATTGTGGTTGAATATAATTCTGTTGCCACTGATAGCCTACAACATCTCAGTTTTGAGTTGCAAGATCTGTTCAAAGCTTCTCTCATTTAGCATAGTTTTGTTCAGGTTTAAGATCATGTTGCATGATCAAAATTGGCACCAACACTGAATTCAAGCTGGTTCTAAATGTAATTAAGAAAACCCTTAAATATTAACAAACCAAGCAGCAACTCTCCGACAAAAGCACTTCACAACAGGAAGCCAGTTTTTTCCAGTTTTCTAAATTTCTGGAACTGTTACTGACGAGGACACTGCAGTACATTTCTACATCAAACTCATTTCATGCAAGCTCTGCAGTTTCATAACCACTGCATTAATCAATTGCAAAAATGTCTTCTTGGATTTTTAAAAAACATGAACAGAGAGAGAGGAATACTCTTCCAGGAATACTGCTATATTTAAATCCTAGTAACTGTTTTTCTTCTTGCAACACCATCAATTGCTGTGAACTGCCTACACTGGTACATTATATAGGCTAGGAAGTTTTTTTTTTATCAGACATCTATAGAATAGCAAACATCTCGATATTGATTAAATCCCCTTTCATCCCCATTTCATTGTTGAGTGCAGGGGATTTAACTAGTATAAATACATTAACATTGAGTTGCAAATAGTTAACACATTGCTTTATGACTGTTGATGCAATACAAACATCAAGTCATCCTTATAAAATTTACTTTCAGTTGAAAATTGTCTTGTTTTTCCTGTTAAACTGGAAAGTTACAATGAAATTTAGATTAGATATTTTAAAATTCTTCACTTACTTTTGAAAAGTTCAATATTTATCCCTGGGCTCCCTTTTTGCAATGACACATTAACTGTTATAAAAAATTGAATATTTCATTTGTTACCCTCGTAAAACTGGGAGATAAATTTGACTGATACACAAGAAGAAGTTATTTTTCTCAAATAATTTCAACATATGGAATTAGTACCTTTTTTGTTTAAATGCAACTAGATAAACAGAAATAATTTTGCATCTCACACATTTTACTCTATAATTAGCATGAGAATTGGTTTACAGAGCAGTATGACGCCAACAGAGTGGGTTCAATTCCCATCACCGGTTTGAGGTTACTATGAAGGGCTCTCCTTCTCAACCTCTTCCCTTGCCTGAGGTCTGGTGGCCCTCAGGTTAAATCATCACCAGTTGCTTCTCTCTAATAAGAGAGCAGCCCCTAATTCTGGTAAGACTATAGCCATACTACAACAACAATAATTAACATTCATATGGAAGCATCTGTGTACAACATGCACATGAGCCACTTCCAAGATTTATGGTCATAAAAAAATCATCCAGTTCATTAATGACTTTTTACTGGAGGAAGTCTGTCATTCTTTTTGGTCTGACCTATATGTGACTCCAGACAAGCAATGTGATTGAACTCTTATTTTCCCTCTAGGCAAATTAAAGATGGATAATAAATACTGGCCAGTGACCACAACCTATGAATGAATAAAAGAAAAGGACACCCATTATGATCATTTGATATGAATATGAAAATCCTTCAGCTGAAAGGAGTTGATTATATATTTGAATGCTATGTGCATCTAGTGCTCATTGAATCACCCTATCTGGTACAGTATTCATTTCTTCAGTGTACTGTATTTCACTTCCTTAACATAAATTGTGTCTTTGCTTGTGCCGCATTATATATCTAATCAATTGAAGAGAACTGACTTTACATTTGTTTTCCTTATTAGAATATATATTGTTACATATTTCAACAAATTCAGTTCAAAATGTTAACTCAACTGTATTTGCACAAGTTTAATAAAATAATATCTTTTCACAGTATGATGGATGGGTGGAAGGGAGGAGAATAAGGAACATAAAACATGTTTAACTGAAAGGATTATTATACTTTTACTACATAATAGAAAATGATGATATTTATGCTGTTGACAAAGCGGGAGGAGGAAAAAGTGAAATAGATAACAAGACTGCCAAGAGCAAAAGTCAAAGGGAGTGCTAATGGTAGGAGAGGAAAGAGGTAGATATGAAATAATTATTAATAAATAGTAGAAAATAGGTCAGCCATGCTGTGGGGTGGATGGCAAGGAGCATGTAAACAAAATGGAGGGAAGTGTCCAGAGTCTGAAGTCTGAAGATGTTGAACTCAATTTTGAGTCTTAAAGACTTTCCATTGCTTAAGCAGAAATTGAGTTGCCATTCCTCCAGCTTGCATTGGGCCTCCCTGAAACACTGTAGCAGGTCGAGGTCAGAAATGTTAGCGTGAGACCAAGATGACGTATTGAAATGGCAAGCAACTAGAAGGTAAGGGTCATTCTTATGGACTCAGTGAAGAGGTTTCACAATGTGGTCATCCAGTCTACATTTGGTCTTGCTAATGTTGAGAAAATCGGTATTGAGAGCAGTGAATGCAGTTGACTAGGCTGAAAAAATGTACCAGAAAACTATTGCTTCACCTGGAAGGTCTGATTAAGGCGGTGAGGAACAAGTTTAGAACCTTCTGAAACTGCATTGAATACATCTATGCCCTGCCAACATATTATGGCTAAAGACATAATTTTAAGATGAACATTATTAGCAATTGATAAATACTACAATTAAGTGAAACTTGTTTTGGAAAGAAAATCACCTGTCTCTCCCTTTCTAGAGATTTCCTTCATTTGATTTCGAACTCTTATTTCTTTATCCTCCGCAGGTCTTGTGTTCTACAACTATGCAGTCTTGGTATATGAGATATATAATTATCTGCCTGTATTGACCCAGCAATTTAACTTGTAAAATGGATTCCTTTATCATTAACACAGCATTGCATTTCTTTAAAAATCAAGGTACTTTTTCTGTGTTTATTAAATTTGTTGCAATTTTGAGATTCAAATGAGAGGAAATATGCTTCAACAACAGTTATACTGATGTGCTGGATTCCCAATTCTACTGGTGTTGGAACTCAAGTGATATGATACCTGAAGCATTATTATTTTAAGTAATTATTGATTATTTGTAATAATGTATTCTCGTCAAAACGTTTTCTTACTATTTCCATATATTTTTCTGTTATTTAAGGGGTATTGAATGCATTGTTTGAAGTGAGCCTTTCTATGAATAGAATGTGGGCCTTGTGACTCACTGTCTGAAAGGGTAGTGGAAGCAGAAATTCTCAACATTTATAAAGTACTTGGGTATCCATTCAAGATGCTATTACCTACAAGGCTGCAAACCAAGAGGCACATGTAGAATTAGGCTCCTCGCTGATATGATGGACCAAATGTCCTCCCTTTATGCTGTAAATTGCTATGATTCTATTGAGTGACCTCAACAACACAATGTGACCGATAAAAGAGTCCTTGACAAATATTTTAAAAATACAACAAAGTTTTCAAAGTTTTGCAGGACTTTCAGACATTCTGCTATAAGGTATGTTTTGTCAGCACAAATTGGCTATAATGCAATTGATGAATTGTGGACACTGTTGGATAACGTGAACTTTCTACTGAACAGATATAGCAATTTTCTATAGTGACCTTTTACAGCGGTTTTCCACAGCACGATTTTTTATAGCACGAGGTTGCAGAGGAATGCAACTGTTGCCTTATAGCAGAACGAACTAGATTCAAAACTAATGTCACATACATACTGATAATAACTAGCTGCACTTTATCACCATCTCATTCAAACCTCAGCTGCTTCTGTTTTGTCAAATTGCTGGACAGATGCCCAATGCTGGATGCTTAAACATTTTTTCTGGTTGTGTGGTAAGAAGAGAAAACCCATTGACATTGGTCCCACTCCACAAAGCATTTACTTGCCACCAATTTCATCCTCCTCGCTGGCCACTGTGTGAGGTTGAAATGAACTATGCAAATCATAAAGTCTTATTTAATACTGAGCCTATCTTCCAACACCATCGGTTTTTATTTATCTTTTATCATTAACACTTTTGCATCTGTAATATCACTCACCCAAATCCTTCCTCAGCCTATCTGCTGTTGAAATCTTATTCATGCTGCTGTTATCTTGAAATGAGACTATTCCAATGCTGTACTTGTTGGTTTCCCATCTTCCAAACTCCATTCACTTGATCTCAACCAAATCTCTACTGGCAGTAGTCTACCTCACTTCAAATTTTGTTTATCCATTACCACAACCGTCCCAGTCCAGCGATGCCACAAATTTAAAATTTCATCCATTAACTCATATCCCTTCATGGGCTCACTGACTCACCACCACACCCTTCTATACTTTATACCTGCAACCTCATTCAGTCCTTTCACTCTCTAAGAAATCTACATTTTTCCAACTTTGACCTCTTCTGCATCCACAATTTCTTTGCCCTATCACTGTCAGCAGTGTATACAATTGTCTAGGTTGTAAAATCTAGAAATCTTCCCCCCTCTAAACTTTTATGCCTCTCTACCTCTTTCTCCTTCTTTAAGATTTTCTTTAAAACCTAACCCTTTGCTCAAGCTTGTTCTTACATCTCCTTATGTGTTAATTTCCAATTGCTTCCATTATTATAAAAGCCTTTTCTATACTAAATACATAGGACAGAATATTGCTAACCCCTGAACAACAAATCAGTTTGGAAAATAGGGTGAAATTGGAAAAATTAGCTTCTCAACATCAAGAAAAATAAATTCCAATTCTGCAGCAAAGATTTGAATAGTAAGACAAGAATCTCACTAGTGAGTGGCAAGAGGACTATTTGCATCAATTTGTATTTCATTAGGGCATAATCTCACTTTTCTAATATGCAGTTTCTTCCATGCTCTGGTTAGAAACTAGACAGTGACAATTCTCATCATGTTAGTCAGCACGGGTATCTGGCAACGCCAGGTCACCACTGACTCCTCCAAGTATCCATCTTGGACAGCAGTCCCCAATATCTCAGAGTTTGCTCCATTGCAGCGGGTACTCCCCCCATCCAAGCACCAGCCTCTGCATCGTCTCAGCACATCTCTGACCTACTGATAATACAGTTCTGCACTTCAGTGCTGCAATTTGAAGTGCATCAAAACCTTTCATTGTAATATTGCTGCCAAGACACTTTGTGTGCAGGGACAGGCATCATCTCGTGGATTTAATTATGGTGCATTTCAGGGCTGCTCACTTGTTCTCTGAGGACTCATTCACTTCGCATCTACTTGGATATTTACAGCATCTCTGCCTTGTCTTGCCTTTTTGCACTTTGACCCCTCAGCCAGAGCATAAAGGTTCACAGTACTTTTATCTTGTTTTGCCTTTTAGCACAGCCACAACCAGTCAGCTTGTAATATTTGTCAGCAGTGATCAGTCAAGTTCATGGACATATTGCTGTACGGCACTATGTTAAGTCAATATCACGCCAACTGCATGTGCCAGGAGCTTATGCGACAAAAACACGATGCATTCCGACCAAGTCTCTCAAAATCTGAAGGAAATAATCCTCAGTCAGGACCAGGAAGACCGCCTTCAGTCAGGAAGTACTGATACGGAAAAACATGACATCATGTGATATTGGTGTCAGGGTATGGACATGGTTGGTCAGCCACTAGGAGCAGGACAGGGTCGGGGGTTCTGAGGAGTGGTCCAGTAAATCAGTTGAGGAGCTACATGGAGATTTATCAGGGTTGCAGTTTGCCATCAGGAAGGTAGGGTGTGCTATGGTCAGTCCTGGAATCAGCTGAATGCACACATGGTCCACAGCCTCCACATCGCCACAAAACAAACAATTGAGCTGGGAGTCCATGAACTTTCACAATCTGCGTTTTCTTTTTTGGCTTTTTTTTGTCAGCCAGCTTGGAGTCGGTCTCTCAAGGGAAGAAATTCTGAATCCCCTTGTTTATTTATTTTTATTCATTTTTTCCAAATTACTGCCGCACAGCAGTAGTGCTTGTATTTTCCCCATACATCCGTGTTGTGTGTGTGTGAGTTAATAAAGACACCATTGTACAAAAAATTTCATTCAATATTTCCAAATACAGGAAAACACCTATGCAGCCAGTCAAGCGGTGACAAGGAAAGCCTGATAAGGACAATGCTTACATGAAAACATGAGAGGGAGGAAATCAAAATACAGTTGGAGGGGAAAATAGAACACTCCACCCTGGCGCAGTGACGACTTCTCCCTAAAGGCACCGAGAGTATTGGATACTGTGTACTTCCTTTCCAAACTGGCTCAAACCTGACCTGTTTATAGCCAGGACACTCCTGCATTTTTTTCTTTTTTTTCAATTTTTTTTGTTTTCTTTTTGTCCCCACACTACTGCCGAACAGTAGTAGTGCTTATTTTCCCCCAGCACCCATGTTGTGCATGTGCAGGTGTCAGACACAGTGAAGAACAACAAGCGTGCAGATCTTTATTTATATTCCACCACCGAGTGGCCAGTGACAAGCAGTGTCCTTCTCAAAGGGCAATGCTGCGTGATCAAACAGTGAAGGGGAGGGCAGGGATTAAATCAAAATAGAGTTAGCGGGGGAAATAATACACTTCACTCCCTGCGATGTCCATCTCTCCCTGAAAATGACACTCTTGCTTTTTCTTTTAAATGTTGTCTGTGTTATGTTAGCCCATTTTCTTTTTATTAACCTATTTTCCTGATCAACTTGTTCAGAGATGTTATTACACACCTCTGGAGTAGGTGAGACTTAAACGCAGGCCTCCTTTATCCAGGGCACGGGCACTACTACTGTGCCACAAGAAGGCCCGACACTCCTGCTTTTTTCTGTCAGCCAGGACTCCCTGATTGGACCAGATTAACAGCCTGATTAAGGGACTCATATTCTATGAGGTCCACCTGGCTGACCTCGATTCAGTCACATCAGTTATGACCACATCAGCGATGTGAGGCCCTTCATGGGGTAACTGTATTTATCAGTCATTTCCACAGTACAGGTTATGTATGTGGAATTATTTTTCAATTTTAAAATATTTAATATGAAGGTTATTTATACCTCAGCTGATGTAGTTTCTTCTGCAGATCTGCAATATTTTATTGAACATATCAGCTTACAGGTGTGGGCTCGAGAGAGTGGTGCTGGAAAAGCACAGCAGGTCAGGGCTTCATGAAAAGCTTACGCCAGAAACATCGATTCTCCTGCTCCTCGGATGTTGCCTGACCTGCTGTGCTTTTCCATCACCACACTCTCGAGTCTGATCTCCAGCATCTGAAGTCCTCACTTTCTCCTAGCTTAGAAGTATGAGGCAAGATTAGAGTTAATGGGTAAAAAAAATCTGTCACAGGATTTGGAAAAAAAATGCTGCATCTATATTTGTCACTGAATAACATTACCACTGAGAAAATTGTAACTAATTATACATGGAAAAATAAATCTATAAACCAACTCCACCTGGTAGATCTTAAAATGCGCTGTCAGAGCATTTGTGAACTCTTGCTACAAATTGCTCGTGGATGTAAACCATCTCATAAGTTCTGACTGTATCATTTCAATTGCTATATGAAAGAATGATCATCAGGAATGGTTTTCAGATACAATGTCTACCATTGAACTGATCTGCAACCTTTTCTATCCCTGACCTAAAATACTGTGAGCATTGATGAGAAAGGCCATAGCAGTTATTTAGCAGTTTTTCACATTTCCCTGAGACAGTACACAGTTCTATATTCAGAGAGGTGCCCTGTGAGCATCAAGGGCAGCCCCCAGAGGATAACAAACCCTAGTTTCTTCCTCCATACATGGACTTTAAAACCCATCACTCCACCTCCTTACCCCCTTCCCTAATGTCGTCAAACCCTTCCTGTCCAATGCCCCTTACTCATTTGGGTCTGATTATCTGTGGATCCTTTTTCTTAGGTTTGGTTGAGGTCCTGGCAGTGCTGACTACTAAGCAGAATTGCTGGAGCTGCCGGCCATTAAGCTTCTATGGGAGTTACTCCCACTGAGGGGTAACAGTCATACTAACCAACAACTTTGCCTAGCCACAGAGGGTTATGATTGTGCAGCAGATTCCTTCGGAGCCTATTAGCCTATGCCTGACTTTTCTGCTTGGATAGGGAGGCAAGCTGTGTTTGCCCTGTATATTTCTGCTGCATGTTATAGATTTACAAATAGGGATGACTCAAATAATAGAAGGGAGAGTTAGAGTAATCGATGAGTTCTTTACATTCTTTGACAGATTTCTCAAGCAACCAACTTACTAAGTTAGAATTTGAGTGCAAGCAGCAACCCTGGTGTAAGTCGGGTCCTTTCTGAAAATTGCTTCTCAAGCCCACACCTCCATGGCTCACCAAGCTTCCACTGAAACTTATTTGTTTAATTGAGAAACACAAAATCCACCATGAACCAGTTCAAATCTGTAGTGTTTAAAGAAATATACAGTTATAAAGTCATTTACCACAGAAACAGATCTTTCATTTCAACTCATCCATGCTGACCAAGTTTCCCAAACTAAACTAGTCCCACTTGCTTGTGTTTGGCCCATATCCTTTCACCTATCCAAATGTTTTTTAAAAGCTGTAACTGTAGCTGCATCTACCAATTCCCCCAACAGTTCATTCCACATTCAAACCAGCCGTTGTGTGAAAAAGTTGGTCCTCAAGTCCTTTTAATTTTTACTCCCTTCACCTTAAAAATATGCCCCATAGTTTTGAACTTCCCATCCTAGGGAAAATATCTTTCTATTCACTTTATCTATGCCCCTCATGAATTTATAAATTTCTATAAGGTCACCCCTCAACCTCCAGTGAAAAATATCCCAGCCTATATAGCCTCTCCTTATAACTCCAGTCCAGCATGCTGGTAAATCTTTTCTGAATCCTCTCCAATTTAATAATATCCTTCCTAAAGCAGGGTGACCCGAACTGCACACAGTGCTCCAGAAGAGACATCACCAATATCCTGCACAATCTCAACATGATGTCCCAACTCTTATACTCAATGGTCAAAGCATGAAGGCAAACATGCTAAATACCTTCTCAACCACCTTATCTACCTGTGACACAACTTTCAAAGAACTATGTACCTGAACCCCTAGGTATCAACAACACTACCCAGGGCCCTACCATTAACTGTCCCTTGTTTGCTTTACCAAAATGCAATACCTCACATTTATCCAAATTAAACTCCATCTGCCACTCCTAAGCCCATTGGCTCAATTTGCTGTAAAATATTTCTTGATATATTAAACAGTAGAAACTTAAGGAAGTTGGATTAACACAGTTTAACATAATCTATCACATAAAATAAATCTTTTCAATCACAGTGTCCATCCACAATTAAGAGGTAACCCAATGTTAATTTAATGGAACCTGATTAAAAACAATGCAAAACTAAGTTCTTGTAGACTGGGGATGTATACAGGCAATAGTTAAACCTTGAATAAATTTATTAAAAATAAAACTTAGCAGATAGTATCAGTCAATGACCTTCTCCATAAAATTCAGCTTAATTTCAGAAGCCCCCTGAAGGTTTGCAAAGGAGATTAATTTATCCTGCAGTAATTACCAGGGTGGGATCATCCTATGTCCTATTCCAACTTAGAAGACCACAGAAACCTGGATTGCACTGACTGCAATTAGTGCCTAATATTCCACAATCTTCTGCACTGATACTGGGGAATTATGCTGGAAAAACCAAAATAATCAGTCTGAATGTGCAAGCTGTGGTTTCTCAGAATTTAATTGTATGTGGCTAGAAAGAATTCAGGAATTACAATAATTGTTGTATTATCTGGAACTTTTCTATGACACAAGCATTTGGATTTGTTTTGATTAGATTTGGTTCATTATTGTCATGTGTACCAAGATACCAGGAAAGGTATTGTTTTACATGCTATCCAGACAAATCATAACTTACATAATTACATCAAGGTAATAAAACAAAATGTAGAATAGAGTTTTACAGCTACAGAGAAGGTGCAGAGAAAGATCAACTATTATACATGAGAAGTTTGTTCATATGTCCAATAACAACAGGGAAGAAGGTGCTCTTGAATCTGTTGTTTTCAACTCTTGTAACTTCTGCTGGATGGAAAAGAGTATAACTGGAGTGGGTGGAGTATTTGATTATGTTGGCTGCTTTCCAGAGGTAGCAGGAAGTGTAGATAGAGTCAATGAAAGGCTGGTTTTCATGATGGAGAAAGTGAGCACTGCAGATGCTGGGGTTTTCTAGAAGAAAGTGAGGACTGCAGATGCTGGAGAGGAGAAAGTGAGGACTGCAGATGCTGGATTTCTGAAGAAGGGCTCATGCCCGAAACGTTGATTCTCCTGCTCCTTGGATGCTGCCTGACCTGCTGCGCTTTTCCAGCAACACATTTTCAGCTCTGGTTTTCATGATGGACTGGTAGTCACTACTGTGAGGATTGCTGTAATGATTGATGATGATGGGTTACAGAGTGAATATTGAATTCAATACCAATTAAGATTCAATCTCTAAATGTACCTTACGTCTTTTGACTGACTCTACTCTGAGGAAATGCTCACAATTGTAGCGGTCAATTACTGATAGTAAGGTGGGAACTGTATTGGAGGGAACTGTAGAGTCTTGAAGAGGGAATGTCAAGGTAAATCATGGTCACTCTAGCCTCAATATGGGAAGGATGCAGGGCCAGCAAGGATATTGACATATCTCGAGTTATAGAGACATAAAGCAGGCACAAGTGTGATGGAAAGGGGCTCAACAAAAACAGGAAGAGGGTGAAGTGTTATAGGGGCCTCAGAGATTACAAGACAATAGGGAACATTAAAAATGGGCTAATTTCTAGGTCACAGGTAGTGCCGGCAAATCACTCAATTGAATACAAACTTGGAACCTCACCATAATGATCCAAAAAGACAAGTGTGCAATAAGGTCTCAATGTGAGCAACTACAATTCCAAAGTGGGAGCAAATGGTCTTTTTTTAAGGGGTGGACTCTAATAAGAATATGAGGTGCTACAGGGCTACTGCAGTCATTGTGACTGTGCTGAATAAACAATACTTTTCATTCTCTTTCAATTCACAGATAATCTGGAAGTCAACATGCATATTCTGAAATGCACTCCTGAAGTACTCATTAGGACCACATTATGCCCAATGATTGCCACCTTCTAGTCTCTGTGACCAATAAGACTCAGTGAAACAAGATGTTCCTGACTACAAGCTCAAGTTTCCAATTGACCAAGGTTCATGGTCCCAGGGACTGCAAGCCATGACTGTTGCCACATCCCGATGCACAACAAGCAGCCTGCTAGGACATGACTGCAGGTAGATAGGGGTGTTGAACATATACACTTTGTTAGGCCACCTTACGTGAGGTTACCATAAATAAATAAAAAATATTTATCAGTGCATTATATTTCACTCCTTACACTGTCTACACACTACCCACTGTGAAAGTATAACATTTAGTTTCATTGCGAAGGATGTTAGAGCTTAAGTGTACCTCTAATAACATGTGTAACTTCTCTTTAATTTCTCTCAGCTCTGCTTCAACTTGGGTAAGAATGATTGAGGTAAATCCAACTGTTCTTCTGACACTGCTGCTGATCTGAAGATACAGCTGCAAAAGACACCTCAG
Organism: Chiloscyllium plagiosum; assembly: GCF_004010195.1. NCBI lineage: Eukaryota > Metazoa > Chordata > Chondrichthyes > Orectolobiformes > Hemiscylliidae > Chiloscyllium > Chiloscyllium plagiosum. The sequence continues at coordinate 33,114,387 of NC_057726.1, forward strand.
GGGACATCTTCCCTGGGCCCAACATGAACAGCAGGTGCCACCAGATGCTATACAGAATCCAGGGGGAGAAGCTGCGCACAAGAACCTCTGAGGAGGAACTGTGTCTCCAGATGTCAATATAGCAATCTGCAAATGACTGAGTACAGAAGTAGACTAAGGATTCCCCAAAGTACCATGTCAGCTGCTGAATAAGGAGTCGTTCTGATAAGGACTTGGTATGAATCCCATCCTGGGAGTCTTTAAGGTTACAGCTGGCCTTAAATGTTTGCAGGTGGGCTATTTTTGAAAACTATAACTGGGGATCTCAACAGCATTTACCAATTCTCTGCAACCCTGATGCAGATGCTCACCATTTCCAACCTATTCATCTCATTCTCCCTCGACGCAGCCAAGCAGTAAGGACATCAGGATTCGCAACCATCACTGTTTTCCAGGAAGTGTAAGATCCCATTGTTTGTACATACAAATCGTATTTTTGCTTCTGTGGCCCTTCATTCACACCTCATCTACTGGAAAAGGCAACTCTTTCCATAAACATTTCTATTACATTGCCTTACATTCTAAGTTATTCTACTGGTAAAAAGGCCCATGAGGGGAAAGTGGAAAAAGCCCCAAAAACAGGCAGTGCATGAATTATCCTAGTCTGTTCATTCCCAATGATGAAGAGCTTATGCCCGAAACATCAACTCTCCTCCTCGGATGCTGCCTGACCTGCTGTGCTTTTCCAGTACCACACTTTTTGTCTCATTCCCAATGCAGGCAACAATCAAGCTTTGTACCATCTGTTCCTTATAGACTTGCAATACAAAGCTAGCTATTGATTTGTTGCATGTTTAAGGAGGGCTTGCAAAATCATAAGAGACTGGTCTGAATTCAAGCTAGCCCATGCTCCTTAAATTAGAGGTGCATTTTGGCTGCACCATGCTCTGTGGCTCATTTCACAAGTCATCTTGACCTGAGAAAGACCTAGGACTCATTCAACTTGACTTACAGCAGTCCCCAAAGTTTTCCAAAGCAGCATTGGAGACCTTGCTGCAAGGGTTCAGCAGGACATTAGAGTCAAGAGGAAGAAAGGGAAACTTGAAGGAGGCAGTGGAGCCATGTCGATCATTGCCGGTGATATAACTCCAAGGACCCTGGATGTAGACCTGAAATAAATTAAATAACCTCACACATACAGGTGAAGGTTGGTGAATGTATTTTCATCAACTTCACCACTAGCTTCATACACAGCTCAATGCACATCCTCATCATTCACTCACCAACAATCTTCATTAAACGTCACTCATTTCTAATATTCATCATTGCACACATCTCCACACATTTAGACTGTGAAAACCTCATACCCATATCTCACAGCTGGTCAGCTATTCAAACATAACAACCACATCACCAAACACTGTGCACTACATTTACTAACATACTTTGTCTTTCTTTAGGTTAAGATAACATATAATAAGAGGCAGCAGTATCACCCAACCAACAAAGGATAGCAGCATCTGCATATCCTCCCCCTCAATGAGATGATGATGTTCACTATCACTGGAGTGGCCAGAACTGATGGCCAGAACTCCTAATCCTCCAACATCTCATGCCTTTCTTACCCTCTCATTGCTCAATCTGTTCTGTTTTCCAAGCTGCACATAGAGTCATAAAGCCATATAGCATGGAAGCAGAACCTTTGGTCCAACCAGTCCTTGCTGTACATAATCTCAAGCTAAACTAGTCCCACCTTCCTGCTGCTGGCCCATATCCCTCCAGATCTTACCTACTCATGTATCTATCCAAATGTCTTTTAAAAATTGTGCCCATATCCACCATTTCTCAGGAAGTTAATTCCACATGCGAACCACCCTCTATGTAAATAATTTAAAATCTCTATCCTCACACCTTAAAAATGTGCCCCCAAGTCTTGAAATCCCCATCCTAGGGAAAAGACAACTGCCATTAACTCTATGTGAACACAACTCTTTTACTTTTCCTCTCAGCAGTGGCCTTTCTTCATCACAACTCTTGTGCCTTTTACTTTTAGAGTCAAGATTAGAGTGGTGCTGGAAAAGCACAGCAGGTCAGGCAGCATCCGAGGAGCAGGAAAATTGGCATTTCGGGCAAAAGCCCTTCCTGATGAACGGCTTTTGCCCTAAACGTTAATTTTCCTGCTCCTCGGATGCTGCCTGACCTGCTGTGCTTTTCCAGCACCACTCTAATCTTGACTCTAATCTCCAGCATCTGCAGTACCCACCTCTGCCTTTTACTTTTACTTAAGAACAACCAACTGGTGGGTCAGTGCTGCTCGAGTGTGAAGTGGATGTGGAAGGCATGCTGATTGAAATGTAACAAGAGATTTGAACAAACAGAAGAACCAAAGATCATAAAGCAGGAATTCTTTACTCCACTTGTAATCAAGTCATTACAAACATGAAGGGAATTAAAAGCTAGATGAGGAAGAGACATTATTTGCATGGGAATAAGCCTGTGGTTTACGTCTCATTGAGGAACTCTATTGTCTATCTGATCCTTCTCTTTGGCAGGCTTCCTTCCCCAAAAAATATACTTTACACCAAAGAAAGTCCATTTGGCTGCTCCTTTACTTCTCTGACCTTTGCACTGCTCTCCTTCAATATGACTACTTGCTGCTGGAGGTCCCTGCTCAGTGTGCTCCCTCTCCATCATGACCTGTTGCTGAAAATTCCATTACACACTTCCGTGCTGGGGTGACCTTGCTTTCCTGCTTTGGCCAAAGTACACCTCTCACTCTTTAGACAGTAGTCATCAATATCAGCAGCCATCCTAGGCCAGGAACACATTTATCTAGTCAGGGCATTCATCTTTACTATCACTTGGTATCTTTCTTGATCATGAACTGCTGCTAACACTTGACATTTGAAGCTGCCAGAAAGGAAGAGTGGCTTCACCCTTAGCTATCATTGTCATGAACCAGCTGGTAAAGGACTCCAATCTACTCCCTCATCCTCTCCCAGAACTTCAACAGTTTCTGTGTTAGTTCAGACTCGCTCATCAACTGGTGCTGGATTAATGGATGTTGGGCGTCCAAATATTGGTGCAGTTGATGCTTAAGTGCTATTCGGAGATAAATGGCTAAGATGCAACCACACCTGGGTCTTCCTGTCTGGACCTGGTTTGGATCTCAGTGATAAGTACATCAGTGACATTTCGCTAAATCTTAGTCGAATGTCATACAGAATCAGGTTTGGAATACTGCCCTTTGACTTGGGGCATGGGCATGGTGTCAGCCATCGCCTTGTTCAGTGGGGCAGGGGGGAGTTCCTCCTGTGGTCAGTCTTCCTATGAAAGTCACCAGCATTTGTATTACTTTTGCCTGACCTGTCCTGGATTTGAAATCAAAAATATGTGAGGTAGGTGACCCGATTGGGTCTTCATTGCTCCAAACCTTGGTAGATTTTTGAAAGTGCCTGGCCAAATCAAGACTTCAAAAATACTTTGCATCTTTCAGAACTTGCAATGCTTCCCCAATCCTAGAGAGAGGTAGGCATCATATGAGTCTTTGTGAAGAGTACCTAGTTATTGATACAGAACCTTAGTTCTCTGCCTTTCTGCTTCACGAGGACGATGGTGGATGTGTTCAGACGTGATAGACTCCTGATTACAATTCACTCTAAGTAACTCTGCATGTAATCCCACATTTCCACTGTGAGATGAGGTGGGATCCAACTGTAGATAAACTTTACTGGAGACTCTTCTATAGTCATGATCTTATGGCTTACCAGGTCACAATATCCAATGTCATCATTATCTTTACTGGTAATAATCCTTAACCTGTTGAAAGTAATAACAAGCTGCTTCCCAGGTCTCCTCCAACCCCCTCAATGTCTATTTTTGAAAGTAAGGTGAGAGATGTCTCCTCTAGTCAGTTCACTGTCCATGACAGCAGAAGGTTCAAGGACATGGGATCTTCAGTTGGAAGTAAACATCTTTGTTGCTGAAATTGGCAATTTGCATTGGTTGGCAGTCAATCATTTCTGGACATTACTGTAGGGATTCCTCTGGATAGTGTCCTGTTCATTCCCTTCACCACCAACACACTTCAGCAGCAGCATGTATGATCTCCAAAATATATTGCAATAACTCACCAAGACTCTTTCAGTGGCACCTTCTAAATGCACAACCTCTATGGACTGAAGAACAAGGGCAATGGATACATGAAAAAACCACTATCTGCAAGTTCCACTTCAACCTACGCCCCATCCTGACCTGGAAATATATCACTATTACCTCGCTGTCTGTCCATCAGTATCATGGACCTCCCTTCCTAACTGCACTGTGGGTGTCTCTACACCCATTGACTTGCACCAGTTCAAGAAGGCAGCTGATCACACCACCTTCTCCAAGACAATTAGGGATGTACACGACCCAGCCCATGGTATTCATAGCCCTTAAATGAATAATTTAAAAAAAATTATCTGAAACTCCTAACCACTTCTTTGTTCTCACACTTTGAACAGCTTTTTCTCCTCTGTATTGCCTCTGTTTGCTCTCCCTGAACTGCTAAAGGATAAAGGGATCTACGCCAGGGAGCAATGATCTTAGAGTCAAGATTAGAGTGGTGCTGGAAGAGCACAGCAGGTCAGACAGCATCTGAGGAGCAGGAGAATCGACGTTTCGGGCAAAAACCTTTCATTAGGAAGGGCTGATGATGGGCTTTTGCCTGAAACCTTGATTTTCCTGCTCCTCGAATGCTGCCTGACCTGCTGTGCTTTTCCATCACCACTCTAATCTTGACTCTAATCTCCAGCATCTGCAGTACCCACTTCTGCCTAGCAATGATATTAGCTGATCCCTTGAAGTGAAAAGGAAGGCCTACGTCGTGAAGGTTTCAACAATTTTAAGCAGTCATAGAAAACTCGCAGTATTTCTTCAAATCAGAAAGTAGAAATCAATGAGTAACTAACCAGAAAATGAATCTTTTAAATAGCACTTAGTGGGCATTCCTGTTAATACAAGTATGAGAATGAGAGATCAAGGACATTAGCTGGAGTGTTGATTTTAAAAATGGCACTGCTGCAGTTAAATCAGTGCCACAACCTAATAGAAAACTAGGGTCAGCTTATTCTGGATATCTCCTGCACACACTTCAGACGCCTATGTTGACACCCTCAGCAAATGGCATCCAGTATGGCCTGTACCAGATGTTTGCACAGGTGGTACAAGTCCCATTTTGTATCTGTTGCACCTGTTGCACCAAGAAAACTATTGCTATGGCATCAGATTTGTTGCCCCAATTTGTATGCCGTTTTCTCCATACTTCCTCCTACAAAGCACTATCCTTATGAATCCGTATACCCTCTCTAGCGCCTCAATATCCAAATCTTTAGAGTGGTGGCCAAATCGCATACAGTACATTAATTGAGGTCTTATTAAAACTTCATATTGGCTCATCATTACCACATTTATATTTTATACATTAAGACAAAACCTAAAATTAAAATTAAAGTCTGTCTACTGAGAAGCTGTTATTAATGTTCTGTGAACTTTTACCTTTGTTCTTCCAAATCACTAAGTTTCTCCCATTCAGCGTATGAGTACTGCTGTTACGTTTTTATTGATCAAACTACTTTTAGTGTTACAAGCCTTTTATAAAATTCTCAGAAAGCATGCATTGCTGCAGATACTTGGACACTATCCTTAAAAAAATCTCAAAATAACACTTCCAAACTTAAACATTGATGGACAATTGCATTTCTTTAAGCTGACAGAGTTTGATCCAAAGATTAAAAGTAGTGTTCCAAATTTTATCATAGTGCAGACTTCTCATAGCTACTTCTGTCCGGAGCCCACTTTATTTAATTTGTAACTACAGACTGCAATCAAGCACAAATGAATAGTAGAATGAAACATGACAAGGAATCACAGAAAATACAAGTAGAATCTATGACCGCCAAGACATAATTAAACTGTTCTGTAGAACAGCTTGCTATTCACTATAATATTGCATATCAAGTATTTGATACTTTTCTTTAGTTTACTTGTGAGGATTGTCTGGGTAACACTTCAGTAGATTTACTTCTTGAATGTGACCAGTCTGACTTGCAGAATAAAATATATACAGAACCTCACCATCTAGTTTCCAATAAGCAAAACTTAAACTACAGGATAAAAAATTTAAATCGTTTAATACCTGCAAGCATGAATACCAAACTATGGGAAACCTTTATAAATTGACTCAAAATATTTATGTTTGCAGGACGCAGAATTACTTTTATGGAATAAAGTTAAAAATCACACAACACCAGGTTATAGTCCAACAGATTTATTTGGAAGCACTAGCTTTTGGAGCACTCTCCTTCATCAGGTGGTTGTGGAGTATAAGATCATAAGGCACAGAATTTATAGCAAAATTACATATTGAAGAAAACCTGGATTGTTTGTTAAGTCTCTCATCTTTTAGAATGAACATGTTGGTTTCAGTTCTTTCATATGTAAATTGCAGAACTTCTTTTAAAAGTTACATTCTCAAGTGAACTTTAACAATTGGTGTCATGTCATCCCAGATAATGCATTGAAGGTGTGAGGTGCTCTGTGTGAGACAGTCTGTGTCACAATGTTCAGACTAACTCTAATCTAAAAATCGGTTTTATAGAACCTTACATGGATTCATGCAGTTTTTGAGCAAAATAAAATGTAATTCTGCAAGTAAAAATTCACCCCACAAATCTACAGATGTGTGTGTGTGCGCTTGTAAGTGGGTGTGTGTGTGGGGTGGCTGTGTGGTTATGAGTGTCTGTGAGAGAGTGTGTGTATGTGTGTATGTGATATAAAGGGGGTTAAGTTTGTTAGAGGGTGATGTGTGTACGTGTAAGTGTGGGAGTGTATGTGTGAGCATATGAGAGAGACCTTGTGTATGAGAGAGGGTCTGCGTGAGTATATGGGTCTGTAGGAGTGTGTAAGTCTGTAGGAGAATGTATGTGTGTAGGAGTGTGTGTGTGTCTAGTGCAGTGGGGTCACATGTAGTGTGACACGAACCCAAGATCCCAGTTGAGGTCATCCCATGGGTACTGAACTTGGCTATCAGCCTCTGCTCGGCCATTTTGCATTGTTGGCTTTCCTGAAGTCCGCCTTGGAGGACAGTCACCCAAAGGTCCAAGGTCGAAGGTCCCGAACCGCTGTAGTGTTCTCCGACTGGGAGGGAACACTCCTGTCTGTTGATTGTTGTGCATTCTAAAAGATGAGAGACTTAACAAACAATCCAGGTCTTTTTCAAAATATAATTTCAGTTACATCACACTGTAAACTTTTGCTATAACTTCTGTGTCTTATGATCTTATACTCCACAACCAACTGATGAAGGAGAGTGCTCCAAAAGCTAGTGCTTCCAAATAAATCTGTTGGACTATAACCTGGTGATGTGTGATTTTTAACTTTGTATATCTCAGTCCAACACTGGCATTTCCAAATAATATTTTGGAATAAATTAAGAACATGAAAAATGTGAACGATTAATGCTAATATTTACGTAACTGCATTCCCTTTTCTTAAATAATATTTGCCAAAATTGTTTCAGAAAAAGGCTGAAGAATTGTAATTGATACATTACGTAATTCTGATTTTTGAGTTGAAATGTAACCTGGATGTGTTAGTCAAGCACGACACTGCCTTTCAAAATGGTAAATACAGCACGTGAAAACCTATAACCAGTGAGACTGTGATTGAATTATCATCCATTAGGTTTTAGCTAGAAGCTCAGGGGGACAGCACTCAGTCTACCTATCACATATCCATCTCCTTGGTCAGTTAAAAAAAAACCTGATTTTCACTTGAATAACTAAGTTCTGTTCCAAATCTCATTCTATTTGTGCTGTTCCTGTCCGTCAAAAAGGAAGGACAGTTTCCTTATTCCCCTGTATCCTGAGGACCAATGGCTGTAACGTTGGAATGCTGAGGTACACATAAATCCAGCAGACCCTGAGGGTGGCTTTCCATAGCAGCTGCCAATCTATGCACACAGGTAGCCGGACAGCCACTTGCTTAGGCAGGTGAGTGCCCAGCGCAGTTTCTGGTCTATGATGGCCATTCTGCCCCCATACCAGTTCCTCTCAGTGTATGTAGCTGACTGCTAACATCACAGGGTCCTCTCCTGTCTGGGAATGAGCAACAATGTTCGCTCTAAACTTCACTGCCACTGGGAATTGGCATGCTGACACATTGGCTTCCGCTTCCTGAAGCTGCTCCTGCATTCAGACCTCGGAGATCCAGGCAGTGGCAAGAAAGGATAGGGAGAATGTTGCTGCGCAGGGGTTTGATCCCCCTCAATCCTCCAAGTGCCAGCAGCCTGGGGTCTTACTTCCTTAGTTAACCACCGAGCTGTCACAGTGAAATGTTCACTAGATTGTGCTCCCTAACTTTCTAAGGCTGACATTCCCTGGGAGGTTTCAGTATCTGAGCTAGTGGGGAGTGCAGGAGGCAGCCTTGCCAAAGCTTCCTCTGACGCCTTCATATTCTTTTTTTTTTAGATTAGATTAGATTAGATTAGATTAGATACTCATATTCTTTTTGTGAGAAGACAAGGCGGTAGTTTCTGTCAGAGAAGCCATTTCTCCACAGAAGTTGTGTACATTCTGTTGGTGCCTGCAAGGCACAAGGGAGAGAAGATGTAGTCAACAAGAGTTAGAAGTGATGAGCAATGAGTGGCACTGACAGGGTTAATGTTAGATTGCAGAGGAATAAAGAGTGCTACTTACCTGTTTGGTGGGACATGGATGTCTTGGCATTCCCACAGAGTGATCCTAGCCTTCTATTTGGAACCTCATGTCAGACACCCTACATCTGCCTGAGCCCTTTTTGCCTTATTCTGTCTTCTCTTGGAATAGGGAAAGTAGGGAATTGAGTGAAATGGAATTGGGTGGCACAGTTGGTGCTGGTAGTCCAGGTGATCGAAAGACGGTGAAATGGCACCTGAGAGTAAGTAGGAAGCACAGAGACTGTGCAGGCACAGTGGTCTGGAAGGTTTGGGAAAATGGGAGTGAGTGATGGAAAATGCTGAAAGTAATATTGAGAATAGTAAAGCTTGAGCCCTGGGTAAGAGGTTGGTGCAGTAGCAGAGATAGAGTGAGTTTGAGGTGGCAGAGAGAAGTCTGTGACACTTACACTGGTGGAGCAGACAAGGTCATTCCTCCAGACATTAGAATCTGACTTAGGTCGTGACCTCAGACCGGAATGATGGGATAAGCTGGTCCTCTGTGAAGAGGACACACCAACTCTGTGCGATTCCATCCAGCAGGACCTCCAGCACTCTAGGGATGAAACACTGCACCATCTGGATGTTTACCAACTGGCAAGGCAGCTTCAGAATGTTAATGCACAGTGCCTTTTAAATGTGATGTGGGTGCCAGGGATGTTGGTCTTTCAGTGGATATCCTCTGAGTGGTAACTTGTTCCAGGAACAATGAGTGATAATATTAGATGTGAGAAACACTCTAGGGGCTGGGTAGATGATTATTAAGGAATGTTTGGTGAGATAAAGGAGAGATCTTACAAGGCTTCACAAAGAAAAACCTTCCAAAAAACTTGACAATTTTAACCATTAAATGTGAGAGTCAGTCCAAAACTTAGCCACTACCAACCAATTAAGATTTGCTTATAGTTTGGTCAATCGGAATGTGTTCAGTGAGACAGATTTGTTAAATACATATTTGCAGTTAGAATTAACTGACAAGTGCAAGGAACCCCCTGCAATTCATGCAGTCAATGAGCTGTACCAGTACAAAAGGATTACCTTGTGGGATTTCTACTGCTATTGCAGTGTTCTAGTTGTCCAGTAGGGACAAAATGGAAAGAAAGGTGTGCTGCTCCTTTGATGACAATCTCATTAGTAGTAAGGCAGAGAAGGAGCATATGTTAATGTTGAACAAAGTCTTGGATTAACTTCAAGAGTATGGATCAAAATTAAAAAACGTAGCTGTTGCTTCACAATGTCAAATGGAACATACCTGAGTGCCCAAATAGACAGTGATGGTATTCACCATCCATGCAAAAGTGGTTTGAGGTATTTTAAAAACAAAGAAACTAGAGAACAAAAATGTACTTAAACATTCTAAAACTGGATTGTTCTGTATTATTTTCAGTTCATTTTCATCCTCAATTTAGGTAGTATGTATATGCCACTGTTCAAAAATGAAATAAATTGGGAGTAGATTCTGGATTATCGGAAAGCAATGGAAGAAGTGAAGGATGTACTGACTAACAATGCAGTTTTGACCCACTTTGATCACAAGAAACGACTGGTTTAACCACATGATTTTCCACCAGAGGAGTTAGATTTGATGTTATTTCCCATAATGGAATTGGTGTGGAGAAACCTGGAGCCTAATGTATTTTAATAAAGTCAGAAAAAATTACTCACAAGTTGATAAGGAGACATTAGTGATCATATTCGAGATTGCTAAGTTCCACAATTCCTATATATGGTTACACGTTGACATTGTTAAGTGACCACCAAGCCCTTGTAAACATATTTGGCTTAAAGAAGGGACTGCCAGCCCTGGAGGTAGCACAACTTCAAAGATGGCAACGATCTTGCTGTCCCATCAGTATGATACTAAATCTCATAAAACAGCCAGTGTAGACATTCTTTTGAGATTTCCCACTTAACCACTAAAGTCAATTACTTTACACATATAAATTATATACATGTTAGTGTCTGTCAGAGAATTTAATGGAGAAACTTGCAAGAATATGGTGCATAGTCAAGTGTTTAATTATACATAAATGACTGGCATAAACATGTGTTGATAAGAAATAGCAGGAGTTCTCTTGTAAAAATGAAATGAGTTTTGATCAAGGCTGTTCCAATGGGGTTTAACAATCTTAATAATAGCAAGGGTGAGAGAAAACTTGCTAGAGGAACTTTATTTAAAGTAACTAATTTAAATCCTGTGTTTCTAAAAGCTTAGTGCTTATTTTTCATTCAGAAAGTTAGGAGGTATGGGATACAGGGAAATGTGGCTGTCTGGATACAGAATTGGCTGGCCGAAAGAAGACAGCAAGTGGTAATGGATGGAAAGTATTCTGCGTGGAGCTCGATGACCAGTGGTGTCCCACAGGAATCTGTTCCAGAGCCTCTGCTCTTAGTAGTTTTTATAAATGATTTGGATGAAGATGTGGAAGGGTGGGTTAGTAAGTTTACCAATGACACAAAGGTCAGTGGCATTGTAGATAGATAGTGTTGAGGGCTGTTGCAGGCTACAACAAGGCATCGACAGGATGCAGAGCTGAGCTATGAAGTGGCAGATGGAGTTCGACCTGGATAAATGCAAAGTGATTCATTTTGGAAGGTCAAATTTGAATGCTGAATACAGGGTTAAAGAAAGGGTTCTAGGCAGTGTGGAAGAACAGTGGGATCTTTGGGTCCTTTAAAGTTGCCACACAAGTTGATAGAGTTGTTAAGAAAGTAAATGGTGTTTTGGCTTTCATTAACAGGGAGATTGAGTTTAAGAGTCGTGAGATTTTGCTGCAGCTCTATAAAACCCTAGCTAGACCACACTTGGAATATTGTGTCCAGTTCTGGTTGCCTCATTATAATAAGGATGCAGACACTTTTGAGAGGGTGCAGAGGAGATTTACTGGGATGCTAACTGGATTGGGGGGCTTGTCTTATGAAGAGAGGTTGGGTGAGCCAGGGCTTTTCACACCAGAGAGAAGAAGGAAAAGAAGTGACTTGATAGAGGTGTACAAGGTAATGAGAAACAAAGATAGAGTAGATAGCCAGAGACTTTTGCCCAGGACAGAAATGGCTGTCATGAGGGGTCAAAATTTTAAGATGATTGGAGGAAGTATAGGGGAGATGTCAGAGATAGGTTCTATGTCAGAGAGTGGTGGGTGCGTGGAATGCACTGCCGGCGACGGTAGTAGAGTCATTTAAGTGTCTGCTAGACAAGCACATGGATGGCAGTAAAGTTGAGGGGTGTGTAGGTTAGGTTGATTTTAGATTAAGATACATGCTTGGCACAACATCATGGGCTGAAGAGCCTGTACTGTGCCATACTGTTCTATGTTTTCCTTGTATGTTTTAATATTATATTTAAAAGATAGTGGATACTTTTAGAGAATATCAATGAATTTGTCTAGTTATGCTTCTGTGTGAGTCTAAACCCCAAAATACCAACAGAAATACAGAAGATATTGGTCCTTCATGATGACAACACCTCAGAAATTAGTTAGTGAGACTGAGACAATGGCCTCTGAAAATCAAAAAGTAGTTCTTCAGGAAATCTCAGAAAAGATTTTTTTAAAATCCCCACCCAATAGCACAAATGCTAAACCATTCAGGTTTTGAGAAGTTGGATTACAACTGAAAATTTGCCAGATATGTTTGTGTTAGATAATGGTTGACAGTTTACAATCAGAGGTGTATGAATATTTCAGGGTGAGAACATAAACAAATCAACTGTATCACCATATCATTCAGCATCAAATGGTACTCCAATTTGACAAACAGGCAATAATTTTGATGCTTTCCTTCAATAGAGAATAGCGCTGAAAATGTGTTGCTGGAAAAGCGCAGCAGGTCAGGCAGCATCCAAGGAACAGGAGAATCGACGTTTTGGGCATAAGCCCTTCTTCAGGAATGAGGAAAGTGTGCCCAGCAGGCTAAGATAAAAGGTAGGGAGGAGGGACGTTGGAAATGCGATAGGTGGAAGGAGGTCAAGGTGAGGGTGATAGGCCGGAGTGGGGTGGGGGCGGAGAGGTCAG
>NC_057726.1:33127536-33164403 GCF_004010195.1 Chiloscyllium plagiosum
AACTCAGCACCGCCTTCCTAACCTGCAATCTTCTTCCTGACCTCTCCGCCCCCACCCCACTCCAGTCTATCACCCTCACCTTGACCTCCTTCCACCTATCGCATTTCCAATGCCCCTCCCCCAAGTCCCTCCTCCCTACCTTTTAACTTAGTCTGCTGGGCACACTTTCCTCATTCCTGAAGAAGGGCTTATGCCCGAAACGTCGATTCTCCTGTTCCTTGGATGCTGCCTGACCTGCTGCGCTTTTCCAGCAACACATTTTCAGCTCTGATATCCAGCATCTGCAGTCCTCACTTTTTCCTTCAATAGAGAATAGATAACTTTCTGTTCTCTTTCAGAATAACCCTCATAGTCCACAATACGTTGCTCACATTACTAGTGACTCTTCCAAGGACAAAGTTCAATTTTCTCAGGCCTAACATCAATAGGAAAGTAAGAAAAAAGCAAAGCAAAGTGCAGATGAATCATAATGAACCCATCTCAAAAACACAAAGTAAATAGACTGGATGGATTTACATATCTAGTGAAGACTGGAGACAGACTCCACCTTTGCCATGCAGATCTTTTGCCTAAAAGAAGAAATCCAACAAAGGGAGAGCAGGAGGGAGAACAGGAGGAATCTTCTATAATGCAAGCTGCCCCTACATTCCAAAATGTAAGTCAGGAAGAAAGCCAAAATTGAAAAGAATCTGGAAGTGCTGCATCACAGGATCTACCTACAGAATAAAGTGAGTCAGAGTCTTTGATTAAGACAAATTAATTAATGTCACAGTCTTAGTTAAGTTGGTAGTTGAAGTCAAAGTTCAGGAGTCAGGTCAGACATGTTGATAGAATCCCTTTAGTGTGAAAACAGGCCATTCAGCCCATCAAGTCCACACCTACCCTGTGAAGACCATCCTATCCATACCCACCCCCTAACACATCCATAACCTTGCATTTACCATGGCTCATCCACCTAGCCGACACATCCTTAGACACTCTGGGCAATTTAACATGGCCAAACCACTTAATCTGCACCTCTTTGGACTGTGGGAGGAAACCCACACAGACAAGGGGAGAATGTGCAAATTCCGCACAGACAGTTGTCTGAGGCTGGAATCGAACCTGAGTACCTGTGAGGCAGCTGTGCTAACCACTGAGCTACCATGCCACCCTTGGAAGGAGTTATCCTGATAGAAAGAGGAAGAATCCAGAAATGTTGATTAAAATTATTTAGCAGGGATGCGTCCAGAAAATAATTACAAGGGCTAACAGAATGGTCTATAATAAAGGCCTAGAATGTACGGAGGTTATGCTACAGCTATATAAAGCCTTAGTTAGATCACATCAATAATGTGTTCACTTCTGAGCAACTGAATCTTAGGAAGAATATATTGAGTTTGGAAAGAGTGCAGGATTGATTTACCATGACTTGGGGAGATAGAGGTACAAGCTAATGCTTTGGGTACAACATTTCAAATCTCATCATGGCAGCTCATGGCAGCCATTGGAATTTAAATTGAAATAATAAAATCTGAAATTGAAAACTAGTCTCAGTCATAGTGACTATGAAACTAGCAACAATTTTTGTAAAGAACCGTCTGGGTTCCTAATATACTTTTGGGAAAGAAATCTGTTGTGCTTACCTGGGCTGGCCTACATGTGACTCTAGAACTTCAGTAATGTCATTGATTCTTAATTGCCCACTGAAATTGCTCAGCTCAAGGGCGAAAGGGAACAAAAATATCGGTTTTACCTCTGATGTTCACATCCCATGAAAGAATAAATGTCATGGATTCCAAATGTTAAAACGTCCAGGAAAGATCACACAGGCTAGGATTGCGTTTTTGGAATCTAAAAGATTAATAGATAATTTGATTAAACGTCTTAAGGTATTAAGGGCACCTAATGAGGTAGATAGAGAGAAATTATTTCTGCTGGCTAAGGAATTTAGGAGTGCACATTATAGACTAAAGATTCAAGCCAGACCTTTCAAGAGCAAAGTTAGTGAACACTTACGTAAACTATCTTCTAAGATCAGCAATTAATGTTAAGTATTATATATTGTTGTATGGTCTGTGCAGAGTTAAGAACTAATTAGCCAGGAACTAGTTATTATATCTAAGTGTTCCTAGAGACCACATTCACAACTGCACATATGCGAGTCATGAAATGTGTAATAGGATACCAACCTAAAGCAATCGTCTTGCCAGGCAGCACAGCACGTTGTAATAAATACAACAAGCTCTAACCTTTTCTATAAAGGGTAATTATTTCTAGAATTTGGGAGATAGAAGACATAGTATAGTAAATGCAAATGTTTGTGAGTAAATTAAAACATTTAAATTAATTTAGTGAAAATCAAGAAAATTGAACCAAATTCCTGCCAGGGAGAGATTGAAGGAAAAACTGAGTACATTGCATAAAAACAAAGAAACAGAATACCAACTGGCTCAGCAATTAATGCACAGCCATAGGCTATAATGATCTGGAAAGCTGATGATGCATTGGAAGCATTTGATAAATTTAAATGGAAGTACAGATTAGCATTCATTAGCAATGAATAGAGGGTCAGCTGCATAGTTCTGTGACCAGGAGTCAAACAACTGAATTTATTTAAGAGTTGGGAACTTGCTGAAGAGAGTTTTTCGCAGGTTTGTGTGCATGTGCCATGTTCTATGTATCGCCATATGGAAAACAATTCATAGAGCAGACTAATCACCTCCACTAGCAGGGATCTGCAACAAGAAACTATGCAAAGCGACAGCAAGACTACAAAGGTAACTTCTTGAGCTTATAAAGTTCACAGCAACTCCAAGATGGAAGATCTAGGTTTAAAGATTCATCACCTGGTAAATGTGAAATCAACAAAACGGAGTCAAATTAGAGAACTTCAGCATTGATTGGATCCAGTGGTGGTGAGTAGTGGAGGAGGGATGGTGGCACTTGCATTGTTAATGATGAGCTGGCTCAGGACTGATGTACTCATTTCAAGCTACAAAGGAATCTCGATTATCCAGCATTCGATTATCCAAATATCAGATTATCCGGCAAGATTGTAAGGTCCTGATGCTTGGTTAAACTATGTTATTCAGCATTCGATTATCCGGAATTTGATTAACCGAACAAAATACAGCCCGCCTGTGTCCTTCCGATAGTCAAGGTTCCTCTGTATATCTTTCTATTTATTTTTCTTATTCGTAGAACTATTCAAAATGGCATCGGATCATGATAACAGTGGAAAAGCTTTTCACTGTACTTTACTGTTGTTCTCACTGTGAAATAAATGTGGCAACCAAATCATTCATTCATTAATTCAAGCAATTCATTCATCCTCAGTAAGGAACTACAGATGCTTTCTTAGCAAAGATCCAGGGATGGCAAGATAAAGGTAGTCACATTGGCTATATTTGTCCATCAGAGATGACACCGCACTGGAAAATAGAGTGACACCAGCCAGATCCAGTCATGCCCAAAACAATGCAACAAGAGTTCTTCAGCAGATTCATCAAGACCACACAGGGATGGAGAATTGTAAGCTTACATCCACATCAGCTGTGTACTGGTTAGACATACACAAGGGCAGTGAAAACATTTACAGAACTGGGCGACACGGTGGCACGGTGGTTAGCACTGCTGCCTCACAGCACCAGAGACCCAGGTTCAATTCTTGCCTCAGGCAACTGACTGTGTGGAGTTTGCACATTCTCCCCGTGTCTGCGTGGGTTTCCTCTGGGTGCTCCGGTTTCCTCCCACAGTCCAAAAATGTGCAGGTTAAGTGAATTGGCCATGCTAAATTGCCCATAGAGTTTGGGGAAGGGGTAAACGTAGGAGAATGGGTCTGGGTGGGTTGCTCTTTGGAGGGTCGGTGTGGACTTGTTGGGCCAAAAGCCCTACTTCCATACTGTAAGTAATCTAAGTATGAAACACGTGGCAGAAAGAGAGATGTTAGCTACTTAAGTACCAAAACATGACATACTCTAGGAGCTGACTTATCCCCACCCAGTCAAGAATGGTATCCCATAATTGCAGACTCAAAGTTCCTTTTCAGCCAGAAGGTAAAAGACTTGAGCACTACAGCAATCATCTCAGCAGTAAAAGTGTGGAAAAATTAATATATAACACTGACATCCAAATTGCATTCAAAAAGTGTGAAGAATTGTTGAACAGTATGGGTTTAACATCATCACCTCATCACTACATAACCCTTTGAGACATGGCTTTAGACAAAGATATGCACATATGGTCAAAAGAACCTGGGTAAAATATTGGGAGAGAAAGGAAGACCCAAATCCTTCCTATAAAGAGGTGACCAGAACTGAACACAATATTCCAAGTGTAGTCTAACCAGGGCTCTATAGAGCTGCAGCATAACCTCATGGCTCTTAAACTCAATCCCGCTGCTAATGAAAGCCAACCCACCATACACCTTCTTAACAACCCTATCAAAATGGGTAGCAACTTTGAGGGATCTATGGACATGGACCCCAAGATCCCGCTGTTCCTCCCCACTGCCAAGAATCCTGTCTTTAACCCTGTGATCTGCATTCAAATTTGACCTTCCAAAGTGAATCACTTCACACTTTTCCTGGTTGAACTCCATCTGCCACTTATCAGCCCAATTCTGCATCCAGTCAATGTCCCATTGCAACCTATAACAGCCTTCGACACTGTCCACAACTCCACCACCTTTGTGTCATCGGTAAACTTACTAACCCACCCTTCCACTTCCTTTATCCAAGTCATTTATAAAAATCACAAACAGCAGCAGTCCCAAAATCGATCCCCGCGGAACACTGAACTCCAGATTAAATACTTTTCATCTACCACCACACTCTGTCTTCTAAGTGCCTGCCAATTATAAATCCAGACAGCTAGATTTCCTTGTATCCTCTGCATCCTTGCTTTCTGAATGAGCCTACTTTGGGGAACCTTATCAAAAACCTTGCTAAAATCCATGTAAACCACATCCACTGCTCTACCTTCATCAACATGTTTTGTTACATCCTCAAAGAATTCAATAAAGTTTGTGAAACATGGTCTGCCCTTCACAAAGCCAAGCTGACTTTTTCTCATCAAACTATGGTTTTCCAAGTAATTATAAATTCTGTCTCTCAGAATCCTCTCTAACACTTTGCCCATCACTGATGGAAGACTGACTGGTCTGTAATTCCCAGGATTATTCCTACTCCCTTTCTTGAACAAAAGAATAACAATTTCTGCCCTCCAATCATCTGGCACTACTCCAGTTGACAGTGAGGACACAAAGATCATCGCCAAAGGCGCAACAATCTCTTCCCTCGTTTTTTTGTAGTAACCTAGGTTATATCCCGTATGGCCCAGGGTATTTATCTAGCCTTACATTTTTCAAAGTTTTCAGCACATCCTCCTTCCTAACATCAATCTATTCTAGCATATCAGTCTGAGTCATACTGTCCACAGAAATGGCAAGGTCCCTCTCAGAAGTGAATACTGAAGCAAAGTATTCATTAAGGACCTCTACTACTTCCTCTGACTCCAGGTATAAGTCCCCTCCTCTATCCTTGATTGGCCCTACCCTCACTCTGGCCATTCTCTTGTTCCTCACATAATTGTAGAACACTTTAGGATTTTCCTTAATCCTACCCGCTAAAGCTTTATCATGCCCCATTCGAGCTCTCCTAAGTCCATTCTTCAGTTCATTCCTGGCTACTTTGTAACCTTTTCAAGCTCTGTCTGATCCTTGCCTCCTCAACCTTGTTGCTTCCTTCTTCCTCTTGACTAGATGTTCCATATTCCTTGTCACTCAAGGTTCTTTCAATCTAACATCTCTTCCTTGCCTCCGTAGGACAAATCTGCCCAGCACTCTCTAAACAACCTTCACATTTCTGTCATACATTTTCCTGAGAACATCTGTTCTCAGTTTAGGTGCCCCAGGTCCTGTCTAATAGCATTGTAATCTCCCCCTCCCCAATTAAATACTTTCCCATACTGTCTGCTCCTATCCTTCTCCATGAGTATAGTAAAGGTCAGGGAGTTGTGATCACTATCACCAAAATGCTCTCCCACTGAGAGATCTGACACCTGACATGGTTCATTGCCAAGCACCAAATCAAATATGGCCTCCCCTCCAGTCAGTCTACGATATATTGCGTCAGGAACCCTTCTTGGACACACCTGACAAAAACTGCTCCATCCAAACTATTTGAACTAAGGACGTTCCAATCAATATTAGGGATGTTAAAGTCACCCATGACAAAAGCCCTGTTACTTCTGCACCTTTCCAAAATCTGCTTCCCAATCTGCTCCTCCATGTCTCTGTTGCTATTGGGGGCCTGTAGAAAACTCCCAATATAGTGACTGCTCCTTTCCTGTTTCTGACTTCCACCCATACTGACTCTATAGACAAACCCCCTCAACAATCTCCCTTTCTGCAGCTGTGATACTATCCCTGATTAGCAATGCCACTTCTCCACCTCTTTTACCTCCTCCACTATTCCTTTTTAAACATTTAAACCCTGCCCTGTGATATCCAAGTCTCTGTAATGGTCACAACATCACTGTTCCAAGTACTGATCCATGTTCTGCATTCATCATCCTTATTCCTGATATTTCTTGCATTAAAATAGACACACCTCAACCCATCACACTGACTGCACCTTTGCCCTGTCAAGTGCCTATCCCACCTCACAGACTCTCTGCACACTGTATCTGGCTACTCCATCATCTGATCTATAGCTCAGATTCCCACCCTCTGCCAATCTAGTTTAAACCTTCTCACAGAGTTCCAGCAAACCCCCCCCACCCAGGATATTGGTGCCTCTCTGGTTCAGGTGCCACCTGTCCTTCTGTACAAGTATCACCTTCCCTCGAAGGTATCCCAATAATCCACATATCTGAAGCCCTCCCTCATACACCAACCCTGCAGCCAAGCGTTCATCTGCACTCACACTCTATTCCGAGCCTCACTAGCATGTGGCACTGATAGAATCCCTGAGATTACTCTCTGCTCTTCCTGCCTTCTAGCTTCCAACATAACTCCCTATTTTCTCTTTTCAGGTTCTCCTCCCGTTCCCTACCTATGTCATTGGTCCCAATGTGTACCACAACCTCTGACTGCTCTCCCTCCCCCTTAAAAATCCTGTAGACTCAATCTGGGATACCCCTTACCCTGGCACCCAGGAGGCAACTTACCATCCAGGAGTCTCGATCGTGACCACAGAATCTCGTGTCTATTCATCTCACGATTGAATATCCTTTCACTATTACTCTGCTATTCCCCCCACTTTTCTTCTGAGCCAGAAACCTGGCCACTGTGGCTGTCCTCTGGTAGGTCATCCCCCCCATACAGTATCCAAAATGGCATACTTATTATTGAGGGGAACGGCCTTGTATAAGTAAATGTGACCATTATTTACTAGTGTCAGGACAGCTAGTTAAAAAATTATAAGATGAAATTATTTTGTTAGCCATCAAAGAGAATATCTAGTCCAATACTTTTCACTTTCCAGTAACTTAATCCTACATGATCTTGTACCAGTAGATGCTATGTTCATTTGTACTGGACAAGATCAATTGGGAAATGTTGGCACATAGGCAGAATTTCCCCAGCCCCTGAATAATGTGGCAATGATGGGGCAGTTGGGAAAATATGACAACAATAGAAAAATGAGATTCTTGGCATCAAGGAAACAAAATGTCTGATATTTCATTTATGTCTTCAACATATAGGCATGGTACATAGTTAATGAGGTGAGGCGTATAAAATTAAGCAAGAAATCTGCGAGAGCTCCTGGAGGAAATCTTCCGTGAAACTCCCTGAAATTAACACTTTGTCAAATTTTGGGAAAATTGAGCCCTAGATTTTTATAAATGTTATTTTGCTCTGATTTGACAATAATGGTTGCACATAAGTTCATTTCAACCAGGCTCAACAAATAACAGGTTTAACACTAACAGTGTTCTGTTGCTATTACGAGCATGAGCTCAAAGGTTTTTAAAACCCTTATTTATTTTGTCAGCTAATGCATCTCCCTGATTCCAGAGCTTAATTGTAATTTAGTTTAGTCTAATGTTTGGAAAAAAAATCTTTATAAGAGCTTGCTTTAATTGTGCTTCATTTCTGGCAGCTGAGTGTAGCTTCACTGTGATTTTTGCAGTTTCTTGTCCCATGAGGTTTTGGAAGGCAGACGTTTGCTGATCTTGCCTCGAGCACAGATTTGCATCACTGATGATTAGAAGCTCAGAGAAGCATTATTAAAATGGGCAGCAGGCGTAACTTTCCCCTAATCAGTACATTTCTGTTTGGGTGGCAGGACATGAGGAACTTAACCTCTAATTACCTTTACCTAACTATCAGCTCCTTAAATTGTTGTCAGGAAATGTACAATTTCACAAGAATATAAGCAAACGTGAGTATTGTAGTGTAGTGATAGTGTCCTGGTGGGCGGCACGGTGGCACAGTGGTTAGCACTGCTGCCTCACAGCGCCAGAGACCTGGGTTCAATTCCCACCTGAGGACTGTGTGGAGTTTGCACGTTCTCCCCGTGTCTGCGTGGGTTTCCTCCGGGTGTTCCGGTTTCTTCCTATAGTCCAAAGATGTGCAGGTCAGGTGAATTGGCCATGCTAAATTGCCCGTAGTGTTAGGTAAGGGGTAAATGTAGGGGTATGGATGGGTTGCGCTTCGGCGGGTCGGTGTGGACTTGTTGGGCTGAAGGGCCTGTTTCCACACTCTAATGTAATCTAATCTAATCATTTCCCTTGGAGCCAGATGTAGCACAATTTGTCCAAGCAGGTTGATTCAAAACAATTAGAAACAAGCATAGAATAGGAAAAGGCTGTTCAACCCATCAAGCTTGCTCCATCCACTGAGCATATTAATTTAACCAACTGTAGGTTCCAGTCCCCTTTGATTTTATTAATAAAACTTTTGCAAATTTTTAACTAAAGGACCTAATGTAGACAATGAGCTTAGATGTCCTATCGTTTGAACTCAGGTTAGGGAGAAATGAGCAGTGACCAATGCTGATCCAGTGCCATCTTAAAGTGTCCAAAACATAGAGGGAACAAGCCCCACATGTGGACAATTGCTCAGCAAAGCCACAACTGTGGGAGAGTGGGACATTTTGGAAAAACCTTCAAAATTCCAATACAGGATAAAGTGAACAAACAGAGAACTGTTGTGAAACCAATGCTGGTTCAAGAAGACAAAACATTGCAAAATAGCAAAACAAAATTCCAGGAAAAATCAACAATTCTGAGAATTAATCCTGAAATGTTAAAACTGGAAATGAATGGAAATACACAGGTTTTAAACTGGTTACTGTGGCCAATGTTTCAGTTTTATCAGTCCAGCTGAAATGGCTTAAAAATATTAAATTGCAGCCATTCTCAATCATGTTAAAGGGAGTTTCAAAAATATAATTGAGAACAAAAGTCCAACGCATAACATTACTCAAGATAAGGAAAGTTAAATCACAGAATTTCTTCATGTAATTTGGAAACAAGAATGTTCTTTATTCATCAGGAATGAATATTAAAGTTGGCATTAATTCACAAGGTTGAAGAGCTTGCAGGTTTGAATTAAAGAACTGGATTTCAAAATGAATTCCCAAGATCGTTCACATGTTCAAGAAGCTGAGCATCGAGTTCCACGATCATTTGTCCAATGAGTTATCAACAATCATTGGTCCAATGAGTGATTAGAATTACCATATGCATTTACTCTTGTAATGCTTTGTTTATTTTTATTATCATCCGTGGGCATTACAGAGCGTGGTGTGAGAGTACAATGATCAGTTTGGTGACTTGGAATTTGAAGCTTCTTACAAGAAATTCTTAGTAATTGTATGTCATATGCAATGAACAGCCAGAGAAGAAGGAACTTCTAATACTTATGCTTTCCATCAGGCCCATGGCATCCCCTCGGAATGGATTTACTCAAGTTCAAAGGCAAGATCCTCATTATTATCATAGACTACATCTTGAGATGAGTTGAGGTAAACTGTCTACACAAGATCAGTGCAGAAGACATGATAGAATCGCTCAGTGAAATCTTCTCATCATATAGCATCCTGGAGACTGTAGTCTCAGAAATAGTCTGCAATTACAAATGAGCAGTTCGAGATTTGCATGGAGACATAATTTTATTCAAGTCACAAGTTCAGTCCACTATCCTCAAAATGAATTGAGAAGCAGAGTGAGCATTTCATACAATTAAGACATTTATCAAAAAAGAACAAAGATATAAATCTTGCACGATTAAACAATATCATCACTACTACAGAACAGATTATCAGCATCAGACTTATTAATGGACAGGAGATTGAGAGCAAAACTTCCACCTTTGTCTCAGAAGCAACAGCTAAATATCTCTGAAAATGACCATAACAGAGTGAAAATAGATGAAGAGCAAAGAGACAACCAGGCTGGAAATTTTTTAAAAAGGTACAGCATATTAGAGTTACTAGTTATCTCTTTGCTCTTCTTTATGTGGAGAGATCTGGAAGGAGACAGAAGCTCTATGAGAATGTAAAAGAATGTGCCTATCCACTAGAGTTTTAAGGAAAGAAACTTGGATTGAACAAGCAATACTTGGGAGATGTAAGCTCGTAAAACACCATATCCATGATAAAACAGAGCCTGGGAAGCTTTTGGTGGCCAACAATGAAAGGATTATTATCAGCATGAATGCAGCAAAACATTAGTCAGTGACATGAAAAAGTCAAATAAATAAAAAACTAATTTACTCTAATAACTCCTTGTTTCCTTAAAGAACTGCTAGTTGTGTGTCAGATAATACTATAAATATCTAAGTAACATATGTTTAAATCATTCAATTTTTGGTCTTGACAAAATATTTGTTCAGTAGAATTTCTTAAAGGAATTAGTTGACATTAATTACTTTTGATGGAGATTTTACTTCAAATCCACTATCTGGTAAGGATTAAATCATTCTAATTTCTCACAAACTTGAAATATCGTAATACCTTTTTGCATTCTTTATTTTAGCCATAAGGAATCCAAGTTAAATAATGATCTTAACTTTACATTATTCATGTCTGTCACAGATCTGTAGACATAGATGCTCTTCTGTTTAATCCTGTTTCCCAAGTGCAAACAAGTTTACTTCCATATGTCTTTCATAATAATTGAAACATCAGCTGTCTCCAATAATCAGTGTTCTTTTGACAGCAAGGTGCTTGAAATCACATTACTATTTGCATTTCAAATGCAGACAATTCCATCTTCCCTGCCTGCTGATGCTCACCCTATGCACAAAAGATAATCTGATAATTGATAACTCCCTGAAGTGCATCCTCCATTCTCAAGAAAGACTATCAGAGACACAGGATGGAAAGGGCAAGCTGCCAAGCAATGCTGCCAAAGAAGACACATTTGTCTTGGAGATATTCAGCATGCGCTGCTCCCTAAAGGTAGCAAATTTACCTTCTACTTGCACTGGCTCACTCCAGAATAAAATATTTCACCATGAAGCAGTTCATCTACTTAATATCTGTAATTATAACAACTGAGTTCTGAGCCACTTTGTACCATGAAACTACCACTCTGAAACTCAACCTGCCATCTCATCCAAATGCTAACGTTTCAATGCCACTTTTACTGGTAACCCAGGATTCCTAAACTGTTTGCAAAATGGACCAAAAAATGGAAGACCTTGATATATTTCCTAAACGTTTGTGGTGAAGCTAATACAAATTTTATTGTTAGAAATACAAAGTTTATAAGATAGTTTGTTTGGGGACTATCTCTTCAGTTCAATCATGTGACCAATTCTGAATTCTGCCCAGTAACAAGTCTGGGTGGTTTGATTGCTGTGGAGACAAAAGAGAATCAAGTCAAGAAACTTGACAAGAAAGTGCAGGTGTTCACCCTGTGGAAAATGGTAAAAAACATCAGTGCTCAGAGCATCTGAGTAAACTGTTAGTCTCCAAGTATCACAAGGAGGTATTGGGAATGTTAGGTTTTATATTTACTGCCAAACTAGAATGGAGCTGAATGCATAAAGGATAGCTAATTAGCATTACCACCTGGTTACAAGATACACAAGGTTCACGTTGCCTTGGAGTTGCTTTGGAGAAGTGAACAGCTCCAATGTAGTATCAAGTTGCAGGGTTTCTTCAGATATCAATGAACCTCACTGGTCGATGTCAATCTTCAAGAACCTGAGAGTGAGAGAGAGAGCAGGAGATGGTGGCAGCTAGTCCTGCACCTGAAGCATATAAATTGCTGATCCTATAGTTTAGTCACAGAGAATACAGTTGTGGACTCGCGCAGATTGAACAGACAAAATTCAAAAGGAGTTAAAAGGGCTGAAATAAAGACAAGAAATCTCCAGTCTAAATATCACGGTGAAAATGGAGTTAGAAGTTAACCAAATGGAAAATAAAACAACTAAACACGACAATGGGTGAGGAAAAAAGCTTTGACGTGAAGGTGCTGGTGTTGGACTGAGGATCTGGACCAGCTGGGCCAATGGGCTGAGAAGTGGCAGATGGAGTTTAATTTAGATAAATGAGAAGTGCTGTATTTTGGGAAAGCAAATCTTAGCAGGACTTATACACTTAATGGTAAGGTCCTAGGGAGTGTTGCTGAACAAAGAGACCTTGAAGTGCAGGTTCATAGCTCCTTGAAAGTAGAGTCGAGGTAGATAGGATAGTGAAGAAGGTGTTTGGTATGCTTTCCTTTATTGGTCAGAGTATTGAGTACAGGGGTTGGGAGGTCATGTTGTGGCTGTACAGGACATTGGTTAGGCCACTGTTGGAATATTGCATGTAATTCTGGTCTGCTTCCTATCGGAAAGATGTTGTGAAACTTGAAAGGGTTCAGAAAAGATTTGCAAGGGTGTTGCCAGGGTTGGAGGATTTGAGCTATAGGGAGGGGCTGAACAGGCTGGGGCTGTTTTCCATGGAGCGTCAGAGGCTGAGGGGTGACCTTATAGAGGTTTATAAAATCATGAGGGGCATGGATAGGATAAATAGACAAAGTCTCTTCCCTGG
Source organism: Chiloscyllium plagiosum (assembly GCF_004010195.1). Taxonomy (NCBI): domain Eukaryota; kingdom Metazoa; phylum Chordata; class Chondrichthyes; order Orectolobiformes; family Hemiscylliidae; genus Chiloscyllium; species Chiloscyllium plagiosum. Next base: position 33,140,514 of record NC_057726.1, read on the forward strand.
GGTCGGGGAGTCCAGAACTAGAGGGCATAGGTTTAGGGCGGGAGGCGAAAGATATAAAAGAGACCTAAGGGGCAACGTTTTCACGCAAAGGGTGGTACGTTTATGGAATGAGCTGCCAGAGGAAGTGGTGGAAGCTGGTACATTTGCAACATTTAAAAGGCATTTGGATGGGTATGTGAATACAAAGGGTTTGGAGGGATATGGGCCGGATGCTGGCAGGTGGGACTAGATTGGGTTGGGATATCTGGTCGGCATGGACGAGTTGGACCGAAGGGTTTGTTTCTGTGCTGTACGTCTCTATGACTCTATGTAATTCTTTCTTATTCTTGAATAAAACCTCAATATCTTCATTCATTCATTGCTCTCTACTCTTACCAGCCTTGCCCTTCGCTCTAACAGGAACATAATGAGGGACAGCAAAATGGATAACTGTGATGGTGTGGAATTCTCAGTCATTTTAAAAGTTAAGTAACAAAGATTTTATGTAGCATTAAGTATAAACGCCTTACAGATACAATATTTAGTCAATATTTGTTTGAATTTTTAATTGCAGTGATGGTCTTTTTGGGAATCTTAGCATTAAGACTGGAGCTCATTTTGGTGAGAACATCACAGAATTAACAGAAAAATAACAATGACAGCTGAATTGTTTCCCCTGTTTGCATTTGTTAAATACAAGCAGATGAGGCAGCCTTCCAAAATCATACAGCTGCCTGTAAAACCCATGCAAAACCCATTGTGAATAGTGGAGATGTAAATACAGCACAAAATGTAAAAATATGACAACCTGAACGTTCAGGCCAAAAGAGAGAAGCATTGATACAAATAGAGACATTCACTACCAAACTGTTACGCTGATTTTTCTCAAGCGCAGTGGTGAAATTCCACAGGATTCTCCTGTTCGGTTCCCTGCAGCTTTGATTGAAGTCTTCAAGATATTAACAGGAAAAGACAGGTTGGATAAAGATAAACTATTTCCACTGGTAGGGGATTCTAGAAATAGGGGGCATAGTTTGAGAATTAGGACCAGACCATTCAGGAGAGATATTAGGAAGCACTTCTACACGCAAAGGCTGATAGATATTTGGAACTCTCTTCCATAAACAGCAGTGAATGTTGGTTCAGGTGTTTTTTTTTAATCTGAGATAGGTACACTTTTGTTAAGCAAAGGTATTAAGTGATATGGCCTGAAAATGTGTTGCTGGAACAGCGCAGCAGGTCAGGCAGCATCCAGGGAACAGGAGAATCAACGTTTCGGGCATAAGCCCTTCTTCAGGAAAGACAGGTATATAGAGTTGGGCTACAGATCATATGGTCTCATTGAATGATGGAACATATTTGAGGGGCTGAACAACCTAGAAAAACTGAGACAAATGGTTAAATGCCATTTAATCCATTTTTCTGTCATTTATGAGAATCCTTCCATGAACATTCAACAGATGAATAGGAGAACTTAGGCAGAAACATCAAGTATTACTCTCAGAGATATAATGATAAAAATGATGTGCTAAAAACAGAGAAGTTTAGACTAAATCTATTTATTGAAATCTATCATTGAATCTATATTCCAATTTTTACCCATCCCATTTTTGCCTGGCACAAATGCTTTCAGATAAAGGGAAGGAAAGATAATTGGAGTCAAACTTCTGATGAACTTCCAGTTCAAACTTGATTCAGTTATGACCTTTACCTTTTAAAGAAGTAACTTTTTGAAATAATGATGATTCATTGTACGATTTTATTTTAAATCTTCATTCAGAAAAAGATAATTGTTTGTTTCAATTGTGATTTTTATTTCTGTAATTACAATGTTTTCAAGTACCTTATTTCAGTAGGTATGAGTGCTATTTTGTGAAATTTAGGAATTGCATATAGCCCCACCTCAGATGCACAAATCACAGGCCAACTATTCATTCTCCTTAATGATGGTCTGTTCCATTTTATTAAAATAAGACAATAACTTTCAGTTGGCATAGCAAGGTGGCCTAGTGATTAGCACTGCTGCCACACACTGTCAGGGACCCGGGTTTGATTCCACCTTCAGACGACTGTTTGGAATTTGTACTTTCTCTCTGAGCTTGTGTGGGTTTCCTCTGGTTTCTCTGGGTGCTCTGGTTTCTTCCCACAATCCAAATATTCGCATGTTAGATGGATTAACCATGCCAAATTGTCCAGAGATGTGCAGACTAGGTGGGTTAGCCATGACAAATGTGGGGTTACGGGGATAGGATGGGGCTGGGTGAGATGCCCTTCAAAGGGTCAGTGTGGGCTTGCTGGGCCTAACGGCCTGTTTCCACATTGTAGGGATTCTAATTTTATAATGGGAAATTACATGGATTCCTGCACAGTGGGAGGGTTAATATGTTAACTCATTACAAATTCTTGCTGTGATATTCTGTGAACATCTCAGAAGATGCACATGTCATGTTGTCTGTATCACATAATTTAACTTGTGTCACAATCTGCCCTTGGGCATCTACATGTCGTCTAAAATTTCCCATTGTTCTACAGTGTTCAGGATCTGACAAGGCAGTATGTCAAACCCATGTAAAACCTCCCAGTGTCAGCAGAGCATACAATAAAAACAAATTGTTTTAATCTTTCAGACAGGGCGCTAAATATGCTCTGTTATAAGATCTTTAAAAAAAAGGGAGAGTAGTACCATTGCCTAAAGACACAAACGCAAAAAGAAATGGGGAGTGAGAACAATCATGCAATGGAAACAGTATGGGTGGGATTGAAGTACAGCAAAATGCATTGCTCTGTTGAAAATGATCAACAGAACTTAGATAGTCATGATACAGTGAGGGGAATATCTAAATACAGATCAGAGAAGCACGTACATGGTTATAATGGGAGCATTTCGTTATGTCATGGACTGGGAGAATAGCTCAAATGGTAAAGGCACTGAATTACGAGAGTATGTCCTGGACCTGAATATTGTGACAAAGAGAGATTGTTGCCAAAGATTCTCATCTTGCACTCAATACAGCAAATGCAAGAATACCAAATTTCAAACAATTGCATTAACTCATATTATGGGAGAAAAGGAGTGCTTGTTGGTTGGAGTTTTCACTCTTATTGTTCAAGGCATTGTCATGGAGAAAGTGGTGGGGAACTATAAGCTCCCTGTGTTTCCAGGTAATTCAGATCCTGCATATGAATGTGCATGGTTACAACCATTATAAAAGAGCCATGTTATGAGCTCAACTGATTATCTTAAACTAGTCCATCTTTGGTTTCATCAATAATTTTCCTTCACCAGAAGTGGGATTGTTTGCAAATGATTTCACATTGTTCAATACCAATCATAACTGCACAGATTCTGAAGAAATCCTTGTTCAAGTGCAGCAAGAGCTGGACAGCAATCAGATGGTAAGTGCTTTGTAATATTTACCATACAAATGCCAGGCATCTCCAATGAGAGAAAACCTATTATTTCCCCTTTATATTCAATGGCAGTACCATCATTAAATCTCCCACTATCAACATCCTGAAAGTTTCCAATGACCAGAAACTGAACAAGCCATATACAGAGGAACCTTGATTATCCGAACGAAAAGAGCAGGAAGTACTTTGTTCTGATAATTGAATGTTTGGATAATCGAATGCTGGATAACACAGTTTAGCCAAGTATTGGGACCTTGCGATCTTGTCCTGATAATCCGAAATTCAAATACTCGAATGACAGATAATCGAGGTTCCTCTGTAGATACCGCAGTTACAAAAGGCATTCAAATGCTGGGATTTCAGCATTCAGATACTTACCTCATGCCTTCCCAAAATCTGTCAGCCATCTGCAAGATGCAAGTCAGGAGTACAATGGAATACTTTCCACTTACATGAATGAATGCTGCTCCAACAATAGTCAAGAAACTGGACACCATTTGGGACAAAGCAGTCCACTTGATTCACATTAAACATTCACTCTCCTCACCATTGTGGCAGCCGTGTGTCAAATTTCTAAAATAAACTGGACCAACTTACTTCTTTAACTGCATGTTCCAAATCAGTTCTGTGGTTGTACGTACAGTACATGGATTGCAACAGTTTAAGGTGTCTCACTATGACCTTCTCAACAGTATTTACGGAAGGTCAGTGAATGATCATGTGGCCAATGACAGTCACATTCCATGAATGAATTAAATAAAAACATAAAATAAACACATATACAATTAATACTGAAACGTTTTAATAAATATACAAAGAAAAGGATGATAAAGTGGAATTTTGGTCCATTAAGGATGGATGCAAGTAACATTATGATACATAAGAAAATTGCAGACTATGAGTGTAAATATAAGTACTTTATATTTGTTTTTGAAATGGAAGAAGATGAAAAATACAAAAGGTACAAAGGAACCTATAAATTAGTCAGGAGGAGGAAATAAAAAAAATATTGGTATATAGAAGTCAAAAAGATGTAAGAGGTACATTAAGACCTGAAAGTGTTAAATACGATTAGAGAAGGAAGGAGTACCTTGTAAGAAAGCAATGGATTAAGAAAACTACAAGGGGAGGTATTATAGATACACAAATTGTGCTAAATAAGGTTATGAACTATAAGCTCAATTAGCTGAGTGTGAATGAATAATGACAAAAACGGAAACTTAACTCAAAAAATGGTGAGGACTGACTGTTTAATACACAAGGATATAAAGTATTCACTAAAGGCAGGAAAGGAAGAAAGGGAGATTGGGGTGGCAGAACTAAGAGAGGAAATGTTTCCTCATTTCAGTCCTAAATGGCCTATCCCATGTTCTGAGACTGTGAACCCTGGACTCCCCAACCAGGGGAACCATCCTCCCTGCACCTAGTCTGTAAAGCACTGTTAGAACTTTATATGTTTCAAATAGGTCTCCTCTCAAACTTCCAAGCTCTAGTGAATACAGATCTAGTTGAATCAATCTCTTCTCACAGGTGAGTCCTGCCATCCTAAGTATTAGCCTAGTGAACCTCCGCTGCACTCTGTCTGTGGCAAGTATATCTTTGCTTGGATAAGGAGACCAAAGCTGTGCACAATCCTCCAAGTGTGGTCTCACCAAGGCCCTGTATAACTACAGTAGAAAATCCCTACTTCTGAACTCAAATCCTTTTGTAATGAAGGTCAAAGTGCCACTTGCCTTCCTAATTGCTTGCTGCACCTGCCTATTTGCTTTTGGTGTACAAGGACACCCAGATCCCTTTTTATATCCACATTTAACAACTATCTAAATTCTTCCCTTTTCACACTGAAGTGTATAACTTCAAATTTAGCCATGTTGTACTGTATCTGCCATGTGTTCACCCACATGCTCGACTTGTCTAAAATGCCCAAAGTCTCTTTCCATCCTATTTACAATCCTCAATCCTGTCCAGTTTGTGTCATCAGCAAACGTGGAAGTGTTGCATTTGGTTCCCTCATCTTTACCTTTTACATATCATGAAAAGCTGGGGTCCAAGTACTGATCTTTGCAGTGTCCCACTAGTACTGCCTGGCACTTAGATAAAAATCCATTTATGCCCACTCTCTGTTTCCACTTGTCAACCAATTTTCAATCCATACTAATAGTTTGCCTGCTATATCATGTGGTTTAACTTTGAGCACTAACCTGTTATGGGAGACCCTGTAATAATCTTCTGGAAAGCCAAACACATCACTTCTACTTTTTCTCCCTTATCTATTCTACTAATCGCATCATCAAAAAAACTAAATTAATTCTTTATGTCTGGTTTGCTTTTCATAAACACCCACTGGCTTTGTCCAATCCTATTAATGCTTTCTAAATGTTTTGTGATTATATCTTTTATAACAAACTCTAGCATTTCCCCACTACTGATGTTAGGCTAACTGGTTTGTAGTTCCCTGTGTTTTCTCTCTGCTCCTTTTTTTAAAATAGTGGGGTCATGTTTACCACCCTTTAATCTGTACGAAATGTTCCAGAACCTACATAATTTTGGAAGATTACTATCAATGCAGTCAATACTTCCAGGACTACTTCTTGTAGATGTTGGGATTAGATTATCAGGCCCTGATGATTCGTCAGCCTTTAACCCCATTAATTTCCCCAACACCATTTTCTTACCACTACTGATTTCCTTCAATTCCGCCATCTCACTATACCCTTGGTTCCTCATGTTTCTGGAGGTTATTCATGTTATCTTTTATGAAGGCAGAATCAAAATGTGTGTTCAATTCAAGTCAATCAAACATTTTGTCCTCGTTTGCTGAAGGAAAAGATGTTCCCAAACCTCAGGCTTATTGCTTTTTCTGGCAATTTTGAATGTTTCCTTTAATTTTTTTTGAAAGCAATAGTGAGTTACCTTTCCTTGTTTAGTGTCAGACAAGAATGATTAATTGTTGTAATTCAATCACATGTTCTTTAAATATGAACTATTGCATATTCACCAACAACTTCTTTATTAATGTTCCCGATCCATCCTTACCAATTTTGCACCTCATACCTCATCGTTCCTTTTATTTAGATTCAGAACCCTAGTTTCATATTTAAACACTTCATTCTCTAACTTAATGAAGAATTCCATCTTATGACGGTTACTGTTTCCCAACAGACCCTGCACACCAAGATTAGGAATTAATCCTTTCTCATTGCACAGTACTCAGTCTTGAATAGCCTGTTCTCTGGTTAATTCCTCAGTGTATTGATCTGAATAAAAATTCACGTACACACACCAGGAAATCCTCTTCAACAATACCAGTAGTAGTTTGGTTTCTCTAATCTATATGTAAATTAAAGTCACCCATGATTACAGTTATACCCTTATTACATACACCTCTGATTTGTTGTTGAATGCCCTCCCTTACATCTCCAATACTGCTTGGGACTTGTAGGCATCTGCCAACAACATTTTATGTCCTTTTTAATCTGCCTAATTGTGAATGATCCACATATTGAGACACAAAGCCTTTACACCTGCCTTTCATTTTGCACTGTGGTCCCATTTCTTTATTGTCCTTGTTTTTTTTCTGCCTCCTACTTTTATTTATTATATTTGTGCCTTTTAGTTCTATCCTTGCTCCTCTGACTCCTATTCAGATTCTCATCCTCTTGCCATTCTAGTTTAAACCCTGGTTTACAGTTGAAAAACTAAAAAGCTTTGAGCATGCTACCAGCAGTATTAGGCCTTCAGATAGAATGAGAGATAAAGGAGAACATCTACAGAAATGTGCAAGAATAATAGCACGGTAACATTGAGGGACTTTAATTACCAAAATATCATTTGGGAGATTGTCCGTACAAATGTTAAGGGGCAGAAAAGGACTTTTGAAATGTTTTCAGCTGAAATTCCTTGGCTAGTATGTTCTCATTCCAACTAGAAAAGAAGGAAGCATTGCTGGATCTTGTGCTGGGAAATTTGGTGGGCTAAGCATTATACAATATAGATTCCTAATGGAGAAGGCAAGAAGCAATCTAAAGTCAATCTTCTAAATTGGAGATGAGTTAACTTCAATGAGGTAAGAGGGAATTTAACCAGAGTAAAATGGAACCAGATACTGACAGGAAAAACAATAAGAGAGCAGAGGGTCATCTTTTAGATGTTGAGATTTCAGGTACAGACTATGCACATTCCAACAAGGATACAAAATGGAGGACCTAATTAGTGCCCCTTGGCTAATTAGGGAGGTAGAGATATTGACAAACAAAAAACAAGCATATGATGCTTGTCAGGTGTACTTTTCATACATGAACCACAGTCAAATATAGTAAATTCAGAAGCAAAGTGAAAAGGAAAATATGACTGATAAAGCTAGAACATGAGAATGGCAGTTATATAAATGAGGACTTTACAGTACCACTACCTCTGGGCCAGAAGTTGGAAGTCAAGTCTCACCTACCCAGGAAGTGTGCTATATCAGGTCTAAACAAGTGGATTTAAAATTATTTAGGATCTTGTGGTGCAATGATTCTGTCCCTACCTGTGGGCCAGCAGGTCTGGATTCAAGGCTAAGTTGCCATGAAGATGTGTCGTAAAATATCCAAGCAGGTTGTTTAAAAATATTGTAAAAAGAGGGTGAAAATCTTCTATTAGCATGTAAACAGTAAATGATACCAGGACCTATTAAGGACAAAGAATGATATGTGCTTAAAGGCACAGGACAGGATTCAAACTACTTAATGAATACTTTGTATCAATGTGTACTAGGGAAGAAGGTGCTGACAAACATTAGCGGTGGTGTAAGCAGAAGGGGTGAAAATTGATAAGAAAGGATGGACTGTAAAGGCTGGCTATCCTTCATACTTGTCCTGATTTATTCTTAAATCATCTAACCTTCCCCTGAAGTGGGAAAGATGACAGAGAATTAGAGATGTGACACCTTATTCAGGAAATGTTGTAAAGAAAATTTTAGTAAAGGCAGTCAGGTTTTAGCAACAATAAACTTGAGAAAAAACTAACAGACAATTGGAGATTGTTTAGTTGCCTTAGGTTAGCCAGCATGAATTTGTAAAATGCGGTTTGTGTTTAACTAATCTAATTGAATTTTTGCTGAAGTAACAGAGAAGGTGGATGAAAGGAATGCAAGGGAAGTCGTTGATATTAATTTTAAGAAAGCATGAATTTGATGGGAAAAATGGTCCCCTTCTGTGACATAATGACCCGAAAGGCTGAATTACCACCAGAGTCCAGAAATACGGACCGAGTCTATGGTTAGGTCGGAAATCTATATCTGGTGGGAAACTGATCAAATTTCAGATCTTCACAACTTAGCCTTAAGTGATAAGGAGGGGAGATTCCTGTCCACTCACAGCCAGTAAGGGCAAAGACAGGGGTAGGTCTGATGAAGTGTCGGACTCATTCAGAAACCCCATGGCAGCTACCACTCATGCTACTGGTTGATCTGAGAGAGCGTTGTTTGATTCGTGCCAGTCTTCTAGTATATTACAGGAAAATAAGGTGTCACAAGAAAGGTAAAGGTCTACTTCAATTTAACTCATCACTTCATCAGTGCCCAACTAGATCTAAAGATGGAGGCTGTGAAGGAGAAGAGGGAAAAGTGCAGATGTCCCTTCATTGTGCAGCAAAAGCACTTCTTCATTCAATATCATCCCCTTTCACTGGCAATTGCTCCACTACTTTTATCTTCTGCTTCTCCCTGAATCAGCTGTCTTATTCTAGGGCTGATGATCCTTAAGATCCCCACTTCCATCAAGAGCCACATTATAGAGTGTACGCAAACCGCATTAACCATGTCCTTGCAACAAAGGATTGGAGAACACCACCGGACCAGTCCTAACAATGGAATCCCATCCTGCGACTGAAAAAGAGTGTTGAAGTAAACATTGGTCCTTTAGAGAATGAGAAGTGGCATTTAGTCATAGGATATGATGAAATGGCTGAGGCATTGAATAGGCATCTTGTGTTGGTCTTCACAGTGGAGGATATGAATAATATGCCAGTAATTGACAAAGAGATTAAGGTCGATGAGGACCTGGAAGCAATCATTATTACAGAAGAGGTAGTGTTGGGCAAGCTAATGGGGCTAAGGATTGATAAGTCTCCTGGCACTGATGAAATGCATCCCAGGGTGATAAAAGAGATGGCGGGAGAAAAAGGAAGTGCACCTTTTGGTAATTTGCCAAAATTCGCTAGACTGGGGCAATTCCAGCAGATTGGAAAACAGCAAATGTGATGCCACTGTTTAAAAAGAGCGGTAGACAAAGATGGGGAATTATAGACTGGTGAGCTTAACCTCTGTGGTGGGGAAGATGCTTGAGTATATTATCAAAACATCTCAACAGAAATTGTCCCATTGGGCAGACACACCATGGGGTTCATGAAGAGCAGGTCATGCTTGACAAATCTTTTGGAATTCTATGAAGACATCATGAGTAAGGTAGACAATGGGGACCCAGTGGATGTAGTGTACCTAGATTTCCAAAAGGCCTTCAACAAGGTGACGCACAAGAGGCTGCTGCATAAGGTAAGGATGCATGTCATTAGCAGTAAAGTATGAGCATGGATAGAGGATTGGTTGACTAACAGGAAGAAAAAGTAGAAATAAATGAGTGCTATTCTGGTTGGCGATCAGTAACTAGTGGTGTGCCTCAGGGATCAGTGTTGGGACTGCAATTATTAACAATTTATATAGATGATTTGGAATTGGGGACTATGTGTAGTGTGCCAAAGTTTGCAGATGACACTACAAAGCGTGGCAGAGCAATGTGTGCAGAGGACTGTGAAACTGTGGAGGAACAAAGATACTCTAAGTGAGTGGGCAAAAGTCTAGCAGATGGATTGCAATGTTAACACAGAGGAACCTCGATTATCGGAACGAGATGGGCAGGCACTATTTCGTTCAGATACTTGATTACTCAGTTAATTGATTTCACCTGGGGCTCAGAGTTTTCTGTGAAGTCTGCTCCCCATTCAGGAGACTAGGCAGCAGCACACTGCACGCGAGCCCCCACCCTCCTGCTCCTCAACCCCATCCCTAAACCCCGTCCCATGCCTTCACCCACACTCCCCACTGCACCCTGTCCCCCCACCTGCCCCAACCTCAATCCCCCCACCACCCCCCACCCCCACCCCGGGGGGGGGGAGAGCAGCCGGACTGGACTGTACATCAACAGTAAGACTGCTGCTGCCTTTGTGGGGTAAGTTTCCAAATTGCATACATGCACACAACTTTTTACTGCAACCTTTTGACAGGTTTCACCTCTGCCCTGTACAGGACAATGTTGAAGAGATTATCTGGGGAAGAGGGGCTTAGGGTTCACCCCTATGCAGAACTCCAGGGAAAGTGTGGCGGGAGAGAGAGAGAGGGCAGGAAGTCAGTCATTTGGAGACGGTGCCTGGGCTGTCCAGGATTGTTCTCAGCAGCATTTCAGTGAGCCGAGTTCATTTTTAATCATTGTACCTGTGAACAAAAGACACGATCAGGGTTGAAACAGCTCTTTGACATAATGTTTCTATCGGGACCTTGAGATCTCCTTCGGATAATCCGATATTCGGGTAATTGATATTCGGATAATCGAGGTTTCTCTGTAAATGTGAAGTCATCCATTTTGGTAGGAGTAACAGTAAAAATTATTACTTGAATGGTAAGAAGTTGCAGCATGCTGCTCTGCAGAGTGACCTGGTTGTCCTTGTGCATTAATCACAGAGGGTTGGTCTGCAGGTACAACAAGTAATTAGGAAGGTTAATGGAATTTTGTCCTTCATTGCTAAAGGGATTAAAAGCAAAGAGGTAATGTTGCAGCTGTATAAGTTTCTGGTGAGGCCACACCTGGACTACTGCGTGCAGTTTTGGTCTCTTTACCTGAGAAAGGATGTACTGGCACTAGACAGGGTGCAGAGGATGTTCACGAGGTTGATTCCAGAGTTGATGGGGTTGGCTTATGAGGAGAGACTGAGTAGACTGGGATTATATTCATTGGAATTTAGAAGAATGAGGGGGGATCTTATACACATATATAAAATTATGAAGGGAATAGATAAGTTAGATGTGGAGAAGATGTTTCCACTGCCAGGTGAAACTAGGACAAGAGGGCATAACCTCAACATTAGGAGGAGCAGATTTAGGACTGAATTGAGAAGAAACTTCTTCACCAGAGGGTTGTGAATCAATGGAATTCCCTGCCCAGTGAAGTGGTTGACACTACTTCAGCAAATATTTTCAAACTAAGATTTTTTTTGAAGTAATTAAGGGTTATCGTAAGAGAGCGGGTAAGTGGAGCTGAGGCCTTGATCTTATTGAATGGCAGAGCAGGCCCGAAGGGCCAGATGGTTCTTATGTTCCTATGTTTAATAGTTGTTCTGTAGAACAGATAGCTTTTATTGTCTTGCCTCTGTCCCTCTGTTTGAAGCTACCATAGAAAGGTAAACATGACTTCAAGTATGTCCTCTTGATTCTTTAGGATGCGCTTTCAAGCTTGGAGTGAATGTCTGAGGCTGGTGGATGAAGGAATAATTCCAGCTGCCAGGAAAACAAGTACAGAAATACAGCACACTCTCGTTGTGACTGCAGACGAGTTGGACATGAGGTGACAGAGTGGAAGCCATTTCTGGTGATGAATCACACTGGCTGGTCTTTAGATACCCTGCACCTGAGTGAAGCTAGTGGTGGTGAAAAAGACCAGTCCCCACTGACCTTGCAAAAGGTGTCTGTCGTAATTGACGGTACTGTCCAGCTCTGGCTAAGAGGGCATTAGTGACCAGCAAAATGAAGTGATATGCAGCCACTTCTGATTGCTACCAACATCTACAGTGGAATTTTGGAAGGAACCAGAGGTGATTTTCAAGACCACAGTGACTTCAATAGCATGGAAACCCCAATGCTATGAGGTGGGAGGTCTTCAACAAGGAGGAAACAGATACTTGAAAACATCTGTGTCTCCAAAAACACCATGTCCTGTGACACTGGGTCCTCAGCAGTAGATCCTATATTCGGCGGCTGGCCTCAATTACCTTCCTGCATTTCTTTCCTCTCCATGCCTTCCTAATGCATGGAGGTCTGCTTTTCCTACAAAAGATGTTGTCCTTCACCACTACGGGACCTGAAATCTGAAATCTCCAAGAGGCCACATTCTGGGCAGCCTCCTCCCCATTCTTCTGTCCCTCCAGTGCCAGAGGGTTGCCGATCGTGCTCCAAGACCTGGTAATGAGCGTCTATTCTTCCTGCCACCTGTGCAATGCCAAGGGAATCCTTTCACTAGCTGCAAACCCTCCCTTCACCCCACTGACCCACTTATAAGTCAAGGATGAAATCCTCAACATCCATGACTTTTTAACACATTTAAATGGAGTGAATTGAGAATAGAACAGCATTCCTGTCCTAACCTACCACCAATACTGATGATCATTGCCAGTGCCAGTATGTTTGGGTTCCCTGCTCAATTCCTCTATTCCTGACTTCAGAGTAGGTTGGAATGGTGCCCAAAAATTCCTCACTCTCTACAAGTCTACTATTAGTTGAGTAATGATAATGGAGAAAAATAAAAGGATTGAAGATAGACAAATCTGCAGAGACTGAATTTCCCAGAACATGAAAATAAATCAGGAAAGAAATTATGAAGCATTAGCCATAGTTTTGTAAAGGTCTCTGATTCATAAATTGTGCATTTGAATTGTAAAATAGAAAATATCATTCCATTACTAAGAAAGAGGCGAGAAAAAATTTAGGTAAATATAGGTTTTCTTTCATTAGGAAAGGTTTTTATTCTTTAAGAAAATTATAAAAATTCAAAAAAGAAAAATAATATAACGATCCTATATTACAGAAAGGTTAACAGAAACTTTGGAGAACAAACCAAAACTATCACAAAAAAAAACAATCTATCCACATTGAGATTCAATAAGTAACTGTACTCAGCAAATTAGCTTAGGCTGACCCAGACTGGACTAGACCAATCTAATCCAATTTAGAATAAGTCAAATTAGATAAAATCATCTTGAATTAGCTTAATTTAACTCAAATTAAATTAAAATTAAACTAGACTAAATTAAATCCAATTAAATTAAATTGAATCAAATTACACACTCGCCACACCCTGACCGAGACTCCCATCCACACGAGCATCACTTATAATATCCATATTCCTCAAGCACCTCCCCTCAGGGCCCCTGGACCTCCAAACCCGGCCTCCAAGGCTACATTAAGGCCCAGGTCAGTATTACCAACAAGTCCGTATCAATATAATTTAAAAAGGGATGCCACGCCTTATAGAATGGTTCTGTTTTGTGGCACCACATTTGTGAGATAATTTTGGGGATGGGCTCCATCACTAATCTACGCCACCCCATGAAACCCAGGGGCTTTTCCGAAATCCAGTTCATTAGAATGTTCTTTCTTGCATAGTGTGTGAGAATGTTAAATAATCTCTTCCCATGTTCACCCAGCGAGGGCAAATTCAAAAGAAGGGATACTGGATCCGCCTTAACCTCAATTCCAAGGATCCCCTCCAACTCACAAACTATGGCACCGCAGTATCTACGAATCGTGTAATATCAAATGAACGTCCCAAACCAGCCATTTAACCTCCACAGCACCTGTCTGAGCAGCAAAAACGGGAGCATTCTCATAGGATATAGTAGAGGAGGAAAAACATTCATTTTAATCAAGGCTATTCAGCCTAACCATGATATTGGTAACCCCTCACACCGCTGCAGAGCCTGTTTTATCCTATCAAGCAATTGCATAAAGTTAGCTCTGTATAGCTTTTCTCCATATTGAAATAAACTCTGTTTCACAAAGAAGACCTCTCTCTTTGTTCCTCATAAGCACTGAATAGCTTGGAGAGTCGCAACCCTCTGTAGCTTGACCATAGACAGTCTGTCGTAATATGCTGGCTCAGCTGTGTTTAGCTGGGTCTCGAACATCTGTTGCCTCTCTCTTCTTTGCCTTTTCCTTGTTGCTGAATATGAGATAATCAAACCCCTTAAGTACGTATTGGCGGTCTCCCAAAGCACCGATGGATTACTGGCCATGCCTGAATTGATGTCCCAGAAGGCCTCAAACTCCCTTGTGATGTACTCTATAAATTTACTATCCTTCAAAAGGAATGGATCCATGCGCCAGCATTACATGTCTATTCCATTACCATTATTTTTGACATCCAAGTACACTGCTGCACCGTCCGAGGTAGCTATGTTCCCAATCTTGCAGGATAACACCGAATCCAAACAGACTGATGGAGCAAAGAACATATCAATTCTAGTGTGGCACTTGTGCGGGTTGGAGTAGAAGGTAAAATCCATACTACTCGGGTGGAGACATCTCCACACATCCACCAACCCCAACTCTCCACACAAGCCCACTAGCTGTCTAGATTGCAGGGAGATACTCGAGAGACCCCTTGGCATCCTGTCTACCTCGGGGTCCATGAGATGGTTAAAGTTTCCTCCTATGATCATATGGCATACCCCAAGAGCCAATGTTAAGAACTCTAGGGGGTGCACCAGGGGACAATAGCTGCTCTGGATGCCATACTCTTCCCCATATATTAAGGCCTTGAGAATGATGAACTGCCCATATTCATCCTATATTTGTTCTACTATCTGGAATGGGAGGTTCCTTTGTATTAGTATGACCATTCCTCTACAATTGGAGTTGAAAGAAGAGAAGAATACCCTACCAAATCCTCCCTGCTGCAACTATAAATGTTCCCTGTCAGTTAAGAGTGTTTTCTGCAGCACAGCGATGTCAACCCTTTTCTTTCTCAGGTTTGAAATCAACTTCTTCCCTTTAATCAGAAAATGGCTCAATTTTATGTTCTAGGTGCACCATTTAAATGAACCACCAGCCATGACCTACCACAGCAGCCCGCGTTCCCCCGAGAGGAAGAAGCTTATTCATGGCGCATTGAGTGGAAAACATAGAGAATGTATAAGATCTAAAAACAATCCATACAAATATTACTAGATCTAAAAAACTAACCATTATGCTTAACTTAACCAAACAAACATATAAACAAATAATCGCTAGAAATTCCCCCCCTCGCCCATAGGGGCATTCGTCCTAAACCTTACAGCCATCCTATTTCCTTCCAGCTAAGGCTGCACCCCGGACCCAAACAACATCAAGACAAAGAAAACATATTATTTACACACATGGGAGTTAACAGTGGGCACTCACACCGTCCCCTCCATACATTGACCCTATTCATCTTCCATATTGTCCATAATTGTCTTTTTTTTCCTGAACCGGATCACTTATTTCAAAGAGTCCAAAAAGTTCCTCGCTTTTTCTGCTGAGTCAAAATTATAAACAGACCCTCCATGATTAAAGCCGGGTACTTCAAATAATATTGGATATTCAAGTCTCTCAATTTCCTCTTGACTTCATCAAAGGATTTCCTTTTTTTGATTATGGTCCCAGAGAAGTCTTGAAAAAACATAATTTTCGACTCTTTATACATCAGGGCCTGTGAATCTCTTCCCAGTCTTTTGGGTGATTCTATTGTCAGTTGCTTCTGTTTGTAACACTGGAGTCATACTAGAACAGGGGAGGGGTGCTGATCTGATCTGGACCTGCGCATCACGATCTGATGGTCCCGCTCCACACATACCCAGCCCGATTTGACCTCCAACCCCAGAAGCTGCAGGAGCCACTGTTCCAGAATGTTCAAGCTGTCACCTTCCTCATGCTCCAGGAGCCCAACAACAGTTCTTCTCAAGGTCGTCGACCTGATCCAACAGGGCCCAAACCTGGTCTTCTAGTGTTCGGATCCGTCCTTCCAAATTCTCTGCCACGGTCTCCGATGCCATGGTCTTTTATTTGACCACCTCAACATGTTGATCCAACACTGGGATGTCATGCTCATGCAGAGATCGGTTCCAGCGCCGAGTCAATTCTCTCTCAGAGTTTGACAAACCCCCTCATAGAGGGGGTGAAAACCCACTTTACCTGGGTTTTGGTGTGGAGCAGCAGCACAGCAGACCTATCAGATCACCGCCATCTTGGATCCCCTTCAGGATCATTAGTTTAACTGAGGAAGTTACGGAAAGCTATTATCAGCTGTAGAAATTTGAGTATTTAGACATGTTTGAGCTGATTAAAAAGCAATTCTTTTCAAAGAAATAAATAACTGAGCTCATACAGGCCATTGCAAAGGTCCAAGTCTGCAGTTTATTACTTACAAAACAAGGTTGGATTGATGACATACTTTGTGTAATGTATAAAATTATAGAAAATGTTGGCAATACTCAGCAAACCTTGCAAAATTCATGAAGAGAAAAACAGAGAGAGTTAACCAGCTAAATTTAAGGTTAACCCATTAGTAGGAAAGTAGGTGGTTGAATCCACAATTTGGGGCCTTGTGCCATTAGTAATGTGCACACACCTTGCCAGCACGCTCCATACATGATTTTGCAAACAATGAGATGAGGGTTGGATGAATTGAATGTCTGTGGCCCAACTGTTGAGTTAAGGACTTCATACCAATGCCACTGTATTTTACTGGGCAGCAGGAGACATGAGAAACCCAACCAGCAACCCTATGAGCTCCTGGTAAATTAAAGAAGAAGATACCAGGTTCCTGATAGTAGTTGGAGGACTCTTCTCACAGTTTTACCTCCATGCCCTTTGCAAAATGCCTACCACCCTTGCTCCTCCATCAGGTCCTGTCTGCCTGGCCTCAGTGAAATCTCAAATCTACCTAAATATCTGGACCCATTGTTCAATACCACCTCCTTGAAATACCTGCTGGTATTTCCAAGCAACAGGCTTCCAAATGATTGCAACGCTAAGATTGGATTTCTTCGTCAGAAGGAAATCATAGCTCGCAGTAATTAAAGGGCCATCACCCAAAAGAATGAAAATAGAGTGAGCCAGCCATGCAGAGGTAGACTGACCTCAACACTTACACTGAAGTGGAGAGTTTAACCTCAATGTAGGTTCCAGTCCAATATTTCAGGTCTGTAACCTTTCATCAGACTATCTGAATATAGTAGTCATAATCAAAGACCCCTCCTACACCGGTTATACTGTCTTTCATCCTCTTCTAGGAGAAAGTGAGGACTGCAGATGCTGGAGATCAGAGCTGAAAAATGTCTTGCTGGAAAAGCACAGCAGGTCAGGCAGCATCCAAGGAGCAGGAGAATCGATGTTTCGGGCATAAGCCCTTCTTCAGGAATGACCTGAGGAAGGGCTTATGCCCTTAATGTTGATTCTCCTGCTCCTTGAATGCTGCCTGACCTGCTGCGCTTTTCCAGCAACAGATTTTTCAGCTTTCACCCTCTTCTGTCGGGCAGAAGATACAAAAGTTTGAATACACATACAAACAGATTCAAGAACAGCTTCTTCCCCACTGCTATCAGACTTTTGAATGGACTTCTCAAATGTTAACTCTGACCTCTCTCTCTGCACCCTCTCTGTATTGTAACATTGTATTCTGCACTCGGTTCTGTTACCCTGATGCACTTCGTGTGGTACGATCTGCCTGTATAGCATGCAAAACAACACTTTTCACTGTGTCTCAGTACATGTGACAGTAAATCGAACTCAAACTCAAGTTCTGAGTTTGGACATTTAACGTCTCTTCTATTCAGATAGCACAGCTGCCAAAGGTTCCTTTAGAACAGCCCAGCTCATTAGAAACATTATTAGAAAGAAAATAATTTTCCCAAACATTGTTATTTTATGCTTTGATACTTTCTTATCACGGAGTTATCCGTCTGAAAGCAGCTGCTTGGTGGTTATTTGCTGAACCAAATAATCCCTTCGGGTAGGGCAAGGAAGAAGGCTTTGAGTCTGCCTCAGGTGGCACAGGGATCAAACTGTATGCTGCTAGCATTAATCTAATTTGTATGCTAGCTGTCTAGCTAACTGTGTTAACCCCATACATTGAATCATCTCATCATAATTAAGGAAGTGGAGTGAGTTTTCTTGCGAGCTTGTGAATTTTGGAAAATGGCTTTTTCTAAGTGCATGTTAATTGTTTTGGTCTAAATATTCCACATGATGTTTCTGAGAGCTTCTTGTATGTTTTTAAATGATCATGTTTTTTTTAAAAGAAAAACCGGGCTTCAGTTAGAAAGTGAAAAGCATCATATAAAGGAATTTAGGTTAAAGATGACAGGTGTATAATCTCCCATACCAACATAATGCTTACTCACTGTACGGTAACTTGTTTTCCAGTCCTGAACATAACATGATTTAAATATAATTGTTCATTGGAAATGGCATTGTACTGCATTATAATGGTAAGGCTTACAGGGATAGAAAAAGTCAGTTTCTCCCTCTTCCCATACTAATACAGAAATGAACTCAATTTTTCATTTGTCGGGAAGCTCATATTTTCAACTAAATACAAATGTCCTGGGAGGTAGATTGTGGCTGGGTGCACAATATTTTAATAAGTATTTAACTGTATAATTTATATGAATAATCCCCCAACAGAGTTACCATGTCACTTATTTAAATCAAAAATGTATTTTATTATGTAGAATTAAGCTGTTTCTTTTAGAATATAATGTTAGTTATGCATCAGTGCACAGAATAGACAAACCAGAAGCCTAGTTTTCATCATGGCTTAAGCCTATTTTGCTGACTCATTTTTTAATATTGGTGCAGTGTACATTAGCTTATTTCACATGCAATTCAATTCCTAGTGCAGTTCAAGGTAGTGTCATGCAGATACCCACAAAAAAGTTATTTTCATGGGCATATATACATTGGTACTGCTACCTTACCTTCTTTAAGGTTATGTACAAGGATTGGTTTTCTTTTTGATGTTGCACTATTCTAGAAAGTATACTCCACACTATTTCGCTATTGGACTAATTTTGTCACACTTCCTAGCTTTCCTCAAGATATTGCCTTGTACTTAGAGTACACCTCTGTGGAAAGCTGTTATCTAACTGATTTTTTTTTGTATGAGCAATACCAATCACCTTTAGCAGTTTGACTGTGTGGAACATAATAACAATGCCTATCAACAGTGTACACTCATGGAGTGCTCACTTCCAGCACAGAATTGGAATAAACCTCTCTCTCTTTCTCTCTCTATCTCTTGCTCCAGCTTTTGTGATGGTTGTGATGAAGCCAGTTGTAGTTAAACCAACTTTTGATGAAACCGGAGATTGTGTTCACATTGTGCCCTATTCTATGTGTTGATTATTTTCCACATAAACAGCCCAGCTCTGTGGGTTTTATAGGAGAGGTGGTCTGATATATGAGAAATGTCAAAATGTATATAAACTGTGTTATAATACAAGTTATCATACTTTTGCTTTGAGCATCTCCATCAATTTTTGATTTTGTTTTACATGTGTTGTAACCTTGTCAAAAAATGTTACATTAACTTATTAAAACAATTGACCGGAGTCTTTTTTCATGCAACTGAAACACACAGGAGTTGAATTTTTGCATAAGTTTTCACTTATCAAAAATGGTAAAATGGCAGGAAGCCAAATTTCATTTTGATAAGACTGCTACACCAGAGTTGATTATTGAAGAGCCAATCAGAAAACAAACCTTCAATGTCCTCAACAAAGGTTAGCCCAAGTGGCAATTTGGAATGATTGTAGGGTGGTTGTTACCCCAATCATACATGAGGAAGTAAAATATCAGATACACCTCTGCAACCATTGGCACAAAGATACAATTGGAGCAGCCATTCCTCAACTAAGGGGAGCTATCAGTTAGGTGCAAACACATCACCTGCTCAGTCTACAGATCAACTGTCAGACTCAGAAATCCACACAACCCAAAATGAAATTGCAGTAACAACAGGTATCACAACAAGACATGGGAACTACACTTCCCAGTGAAGAATCATCACCTAGATGAATGGCCAAAAACAAAACACTTATGTACCATGGCATGTTTTAGAAATTGCGGAGACTGATGAGAATAACAAACTACCGAGAACTGTAGTGTACATATTGTGTAACCTGGGCAACTCAAAATGTACATGATCCTGCATGCAAGTTTTTTCTATAAGAAGAGTGATGTTTGGATTGGAATGACCTTGCAGATCTGCTGTAGCCATGTGGCTTTGACCGTGAGGTACTCACACTTGAGGAGGCCATCTTACTGGCCCGGTTTTATTTTTGACGCCGCAAAAACATCCTTCTAAAACAAGTCAACCATGTGAACTGTTCACTATTTTTAGTTTAACACTTGTAGAAGTACTTTGTCTTCTTTAAGTATATCTTTATTGAGTATGTGGTACGTGGATGATATACCATTCAGAATTTTGGAGTGAGAACGTGATGAAAGGATCCTCTTAAATGAGAGCTTGTTGCTATTATTCAAATTGACCAGACAGTGGGGGAATGGAGGTCTAAAAAACACCTATTTCTACCTGTACAAACTAATTCAGAAAATAAGGGAAAGGGATTAAGGTTTTAGCTTATCTCTACTCTCCTCTCTGCAACTCCAGAGGAAAGACTCTCAATCAGTGTTAGCAATCATTTCTACAATGGGGAGCAACAGTATGTGATTAATCCAACTGTGATTTGCATAAATTATTTGGGTATCAATTTCAAATGGTTCTGTAAATTTGAATATCACTTTTCAGTATCAAACTATTCTTGGAAAAACCTTTCACAAAGCCTAATAAATAAGCAACAAACACAGAGAATGCTAGAGAAACTCAGTAGGTATGGCAGTATCTATGAAGAGAGAGAAACAGAGTTAACATTTGAAGTCTGGAATGACTCTTGTTCGGAACACGCAATTAAGTAAGCATACTCATTTGATCAAATATTCAAACACGTAACTTTTTCATATTTGTTTTTATAATTTTGCTGTCCGGTTAGTCGATTCTATATATTTCACCAAAATCTTCTAAAATTTTCCCAACTCAATACTTACTTTAATTCAAAGTTAATTAAGCACTAGAATCATGCATTGAATTATGAATTGAATTATTGTTAAAATTTTAGATTTTAGTTGAAAATAAAACTTATTTGAAGGCAGTTTTGGGCATTTATGAAGAATTACATTCTACCCTAACATTTTTTCAGTAAGTAAGCATTTTGTCAGATACTGTTATGGCAGCAACAGCATGAACTACTTCCACAAGGGTTGCACTTCACACTGTGTTACGTGTTTGTTTTTAGATGCACATTTATGTGTCTGTTGTATTTCACAACAACAATCATCCAACACAGTAAACTGCTATTGGAGTGAGCTCTGAAAGGAATCTCTATCACCTCATGCTATCTGTATATGACACTGAATAATTGACCTAATAATGACAAACATACTTATGCATAGGTGACAGATACTACAGTAGGAATTATTGAAAGGCTGAAAAGGTGAACCTGAGGTCATGAGAGAGTATAAAGGCTTGTAGCAGCCCACCTTACTAATTCACCCAGTAACCTCAATCAATCGTATATCATATTAATGCTGATGTTAATGGGAATAAAAAGATATAATGAAATATGAAGCATGAATTATTAAATTCCAAACCTATATTAAAAGTTATACCCTGGTGATTATTATAGATGAAAAACAAATCAGCATGATTTCTCAGTATCATGTTGCTAATGTAAAGAACACATCAATAAACTGATGTTAGTATTTGTTTTGTTAATACTTCTGAATTTCAATTCTGAAATTAGAAGAGAAAATATTGACATGTGGGCATACGATGGAATGTTAAAAACAGACAATCTTGGCATTTTTTACAGCCATCAGAGATCTGAAAGTACTTTGCAACAAATGAAGAAATCTTTAAGTTATCTTGAAGTTCTTTGCAGTTAATCAATGTTATGATGTCAGAAATACAGCAGTTAACTCCCCAAAACAGTAGCACGACAATGACCAGATAACCTGTTTTGTGATGTTGATTGAGGCGTAAATATTATGCTGAACATCAGGAAAACCTTCCCTGTTCTTCCTTGAAATAGTGCCTTGGAATTTTTCCTCAGTCACCTACTCAGCCAAATAGGGCCTCAGTTTAGCATCACTTCCAAACCTCAGCACCTCCTACTATGCAGTACTCGTGTCAATATGGAACATTAGGTTAAAAACAAGAACTGCAGATGCTGGAAACCAGAGTCTAGATTAGAGTGGTGCTGGAAAAGCACAGCAGGTCAGGCAGCATCCGACGAGCAGGAAAATCGACGTTTCAGGCAAAAGCCTTTCATCAGGAATAGCTTTGCTCTTTAAAATCAGGACCAGGAATGATACTTGAATCTAGGGTTTTGAGACTCAGAGGTAAGAATGCTATGAACTGAGCCACTGTTGATGCATGGATCAAACTTATCCCTTGTTTTGAACATAAGACTCCCGTAACCATTTTAGATGTATGTAATGATATACATTTTGGAGGAAATTTGTTTTCCCTTGATTTTGATTGTTGTATATATGGTAACAATCTAAAGAAAATATGCACAGAAATACTAAAAGCCTAATGAAGCAATAGGCTTCCATTGTTATAGTCAGATTTCCAACGTGGCTTCAAATATTTTTTAAATTGGGTACTGTCTAGGTCAGCATTTATTTTCCATCTCTACTGAGAAAGTGGTGATGAACTGCCTTCCTGAACTGCATCTTTGGAGTGGAGGTTGAAAAGAAGTGCCATGATATTGGCCCAGCAAAAGGAACAGCCATATAATTCCAAGCCAAGATAATGTATGATTTGGAGAGAGGCAATGGTGTTCCCATGCACTTCCCATCCTCTTCCTCGGAACCGTCCCTCAGGTAGGGTTGGGAATCCCTACACTGGAATCATAGGCACCCGGGAGAAACCAGATGCCAGGTAGGGGACAACTTTTGAATAAACGAGAGTAGCACTGTGTAACTATGAAAACCACAAGGGAACCATGGGAAGGGAATTCGCCTCACGGGAGGGTGATCTTGCACAGTGTTGACCCACATATGCACTTCATGAGGGATGACTTGGTTCGTCCTTTGGGTGGTACAGGTCACAGGTTTGGAAGGCACTGGCAAAGGAGCAGAGGTGACTCGTTACAGTGTATCTTGAAGATGGTACACACAGCTACCATTGTAATTCACGTAAGGGACTGAATGTTTAAGGTATTGGCTGGTTATTTGTTAAGTGCATACAAGACAATTTTACGATTCATTATGTGGATGTACCTACTAGAGAAGGTGCAAAACTTGACCTACTCTTGGGAAATAAGGCAGGGCAGGTGTCTGAGGTGTCTGGGGGAGCACTTTGGGGCCAGCAACGATAATTCTATTAGTTTTAAAATAGTGATGGAAAAGAATAGACCAGATCTAAAAGTTGAAGTTCTAAATTGGAGAAAGGCCAATTTTGACGGTATTAGGCAAGAAGTTTCAAAAGCTGATTGGAGGCAGATGTTCGCAGGTTCAGGGGCGGCTGGAAAATGGGAAGCCTTCAGAAATGAGATAACGAGAATCCAGAGAAAGGATATTCCTGTCAGGGTGAAAGGAAAGGCTGGTAGGTATAGGGAATGCTGGATGACTAAAGAAATTGAGGGTTTGGTTAAGAAAAAGAAGGAAGCATAT
>NC_057726.1:33164748-33165972 GCF_004010195.1 Chiloscyllium plagiosum
TCCTTCCGATAGGAAGGAGACCAGAATTGCACGCAATATTCCAACAGTGGCCTAACCAATGTCCTATACAGCCACAACATGACCTCCCAACTCCTGTACTCAATTCTCTGACCAATAAAGGAAAGCATACCAAACGCCGCCTTCACTATCCTATCTACACGCGACTCCACTTTCAAAGAGCTATGAACCTGCACTCCAAGGTCTTTGTTCAGCAACACTCCCTAGGACCTTACCATTAAGTGTATAAGTCCTGCTAAGATTTTCTTTCCCAAAATGCAGCACCTCTCATTTATCTGAATTAAACTCCATCTGCCACTTCTCAGCCCATTGGCCCATCTGGTCAAGATCCTGTTGTAGTCTGGTGTAACCCTCTTCGCTACACCTCCAATTTTGGTGTCATCTGTAAACTTACTAACTGTACCTCTAATGCTCGCATCCAAATCATTTATATAAATGGCAAAAAGCAGAGGACCCAGCACTGATCCTTGTGGCACTCCACTGGTCAGAGGCCTCCAGGCTGAAAAACAACCCTCCACCACCACCCCCCTCTGTCTTCTACCTTTGAGCCAGTTCGGTATTCAAATGGCTAGTTCTCCCTGTATTTCCATTTGTACAATAAGTAAATATTTAGTCCGGCACAATGAAGGATATTGTACAATAATATTTTGTAATTAATTAGAAGGGTATAAATGAAGTAGGAGTATTATTAAGAGGGAAATCAGGAGGGCAAAAAGAGGACAAGAGATAGCTTTGGCAAATAGAATTAAGGAGAATCCAAAGGGTTTTAAGGACAAAAGGGTAACTAGGGAGAGAGTGGGGCCCCTCAAAGATCAGCAAGGCGGACTTTGTGTGGAGCCGCAGAAAATGGGGGAGATACTAAATGAGTATTTTGCATCAGTATTTACTGTGGAAAAGGATATGGAAGATATAGACTGTTGGGAAATAGATGGTGACATCTTGCAAAACGTCCGTATTACAGAGGAGGAAGTGCTGGGTGTCTTGAAAAGGGTAAAAGTGGATAAATCCCCAGGACCTGATCAGGTGTACCCGAGAACTCTGTGGGAAGCTAGAGAAGTGATTGCTGGGCCTCTTGCTGAGATATTTGTATCATCGATAGTCACAGGTGAGGTGCTGGAAGAACTGGAAGTTGGCAAACGTCGTGCCACTGTTTAAGAAGGACGGTAAAGACAAGTCAGGGAACTATAGACCGGTGAGCCTGACCTC
>NC_057726.1:33166850-33227482 GCF_004010195.1 Chiloscyllium plagiosum
TGGGGTTGGGGAGTCCGGAACTAGAGGCCATAGGTTTAGGGTGAGAGGGGAAAGATATAAAAGAGACCTACGGGGCACCTTTTTCACACAGAGGGTGGTGCGTGTATGGAATGAGCTGCCAGAGGAAATGGTGGAGGCTAGTACAATTGCATCATTTAAGAGGCATTTGGATGGGTATATAAATAGGAAGGGTTTGGAGGGCTATGGGCCGGATGCTGGCAGGTGGGACTAGATTGGGTTGGGATATCTGGTCGGCATAGAAGGGTCTGTTTCCATGCTGTACATCTCTATGGACTGAAGGGTCTGTTTCCATGCTGTACATCTCTATGACTCTATGACTCTAAGTGAGCTGCTTTGTCCTGGATGGTTTGAGTTTCTTGAGTTTTGCTGATGGTGCACTCATCCAGGGCAGTGGGACTATCACCCTTCTGACTTGTACCTTGTAAATAGTGAACAGGCTCTGGGAGTCAGGTGGTGAGCTATTTGCTGAAGAATTCCAAACTTCTGAATTTCTCTTGCAGGCACTGTCCAGTTCAGCTTCTCGTTAATACAGGCCCAAAGATGTTGGTAATGGTGAATTCAATAATGGTAATGCCATTGAATATAGAGGGTAGATGTTTAGATTCTCTCTTTTTGGAAATGGTCATTGCCTGTCCCTTGTGTGGTGCAGAATGTCATCTGCCACATGTCAGTCTGAATATTGCATAAGTCTCACTGCATCTAAACATGGATTGCTTCAGTATCTGAGGAGTTACAAATGATGCTGAGCATTTTGTGATCATCATTGATAATCCCCATTTCTGATGCTATGTTGGAGTGAAGGTCCTCAATGAAGCAACTGATAATGGTTGGACCTAGGACTCTACCCCGAGGAACTTTTACAGTGGTGAACTGGAGTTGAGATGATTGAACTCCAACAAACCATCAATAACTAGAGTCATCTCCCTTTGTACGAGATATGATATTAACTAGTACAGAGTTTTCCCCTCTGACTTCCACTGACTCCTGTTTTGCTTGGGCTCCTTGATGCCACACGTGGACGTATATGAATTTGATGTCAGGGACAGCAATCTCACCTGACCTCTGGAATTCAGTTCTTCTTCCCAGTTTGAACCAAAGCTGTAAAAAGGTCAGTGGCTGAATGATCCTGGTAGAACCCAAAGTGAGTACCAGCAAGCAGGTTACTGCTAAGTAAGTGAGTTTATTGACGTACCTTCTATCACTTTACTAATGATCAAGAATAGACTAATCAGGGAGTGGTGGCAATTGCCTGGGTTGGATTTGTCCTGCATTTTGTACACAGGACCTCTTTTTTTGCACAGGACAATTTTCTACATTGCTGGGTAGATGCCAGTGTAGTAGCTGTGCTACAACAGCTTGGCTAGAAGCACATTCTGGGCGGCACGGTGGCACAGTGGTTAGCACTGCTGCCTCACAGCGCTAGAGACCCGGGTTCAATTCCCACCTCAGGCGACTGACTGTGTGGAGTTTGCACGTTCTCCCCGTGTCTGCGTGGGTTTCCTCCGGGTGCTCCGGTTTCCTCCCACAGTCCAAAGATGTGCAGGTCAGGTGAATTGGCCATGCTAAATTGCCCGTAGTGTTAGGTGAAGGGTTAAATGTAGGGGAATGGGTCTGGGTGGGTTGCGCTTCAGCGGGGCGGTGTGGACTTGTTGGGCCGAAGGGCCTGCTTCCACACTGTAAGTAATCTAATCTAATCTAATTCTGAAGCATAGATCTTGAGTGCTATTGTTGGAATGTTGTCCTTAAAATATTCACTGCCTCCAAACATTTCTTGAAATCACGTGGAGTGAATTGAATTGATTGAAGACTGGCATGTGTGAGGCTGGGATCCTCCAGAGGAATCCTAGATGGATCATCCATTCAACACTTCCAGTGAAGATTATTGCAAATGCTTCACCCTTAATCTGTACACTAATATGCTGGGCTCCCTCATCATTGAAGATGGGAAAATTTATATAACTCCAGTGAGTAGTGCGATTGCCCACCACTATTCATATTTGGATGTCATAGTACTGCAGAGCTTAGATGTGATCTATTGGTTGTGGAATCACTTAGCTCTGTCTATCACTTGCTGTTTATACTGTTTGGTAAACAAGTAGCGATGTGTCATAGCTTCACCAGGTTGACATTTCATTTTAAATGCTGGTCCTGATGTGTCCTCCTGCCCTCTTTATTGAACCAGGATTGGTCTCCTGACTCAATGGTAATGGTAGAGTAGGACAATGCAGGGCCATGAAGTTGCAGATTATGTTGGAGCACAACTTTGCTGCTGATGATCAAGGAAGCCCAGTCTTGAGTTGTTAGATGTGTTAAAGTTCTATCCCACGGTAATCATGCCACACAACACATTGGAGGTTATTATCAATCTGAAGCCTGGATTTTATCTCTACAATGACCATGCAGTGATTGCTATTACAGATACTGTCATGGACAGATGCATCTGTGACAAGCAGTTTGAGGATAGTGAGGTCAAGTATGTTTTTCTCCCTTCATGGTTCTTTCACCACCTGCTGCAGACCCAATCTAGCAGCAATTTCCTTTCGGACACAACCAGTTCAGTCAGTGATGCTCTTGCTGAGTCAGTCTTAGTGATGGTCATTGAAATTCCCCTTCCACATACTGTTCCTTTGCCACTCCAAGTAATACCGTGGAGTACTTTTTGGTAGTTGAATGGGGGTGGGGGATGTACATGGTAATTGGCAGGAGGTTTCCTTGCCTACGTTTGACTGAATACTATGAGACTTCTTGGTTCCAGAGTCAGTGTTGAGGACTTCCAGGTAACTCCCTCCTGACTGGACACTACTGTGTCATCATTGGCACTGGGTCTGTCCTGCTGATGGGAACAGAATGTGACAAGGGATGGTAATGCAGTCAAGCATGGTTTCTAAGGTCTAGTTCTGTCTACATGACTGTGCCGGACTGCTGCTTGACGAGTCTGTGAGAAAATTCTCTCAATGTTGATAATAGCCCTTAGATATTAGTAAGGAGGACTTTGCAGAATTGACAGGGCTGAGATTTTAACCGCCAGTTCCAGTGCTTAGGTTGATGCCAAGCAGTCTATCTTATTTCAATCATTTTTTCAGTTTTTTATTGGTTTAATAAAACTAAATGACTTGCTAGGTCATTTCAGAGGCCAGACCAGGTAAGAACAATAGGTTTGCTTCCCTGAAGGTCATTAATGAACCAGATTTGTTTCTGTTTTATTACAATCAATGGTTGATGGCTATTGTTAAACTTTTCATTCCAGGTGTTTTTTTTAAAAGAAAAACAGCTTCAGATTCCACCTTCTGCCATGGTGGGATTTGAATACAGATCACTACCTGGGTCTCTCGATTACGAAGTCCTGTGTCAAGGCCAGTACACCAATTTGTTGAATTCATCGTCTACTTGTTCTGCTGCATTTTCTCAAAGGTACATGAAATTTAAAAATCCATCTGTGGGAAACAGTCTGCTAGTTGTTGATTTTAAATTATGAATAAGCTTGCAGCATATTTTCAAGATGCTGTATTGTGTCTTCAATGCCCAACACCTATAAACTTTTTACAAAAAGCTACAACCAAAGGTTTGATTGCTGAGCTGAAGAGCAAGAGTTTCAGATATTGACAAACTGACAAAGAAATGGAAGTTAGAGCCATAAATACCACCAGTCTCAAACATGAAACATGACTGTTCATAATGACATTTTGAACTATTCTTTTCGACATATAATCATATGGATTTATTTAATTTAAAATGATTTTTATTCTAAAATTGTAATTACATTCAGGCCTGTAATAAGAGGGACAGTAATCTTGGATTTCTGGTCTTATAGCTAAATCATGTTCAGTATATCAACCTGAAGTAATGGAGTTGGTCATTTGAGGTGCCCATTATGTACTTGCCCATTGAAATGCTGTTGGTTTACATCAATAGATAATCAAAGCAATTTCTTGCATCAAAATATCAGACTGAAGTGCAGGGGGAAAGAAGTAATCAAGCATACACAACCTTAGTTTAGAATTGAACTCTATTTTCTTGATTAGATTACATCTTTGTTTCCAGCAACACAAATATTCCCATTTTTCCATTTATTAAGATTCCAAACAGATGAATATGGAGGAAGAAGCTATGTCAATGTTCCATTGAAGTATTTAAGTTCCTCAGAAAGGACTTGGGAATTGGACTGTGCAGTCAATATTCTGAGCACTGATACATTTACCACAGAGGAATCTGCAGAATAAATTTCCATTTGTACAATAAGTAAATATTTTGTCCGGCACAATGAAGGATATTGTACAATAATATTTTGTAATTAATTAATTATTATGGTAGTTGTTAAACCTAACTGATAAAAGTGACAATTTCAATCAGCATTCACCTAGCATGAAGGCACAGTCTGTTTCTAACATAAATGTATGTTAATTAATAACATTAAAAATAACAAAACAGGAACCTATGTTGCTTATTAAGTAAATAATTTAAGGGAATCACTTCACCCTAATCTGTCCAGTGGGAAACTGATTGGACCAGATTACTTGACTGTTTTACGTTCCATCTGACTCTTACTTTCCACTGATGTCATATACACTTAGGGAGGCTTGTGCCTGCTTCAAATGTCCTTTGCAAAATTTGATTGCAAGTGATGACAGCAAGTGCGGAGCATACTGCGGTCAATTTCTCCAAGGTCTTCACAACCACATCAAAAGTTATTACAGGAATGCTATGTTTCAATTTGTTTACCTGTTATATAGCTTGGAACAGTAGGAGTGCAGGTGTCCAAAGTTCACCCCAGGAACCACATTGTCAATTTTAAGATGGCATCATCATGTTCTCCCTGTAAACTCACTGCTGTTACATGGACAATAGTAATATAGTTCTGTTGTAATTGGAATAACTTTTACAGTAGTGGCTTCATAAGTTCATTTGCTGTTGTGTAACAATGACAAACAGATTAGCAAATGGATCTTAGTATTGTGGCAAAAGCTTCACATTTTCTATATATACAATAATACAATACAGCACAGGAACAGGCCCTTCTGCCCACCAAGCCTGCACTGATTCCTAGTCCTTATTTAGACACACTATTTATTGCCTATGCATAGTATCTATCCCTCTGTTCACCTCATGTTCATGTGCCTATCAAGATATGCCTTAAATGTTGCTAACATGCCTGCTTCAACCACCTCCATTGATGGTGCATTTCAGGCACCCACGACCTTCTATGTGAGATGTTTTCCCTGCACTTCTTCCCTAAACTTTCCCCCACTCACCTTCAACATGTGCTCGCTTGTAGTTGACCTTTCCACCCTGGGAAAAAACCTCTGACTATCCACCCTATATATGCCTCTCATAATTTTGTCGGCCTCTATCAGGTTGCCCCTCAACCTCCATCTTTCCAGTGAAAACAATCCAAGTGTATCCAACCTTTCCTTATAACTGAAATCCTCCAGACCAGGCAATATCCTGGTAAACCTTTTTTTCATATTTTTACTGTTTTAAATTTACACTATTTCAAGTCTGATAAATCTGCAATGGATTTGAAGTATATTCCAGCATTGATCACATTTCAAAATCTTAAAAGCAAAGAATTGTCTTCCTTTTCCAAAGAATAATTTTGTGGGTTGCGCTTCGGCGGGTCGGTGTGGACTTGTTGGGCCGAAGGGCCTGTTTCCACACTGCAAGTAATCTAATCTAATAATAAAAAAATCTTAAAAGCAAAGAATTGTCTTCCTTTTCCAAAGAATAATTTTCTGTATTTAATGTTAGGTGTTGCATCACTATTGAAGCTATACTCTGTTTTCCTTACAATAGCTAAAAATTTAAACGTTAGACCAACCTTATCTATATTTAAAGCACCATTGAAATTCAGTTTGAAGCCAACAAGAATCAAATGATTCAGCTTTAAATTCAATTTTGTGTACAATCTATTCAGAAGGAAACCAATTTCAGTTTCTGCTGATCAGCTTAATCGACGTACCACATTGATCCATCTTTACCAGTTGCTGGGTAAAGGCATTAATAAAGGCTTTCATTCTGAGCCAGTGATGTGGTTTGGTAAGGAAAGCTGAGTAACAAAGAATTGCACATGAAATAGAGTATGATGATACTGTTCTCAAGCTAAGAAGAACAATGCCTTTATAAACAGTACAGATTTGTAAATTACAAAATGCAGCAGTTCGTCAAATGAACAGATAATGTAAGGTGGCCTATATTTATCAGACCATCACATTTTTGTAGCAAGCCTAGAATATTCAGTGTAAATTATTCAGTAAAAAGTAATGATTAATCTCAGCTAATAGAATAGTAAAACCTGGTAATAAGAACCAAAATCTCTTCAAAGCACTGTTGATTATGAAGAAAAATTCTTAACAAATGAAGACTCACTGACGATACTCTCCAATTTTTTACTAGAAATTCAAAATAAAGTAAAACATTCCTGAGAAAATTAGAGATGAAATTGCTATCTGTGATGAAAAGGTTCAGCTGATTGGGTTTAATGGCTATTCCTTGTACACAGACTTGTACAACACAATGGTGGCTATTTGGCCCATCCAATTAAGGGAATTCCATGGCTCTCCCCACAATATTTCCTTTCAGTTGTGTATCCAATTCCCTTTTTAAATATACCGTTGAATCTGCTTCTTAAGGCTGTGTATTTCAGACCATAACAATTCAGTATAAGAAACTCCTTTCTGGCTCTTTTGCTAATTATCTAATATCTGCATCCTCCAGTTACTAACAGTCTTGGCAATGGAAAAGATTAATTTTTATTTCCCGACCAAAGCCCTTCACTATCTTGCATACTTTTGTTAATATTCCTCTTA
Source organism: Chiloscyllium plagiosum (assembly GCF_004010195.1). NCBI lineage: Eukaryota > Metazoa > Chordata > Chondrichthyes > Orectolobiformes > Hemiscylliidae > Chiloscyllium > Chiloscyllium plagiosum. Next base: position 33,173,675 of record NC_057726.1, read on the forward strand.
ACCTTCACTGTCCCTTAGGAGAACAATCCCAGCTTCTCTGGTCCCTCTACATAAATGAATTCCCTTTTCCCTGGTACCAATTATTAAATCTGCATGTCACCCTTTTAAAACATCTTCTCTTTGTTCCATTGTGGGAAAACCTAAACATTTTGGGAGAAGCAAAAGCCTCATTGTTGGTGTGGAAGCTGAAAGAGACTCCTCTTCAGCCAGTGAAGGAACCTTGGGGCAGCATCTCACCATTGGAGATGAATTAACGGGCTGTGACCATTGTCCTATTGAGAATGCAGACTGGCCCATCCAATCAGAAGGCCAGCAGTTCAAGAACACCATTAATGGCACCATTGAAGGGCAGGCAGGTTTAGTATAGGGAGTCAGGCCAGGCAGATGCGATCCCTCTGTGGGCCATGGATTGTCCACAAAGAATGGATTCTTCCACTCCCTCAGGAATACATTAGGAGACCAACAGTTTTATCTGGTGGTGACATTGTTACAATGTGCACTGAAAAAAAACTGTGGTTGTGTTTATACTTTGAACAATTTGTGTTTAAGGTAGTCATTTGGCATTGCTCAGGAAAGGCACATTTTGTTCCTGTTTTCATCCAGCACTCACCAAGACAATTTAGAAGACTATGAATATAAAAGAGAACAAGATCTTCATACTGTACGAAAAAAGCATGCTGACTGGTTGGCAAGTGGTCTCTGCTTGGTAGCAGCAATCCCATTGAGAAAGTACCAATTTTTGATGACTGACAGTTAACTGTTAGTGTAAATTTAAACAGCAAGTTGACTTTGATTGGTCAAGGCATTGCCCGATACAATGGACCTAAGAATGTTTTATACTTATTTTGCACAGTTGCAACAAGTGCAATAAACGTACATTTTTTGTGTGTACAAAGAACAGGCCCTGTGTATTAAAATATGCATTTTCTAGTACATACACATTTGAGAGAGGCAATGGTGTAGTGGCAATGTCACCGGAGTAGTAATCCTAAACACAAGGCTAATGCTCTGGGGACATGGGTTAAAATCCCATCATGGCAGATGGTACAAATCTGAAATAAAAAGCTAGTCTAATGTCAACCATGAAACCATTGCTAATTATTGGATAAACTCAGCTGGTTCACTCATGTCTTTTAGGGAAGGAAATCTTAATTGGACTGACCTGCATTTAACTCTAGAACCACAGTAATGTGATTAACTCTGAACTGCCTTCTGGGCAATTAGGGATTGGCAATAAATGCTGACCTAGCCCACGATGCCCTCCCCCCATGAAATAAAAAAAGTCACACCACACTGTGACTGGAGTTGACCATTGTAATTTGGTTTGTAGTGTAATTCTTAGCGTAATCGGGATTATTAGCAATTTTCTAATTACAGAATCATATCTAATTTGTTGAGATATTTGAAAATCTAGTCTGGTTGGGTGCAGTCAGTACTTTACATATTGTGAACAGATGAAGTGATGTGCCAGTCTCTAGGATCACGCTAGCACTGAAACTCATATATCACATGTTGCATTTGTGTGACAGGCATTACCTCATTTTGGCTTGATGGAAGAATCCAGTTTGTGGTGAACATCTGTGTTTCTATGCATTCTTTTTTTAAAAACAATGCATTCAGCTGTGCCATGACCTAGTTCCGGTGTAGGTGGGACGTGAACCAGGGATTTCTGGTTCAGAGGTAGGACAAATACCAGTGCACTAAACACCCCCTCTGTGTTTCACCGGCAACATTTTATAATCAAATAGTTCCAGTGATATTATTACACATCACGACGCCAGGTGGGATGTGAGCCCAGGGTTCCTGAATAAGAGACAGGGCCACTATCACTGCACTGCAAGGGCCCCTCTCTGTTTCTCCGGTGTAATAGTAGTGTGAAAAAGCTTCACCTGTTGTTCAAATGTTTTGAGATATCTTGCCATTCCGGCCTGGCCTTATCCAGGACTAAAAACCTCACACCTGTTCATGAGTCAGTGCGATAAACAATGGGAAATGTTCTGATCAGGCTTGCCATTATCACACAGGATGGCTTTGATGAACCCAATTTCAGCATTAAACTTGCACATTGAGCAAGTGGCTCAAGACCCATTTATGATTTTATTTCTTCAGCTCGCACAGTTGAGTTCAATTTTAATGATAACTTGTATGCAATGTTCCCTCTTAGCCATTCTGAGGGTTCAGTTACATCAGTCAGTAGGCTGATGCCATTCTCAGCACTGAACTCCAGTTTCAGAAGTCACTACCATGCACAGACCTCAGAGGTGCACGCAGTAGGAAAAGGAATTAGAAGGAAAGTAGCTTGTATGCCAAATAGATGATATTGTCATGAGACTTCCCTAGGCTCAACCTTTGTTAACATTTTTGTTTGGTTCCATGAAAAAAGTATCATCGATGGAAGGACACCCAAAATTCCAACTTTTGCATTTTTCTAATATGCAGACGATATATGTGCTGTATTTGAAAAGCAGTTGCATGTAAACATTTCTTTACGCATCTTAATGAGCTCCATCTTCTACTCAAATTCATCTTTGATGAGGAGCAGTCAAATCAGATCGCTTAAAATGTAGGAGAGGAAGTAGGCCATTTGGCCCTTTGAGTCTACTTTGCCATTCAATAAGGTAATGGCTAATCAGGTAATCCTCAACTCCAGCATCTGCCTTACCCCCATTACCTTTGAATCCCTTTCTGATTAAAAATCTAGCTCAGCACTGAATATACTTAACATCACAACCTTGACAGCCCTCTGTGGTAAAGAATTCCATAGATTGACTACTGTCTCAGAAAAGAAATTCCTCCTCTGCTCTGTCTAAAATGGATGACCTCTTATTCTTAGATTATCCCATTTGGGGAAACAAGCACACATCATCTACCCTGTCGAGCCTCCGAAGAATCTTATTAATTTCAATATGGCTTCCTTTTATTATTCGAAATTCCAATAAGCACATGCTCAACCTGTTCAATCTTTCCTCATCAGAAAATTCCTCCATACCTGGAATCAAGAGCCTTCTCTGACTGCCTCCAATGCCAGTATAGCTTTCTGTGGATAAGGGGATCAAAACTGTCCACAGTATCCCAGCATCGGTTTATCAATGCCATTTATAGTTTTATTTTTATACCTCTTTCTCTTTGAAATAAAGGCCAACTCCATTTGCCTTCCCTGTTACCTGCTGAACTTTGATGCAAGCTTTTTGTGATTCATGCAAAAGGACCCACAAATCTGTTTTGCTGCAACTTTGCCCATCTTAAAAAAATTTAGCTCTTCTATTCTTCCTGCCAGTTTTCCCACATTAGAAACAAAAACAGAAGTTGCTGGAAAAACTCAGCAAGTCTGGCAGCATCAGAACTGAGGAAGAGTCACCAGACCCGAAGCATTAACTTCAATTTCCCTTCATAGATGCTGCCAGACCTGCTGAACAGCAACTTCTGTTTTTATTTCTGATTTACAGCATCAGCAGTTCTTTCCATTTTTCCACATTAGATTTCATCTGCCAAGTTTTCACCCACTCTGTCTATATCCCTCTGCAGACTCTTTGTGACAGCCTCATTACTTGTTTTCCCAATGGCACTCCATGAATTATGGTTTTCTGTCCTGAAAATGTCCCATTTCTTCCACCTCTCTACCTACTATTCATTTGCAAATCTCCTCTCTATCCCCAACACTAAGGGCTTTTATATTATTAAGTTGCCTTAAGTACAGTACATGGGTGTTTGGAAATCCAAATATATTACATTTACTGGTTCCCCTTTGTCTATGTTACTTGTTACCTTATGATTCCACTGTTACATCCTTTATAATGTACTCTAACATTTTCAAGTCAGGTGTTAAGCTAACTATCCTATAGTTAAAAATTCCTGAGTAAAACCATATGTTGGTGGGAATACTTCCAAGTCACTTGATTATTATCAGTGTCACCGGATCATCTAGCTGACAAATATTGCACTATGTCTATCACTTATTTGAGTTCCCTCACATTATTAACTGATGAAGAAAATGTTATCAGTCAAAAAATTTTGCCTCAATTCAGAGAAGTGGGCATACTGAAATTGAGATGTGACTACAATTGGCATCTTTATGAAGTGAAGGTAGGTGAGGTAATGCTGTTCATTGACTTTCAGGTAGGACCACAGTGTCATGTTCCTCTATCTCCCAGCTACCCCTGCTCTGTCTTGTCCTCTTTACTGTCCATTTCGTCCTCCAACTACAATAACAGTCCTATTAAACCTTCCACAATGAAACTGTTCTGAAAGTAGCCATAAGCAGTTCAGCAGAAACAAAAGTCTCTTACCAGAAATCATAGTTAATTGTACATAATAAAAAACAGTCAAGGAAAATCTATAAGTACTGGCCTAAAGTACAAACAACCAACTTACGAATATATATAATAGCTGAGTACTTTAAATAGCACCGCTGAAGGGTACTTGCGCCATGAAATTTTTGAATGAGTTTATAACATGGCAATTCAAACATGGGCACTCCATTTTCAGGAAAGGGTCTTACAGCAAGTGTAGGAGCTTTAGTTATTGTTTCATGTTCATCTAGTGTGCACTTTGGTCAAAGGACACCAATTCAACATCACTCCCTAAGACAAACAGGCACCTGGGTGCCACATACTTTGTTTCTTACATTATAACTATGACTTTATTTCAAAATTACTTCTTTACTGGCTGGAAAGCACTTTAAAACATCCTGCTGGAAACTGGAGTCCTGGCATGGTAGCACAGTGGTTAGCACTGCTGCCTCACAGCGCCAGGAACCCGGGTTTGATTCCGCCTCGGGCAACTGTCTGTGTGGAGTTTGCACATTCTCCATGTGTCTATGTGGGCTTCCTCCAGGTGCTCTGGTTCACTCCCACAGTCCAACAATGTGCAGGTTAAGTGGATTAGGTATGGGAAATACAGGGTTACGGGGATGGGATGATTCTCGGTGGGATGCTCTTCGGAGGGTTGTTGTGGACTTGATGGGCTGAATGGCCTGCTCCCATTCAGGAAGGATTCTATGCCTAAAATGGATCTTTTCTAGCATGTCTTGTGAAGCGTAAACCTCATGTAATGGCTGCTACAACAGTCCTTTCACTTCCCCAAATACTTAAACAAAGTCAAAAGGCATGTTAAAGATGATTAAATAAGGTTACCAGGCCTGGGGTCTAAGTTATTTCAGGAAACTGAATGGGTTGTTCTTAGGAAAAGTTATGGTAATAGGTAAGCGGGGGTAACAGTTATTCTGATGTCATAAGTAGTTGCCATGCTATCATTGGCTAAAAAGAATCCAGACAAGCGATTGACAGCCTCAAAAAGAGATATAATTACAAATGATCAGAGTCGTAGGGTAGTCGTCAGGGAGCAGTCATCTTCAGATGTGAGATAGATCAGAAGGGATTGAGGAAAGACCACGGAGTATTATTCTAATACTTTGACTTAGAAAGCAAGACCCTGCCTTCACAACTTTGAAGGAATCAACACCATTCTCCAAACCAACAACTTATTCATCCTCTGGTATCAATGATCTATGCTCAATTGTCATGAGTTGTATATGTCTTTTGTTTAATTGACTAATGCATGTTACCTAAACTGCTGCTTCTTAATAAACTTAACAAATTGTCTGAAAATTCCTTATGAATGGTCTACTGTCTATATTAGGTAAGTGTGTCACGAGCTATGTGTCCCCCTACCACACCCACCAACAAAACTCTAACAATTATGACAGTCTTTCTCTCTACTTTGGTTTCCCTGAGCCAATGAGTTTCTAGGACTTAGTTTATGCAATAGGCCCAAAAATGACAAAAAAAACCCAATAATGTTGTGCAATGCAGTCCTGCTTTTAAATCTGGGTACTCAGCTCTTAGTAAGACATTTAAGATACACTTGAGGTATGTTCCTTCTGACAGATGTTAAGGATCATAAATTAAACATTTTCTGCCAGTGACAATCCCAATTCCCAACAGATTTATGACTACAGAGGAAAATTGCTGGTTTTCTTTTTACTTCTGAATCTTACTTGCATGACTAAACATCATTGCTGCAAACAAGAGTGCCTCCAGCTCTTCAACAACTGCACTCCACATGGGAGAGTTTTGACAAAAACACCTTTGCCAATACCAAAATTCACATTGGACACAACCAGGAATTCCCTTTTAAACATCATGACTTCAGGCGAGTGTTTCTGCTGAACTCATAAAGTCATAGAGATGTACAGCACGGAAACAGACCCTTCGGTCCAACTCGTCCATGCCGACCAGATATCCGAACCCAATGTTGTCTCACGTCCCAGCCCCCAGCCCATATCACACCAAAACCTTCCTATTCATATACCTATCCAGATGCCTTTTAAGTGTTGCAATTGTACTGGCATCCACCACTCTGGCTGAAGCTACAAATTTTAAAAGTACCTAACTATAATTTAAATTGCTCATAAACTACAAATGTTCTTAGTTTATCAACGGTTTTTAAAAATGGCCAAAGGCCTAATAATAAGTATAACTCATTTGGCCTAGATTAGAGAATCATAAACGGCTTTTGTATGAGAAATATAATTATTCATTTTCTTCTATCCATTTGACTATTATTTTGCTTATAAACTATATCCTATTTTAATTTACAAAATCCATATTTCTTACTGTGATAAAATGTATAAGATGTATATCCTAATTTACCTGAAAGCAAAATCTAATTTAGGAAAGGTGCAAAATGGCATTTAGTTTCTAACTCAAATTATTTAAAGGTTAAGGATCTATGCAAAATTTTAAATTCTTACTCTTCAGATACTAATAGTACACTTCCACATTCCCGTAATGGAATCAATTCTCTCTTGCTGAAGTACAAAAGTACCATCTCATAACAATAAGCAAGTTAATTAGTTCAAACTAACTTTACAATTGAATATCTTTGGCAGAAATTATTCCCTTTTTATTCTTCTAATGTTTACACTTGTTATTTTAACAACACTCATTTTGATACATCTCTTTTTCCCTGAAATATTTAATAATCAAATAACAGGAAGTACGTTTCTGAGTAGCACAAGGATTGTGATTCAGCCTACATTTAGAGTGGCACAGTGGCATAGTGGTTAGCACTGCTGCCTCACAGCATCAGAGACCTGGGTTCAATTCCTGCCTCGGGCAACTGTCTCTGTGGAGTCTGTACATTGTCTGCATGGGTTTCCTCCCACAGTCCAAAGATGTGCAGGTTATGTGAATTGGCCATGCTAAATTGCCCATAGTGTTAGGTGTAGGGGAATGGGTCTGGGTGGGTTGCTCTTTGGAGGGTTGGTGTGGACTTGTTGGGCCAAAGGGCCTGTTTCCACACAGTAAGTAATCTAATTTTATCTGAAACGTCGATTCTCCTGCTCCTCGGATGCTGCCTGACCTGCTGTGCTTTTCCAGCACCACACTCTCAACTCTCATCTTCAGCATCTGCAGTCCTCACTTCCACCTACATTAAGAAACTATCAAGTGCTCTAATTTTGAGGTTGATGAAATGTATAATTTTCCAGTTATCAGACTGAAGTCTCTGAATAACACTGAGATTTGACCTGATAGCTATAACTGTGTGAATTAAACATCTCCATTTCAATATTGCTTTGATGGCTTTCAAAATAGAGATTCAAATGAGTTAGAACTGTAGCAAAGACCAAAACCAAGATACATAAGTGATGATTACTTTCAAACTTATATTGAAAATTGTTAGCTTTCCATTGTGTACCAAGTAAGCTGAAGGATCACTGCTAAATTTAAATTAGTTTCAGATTTAGGCAAAAGATAAAATGGAGACTGTGCGGGGTGGGGTGGTTGTGGGGCTCAGATTTAACTGACAAATACTGGATTAGGGTTGAAGGCAGGTAGTTGCTGAACTTATACCACAATTCAAAATCCTCCTGTGAAATCATAAGCCTGAAATTGACCTCTCCCATCAGTGACATGTTCCTCTTCAGTAGCATTATTTCTCCTGTTTGTGTGTCAGAACCCTTCCCTCTGTCAGCTCAAATTTATATTCCACTTGTCAACACCAGCATTTTGCAGCTAAATTGCCATCATGACTCCAATTTCCTCTGGATTCCTTCTCTTGCCTCCTTTTATCTTTCAATATTACCTTTCTTATACTCCTTTCTACACCTCAAGAGTTTCAGCTAATTCCTTTGACACTTGCTTTTTCTTGAGCTAATGTTAACATCCAGTACCATGTTGGCCAACTCAAATTAAGTGAGGGTTCATGGGTCAATCTCCCACAGGAAAATTAATATCCTTTACTGACTTTACAGCTGTATAGAATCCAAGTCCTCTCTTTATTTCCAATCTACCATTTGGACGCCAGGCCTTTAGTCTAGTGCCATAATCAAACCTGTCTATAGTACCTCTATCTAATTGGCTACTTGTTAATTCCCATATAAAATCGTTTGAAAAAACCTAGCAATTTGAAATGAGTCAACAACCAGCTTCTTACCTGGATGCAGAAATCTCAGCTTTCTGTTTGGCAATAGCTGCAGCCCGTTCAGCTGCTTCCACTGCCCTATCCACTTTGTCGCGAATCTTACTTGTCCGTAAAGGAATCAAGTTCTTCCTCTTCCCACTCACCAACACATTCTGTTTATATTTGCCTTCTTCTTTTGTTCCATCTGGAAACGTTGTACATCCATAACCATGCCTCTTGTTGCTCAGCCACTCCCCTTCGAATTTCAATCCATCAGACCGGTGGCTTAACCCAAACCCAGAGCGTTTGTCATTTTTCCATTCTCCCACGTAGGTTTCTGTTGTTGTTGCATCAATATCATCTTCAATGACTGACAAATCTGTCTCAACTTCACCAAAACTAATTGTGGAATTGATATCACTGGCTGTAGAACTGACCGTACTCATCCCAGCTTCACTTCGAAATGAGCTCTGCTTGCTTCTTTGGCTAGCCAAGGAACTTTTGGACTCAGACTTTCGAAGTTTCAGCCCACTTAAAAGGGATCTGCGAAAAATCCCTTTCTTTTTGTTTTTGGTTGAAAGAAGATCATTGTCACTATGCATAGTGAGAACAAAGCCCCCCCTTGATCCTGCAGGACTTCCAGCTGGAGTGTCTGGGTGTATGGCTGTACCATTACTATGTTCACTTCTTAGAGAGTTAATAGAAGTTCTGAGAGGAGACCTGATAACAGCAGCCATCCCATAGGGAACACTCTGACGCACACCATAACCATGACGCATCCCTCCAATCCACTGCCCTTGATAGGTACCTGTAACAAAGAACATATTAATTTTCAATATCTATTATATTTACGTAAAATATATGTAACTTAAATAATGAATGACTTTCACTGATCAGACATAGTTTAATAAATTCACTTATAGTCATGTAATGTAGTTCTTCTAGGTGTGGATTAATCAATTTTTATTGAGCTGCCTCTCCCTTACACAGAAGTATTCTCTCTATAATACTTATTTACACCACACAAATTAAAACATAAATGCTGGAAATCTGAAACAAAAGAATCAAATGTTGAAACTCACAAATGGTCAGTCAGGGAACAGATTAACGTTTTGTCTTCAGATCTACACAGATCTGCTCCCCTGACAATAAGATTTGAAGATGGGTAAATGCATTTAAGCTTGTAATACTTTAAACTGATAATATCAATAAAGGGTAAGTAACATTCATATTGCACAAGTGCCAAGTAATGACCATCTCCAAAATGTGTGAATCTTACCATCGCCAGCATTCCGCACACCCCTCTCCCAATAACCTTCCTGAATAACCCACATCCTGGTGGTTATTATTTAGCAGAAACTGAACTTCACCAACCATGTATGAAACAGACATAAATACTTCGTAAATGTGACATAAGTAACAACAATTTTTTCTTGGTTTGGTACTAAAATGCAAATCAATACCTGAAAAACATATTCTTCTTCATTATGGTTTTAATGTAGGAAACTATCAGTCTGTTACAGTCTCAATCACCATTAAATATAGATATATTCTAAATTGCCTTTATTTAGGAAATAACACATTTACATAAATTGTATTTTTCACTGCATAATACATAAACTAAACTTCAACAGGATCAATATGGAGACAGTAGTTGCAACCTTTTTATGTGGTTTTACAATACTCAAAGAGGGGCATTATTTTTGAGTATTTGTTTTACTTAATGCTTTGTTGAAGGCTAGAAGCAAATTAATTGCTTGCTCTTCCACAGTACCTGTATGAGTATTAATATTTAATATTATTTCAGTACAATAATGGAAATTAATTATATTTGAAAGAGTTTGCTTTTATTAGGACTTTAAAGGACTCCCAGATGAACAGGGAGCAATTTTGTAGTAGAAGCCCAAAAGCAAATCACCCTATAATCTACTGCTTAAATATTGATATTATTAAAGGTGGGATGACATAAATAAAAGCAAGGGGTTCCTAGTGATTGAGGAATCAAGACACAATAGATACATGATTAAATGTAAAATTTGCAATATAATGATCAACAGAAACACTGTCATGTGGAGAGTTGTGAGTTTAGTGAATTTATTTCCAGAGTTAGTGTTTGGGTTACAAGTGTTCTGTCAATTGATCACCAAGTTTTTGGTTAATCCAACCAAGTCTCAAGCCAGTGATTTGCTCAGAATGTTGAGGAAATGGTTCAAGGCAAGAGGTGCTGACCATTCACAGCAGCAACAGATATTAAAACATATAAAAATTTAATTATCAACAATATTTATCTTAACCAATTTCAATTTTGATCTTTTTTTCTGAATATGATCAATGACATCAAATCAGGCCCCTCTAGCCCAGAGGAATCTAAAAGACAATACAAAAGATTTATTAACCCTCACTAAAAGGATCATGATGTGGAGGAGCTGGTGCTAGACTGGGGATTTTTAACCTCACAAAGTTAAAAATCACACAACACCAGGTTATAGTCCAACAGGTTTATTTGGAAGCACACTAGCTTTCGGAGCGCTAGCTTTCAGTGCTCCGAAAGCCATTGCTGCCAAATAAACCTGTTGGACTATAACCTGGTGTTGTGTAAAAGTATCATGACAAAGCTGCAAAGTAAAGTACACAGAAGTACACTGTAGAAGTTTGGACCTACTCAACAGCTTACTGACACACAAAAAAATGCCACCAAACAGAAACCAAAATTTCTTAGAAACCATTGACAAATTTGTAGTAAATCAAAGGTTTTAACTACTGAACATTTGAAGGCACAATGACAGATGCCTGAAGAATGTCCAGATGATCCTTTTTATTCAGTAGGCTTTCTGTATGCTTGACAAACGTAAAGGGTAATTCTAAGCTGAAATTGCAAATGAACATTATGATATAGAAAACAAATTTGTTGCTAAATCATTCGATTTTTCACCTTCCTTAATCATTTCTGTGGTCACATCACTATTATTTTACGAAAGTCCTTAATGGCTGAGCTCACAATATCGACAGGCTGAGTTCCTGAAAAAGCCACAAACGCCTAATTCAAAACCTACTCAGCCGGTGTCAAGTTGATCAGTTGGGAAAGTTTACAATGCCACTGAAGTTGTAGTTCTTCCTCCTTGGAGGAACTGTTAAAATCTACCTCTTCAGACAAAGTGACCTTGTAGTTCCTCTGTCCTCATGTCTCTTTCTGTGATTTGGTCTCCAATTATGTTTGAAAATGCTCTTGTGAAGAGTTGGGATGTTTTGTAACATTTGAAAGGCTATATAATGCTATGCTTTGTTGTAGTTACATTCACACCATTGTTTTTCTCTAAAGTGAAAGCAGTTTTCAAAACCAAGACACAAGGGACCCTCTGATTCATGGGCAAACACCTGAAACACAAACTCATTAAGTTCTGACCTTCATTTAAATTAATGTCCTACTCCATATTGCAGCAGGAAAATATACTAAGCAAAAATGTGACCACATTAAAATTAGGACAACTTTTGGACCTCTATCTCTTGTCACCTATTTGACCCCAGCCTTAGCATTATTACCCATTTTCCCTACCTCTTCCATCCCTGGTGTTATCCCACCACATCTCAGGAAAATTCCCAGCAAAGTTCTGGGACACTGTTGTTACAAAATAATGCAGGCCTGTTGCATCGCAAGAGATCCTGCCAATGCAGTCGTAACGGTTTTAAATTATCTAACATCACATTAGATGGCAGGGCCACTGTAATGCTGGTTAAGGGATCCCATAGTGTATTAAGTGTATACATGTATTTTCATACTTTAGATCCATTTATTATTATTTCTTAAAAGAATGAAGATCTCAAATCCAAAGTGACTCAATAAATGTAAAATGTGGCTAAATGTTTACAATCTTTCAATCTGGATTCAGATTCATTCTGAGTAATTGAGCTCAAGTTTTATCTTTAATTACATCCCCTAAAGCACATTTATACTACATAAACACTTTGTATTGTAAGGGAAACTAGAAGATCTCTCTTAGCACTGGTCTCTATTAGCCTTTGAATTTTGCTCTTCATCATTATATTTATTATATTACAGCTTGAATATGACAAAAATTCACCTCTTCCTGTGATACAGCCAATTTACTCAACCAATCTATCACAGAGCTAAACCAAACTAAAAATAATATGCAAGTACTGGTATACAACAACATGGGCTGTCTTTGATATATTGTTTGTTTTACTGTTTAACAACAATTAACAACATTTTTATGACACAAGAACTTTTTACATTAGACTTTCGTTGCTCTAATTAACAATGTTTATTTTATTTGCAATATCAGTTTGTGTGCTGTGTACAGATTCATTGCAAGTTTTCAAAAGGGAGCTGGATGAATTACTTGCTATGCTGTACGAAAGGAACGTGTGTTTCAAGATCAATGTTACATCCTGAAATTTGAAATTTTTTTTTGGAGAAGTGTCCCAGATTCTTTTTCCCTAAGTAGATCTAGTGCTCTTATCTCTGTTTTCCGTTTCTCCCAAGATGTCACATAGCTGCTGTTGGGAAGGAAACATTGGGAATCTAAGAACTGCTTTTGAGGAAAGGACATGAAGGATCTGGGAGCTTCTGTTGGGAAGGGGAAACACTAAGAATCTGGGAGTTTAGATTAGATTCCATACAGTATGGAAACAGGCCATTTGGCCCAACAAGTCCACAGCGACCCTCTGAAGAGTAACCCACCCAGACCCCATTCCCCTACCCTACATTTCACCCTGACTAATGCACCTAACACTATGGGCAATTTAGCATGGCCAACTCATCTGACCTGCACACCTTTGGATTGTGGGAGAATGTGCAAACTCCACACAGACAGTTGCATGAAGCAGGAATCAAACCCAGGTCCCTGGTGCTGTGAGGCAGCAGTGCTAACCACTGAGCCACCATGCCATCACCTGTTGCTTTGGGAAAAAGACACTGGGAATCTGGGAGCTGCTACTTGGAAAAAGTCACTGGGACACAGGATAAGATGTTCAATATAGTTTGATAATAATAAGATATTGATATGATCCCAAATAGGACTTTATCCTTTTGGAGCATCTGAAGAAAATTGCACATATAGGTCAAAACCACCAGTAACAACCTCTGAACCAAACGTTCTGGTTCTAAGTGGGATGCTACTGCTACGATACTCGACCTCAGAATATGCACCACGGTAGATTACAATGTACCTGTCTGACATAGGTCATCACACACCAATTTTGTAAACAGTCAAATGAGTAAAATAATATGCATCTTAAGTGAAATCTAGTACTCAACACAACTCCCCTGGCTTCCATTATCACTCCCCACACATCTACTGACTGAAAAAAATGCCCACAAGCTGGTTGAAAACATCAATACTATGCCTCACTTGCCACTCCATAATGACATGTACAACCCTACCCCCTGCCTACCTTCCACCTCAGCACTCATTAGAGCAACCGTCCTGAGCAATGTCTAACAGCAACAGCAGCTTCCTTTTAGATCAAGGAATGGGAAATATAGCCTGCCAGAGCATTCCATCGATCCCAAAATCTGCTTTAATTTCCAGTTAATTCATAGAGTTTACAAGGAGATGCTCCTCTAGGCATGTGGATGTGGACTTACTGCTGAGCCTATCAGCTCCAAACTTTGCTTGGAGGAGTAGAAAAGTAGGCTTTCTAGATCTTCGGCATCCACAGTATTTCACAGGAGGAAAGGAGCAGGATCTAGGACTGTGGAGGGGGCCCTTCACTGGGATTATCCTCTTCCGTGGGCACTTTCTTCAAGCAGTAGTTCAGGGACAGGTTGTGAAAGATGGAGATGTATCTGCCCAAAGAGGGGGGAGGTTCCCAGCCATATACTGGTCTGAGGGTCAGCTTCTTGGTAGGGGTGTTCTGGATGGCCATGACAATCAGAGCCAAGAAGGTGAACGGGGACAGGACCAGCTTTATTGGCTCCTCTTGGCTGGTCAGGGAAAGCCAGCCCAGGTTACCATTGCGGCTGCAAGCCAAGGAGGAGGCAGACAGAACCTGTCGGCCAGAGAGATACAGTGGAAAGGAGCCTAGGCTCTAGCTGTGCAGGTAAAGCTACAGGGAGCCACATAGCCCAGACCCAGTGAGCTAATGATAAGGATTGGCAGCTCCAGGGTACCTCCCACTTATTTCTCATGTGTATTTATGGCTCTTGCAGAGGCTATTGCAGTGTAGTACCTCACCAAGGAAGTTTCTCATTACCAAAGTTTAAGCGACCATGTAGTAATTTATTATACTTTAATTTTGACTGTCTCTGACCCCAGTGGTGTATCTGGGGTTATTCTAGTTTAAATAGTCAGAATGTCACCTAGGCCAATGTGAGCACATCATGGCTTCCAACTAAATAATGGTGAGAAACATGGTCAGCACCCCTCATCCACCAACATCAAAAGCACAAGTAATCTTTTTAACATTAAGGCCAATTAATCCTCCTTTGACAAAGTAGTCAAATTGACTTTGCATCTGACATTTCCAGTATTAAAAATCCCTTCTCTTCCATCACTCTGCTTTGACATTCAGGATCTTGCTTGTGAAGATGGAAGTTTCTCCTACCAAAGCCTGCCACAAATGGGTGAAAGTAATTTTTTGGGTGGATTCATCACATTTCCAAACAATACCAAGATTTAATACTTTGCTCCACAAATGGGGTAAAGTAAAATTCTTAGAGCTCACATGTATCGTCTGTACAAGAGAAACTGCTTCCAGGCATTTTTAACATTAAGTGACTAATTTTATTATTTGAGGTAGGGCTTGCATTAGTTTTATCAGTGTATTCTGGATGAAGCCAGTCAACAAGTACAAAATATTATGGAATTTTAAAAGTCGGCTATGTCAAGTGAAATTGAGTTTTGCGATCTTTAATGTTGGCTTAAGAATTAAAATCCTGTGATCACCCCTACCCACCTCTAGCCATATCTCCAGTGTAAATAGTAAAAATAGTGAGTCTGTGTCTGTTTATACCACTTGCAGCCGTTGAAGGATTCAAATTGAAATTATTTTTATGTACACAGGCCTATTTAGGCCTGTTTCAACAATTTTACAGATTATACATCCTGGGAATTACAGTGACCAGAAATTGAACTCGACTCGCCATATAAATACTACAACTACAAGAACAAGTCAGAGCCTAGGAATTACAACTCACCTCCTGACGCCCCAGAGTCCATCCACCATCTACAAAGAACAGATCAGGAGTGTGATGAAGTTCTCCCTCTTGCCTGGATAGCTTTAGCTCTATCAACACTTAAGAAGCAACCTCTTTGATTGGCATCACATCCTCAAACATTTATTCCCTCGCCTACATTTATTCATAGTAGCAGCAGTGCAAGTACCCTCCACAAGTCCACTGCAACATTCACCAAGGTCCCTTAGATAGTATGTTCTAAACCCAAGACCACTACCTATTAGAAGGGCAAGGACAGAAGTTGCACATTCCTCTAAACCATTGACCATCCTGACTTGGAAATATTTTGGTGTTCCCTCACAGTCTCTGGGTCAAAATTCTGAAAATTTCCTCTTTAACAGCACTGTGGGCATATCAGTCAAGAAGACCACTTTCTTCTCAAGGGCAAACTAGGGATGGACATTAAATTCTGGCCCAGTCATCAAAGTCCATATCCCCTGCATGAATTTTAAAAATGCATGTAATTTAGTAAGAAACTATTAAATAATCCAATGTAGTTTGAGTAATTTGCAGTGATTTATTCTCAGTTACTTAGAGATGAAGGAATAGCCACCCTTATTAAAAGTGTTTATTTGTTTCAATAAAACTGCACCAGGTTGTTCTGAATACCTAAATGAATACATCAATTAATACTTTTAATAGAAGCAAAAAAAAGTATTGATTTCTATTTTGCTGTCTGATTCCATTTGATCATGGATGATTTTATATTTATATTTATGCAGAAGGAAACTTGAGCTATATCCCAACTTGAACACTTAATGCCCAATTTTCAGATTGCGCCCAAAGCAGACTCTTATCTCAAAGTTGATTTTTCTCAGACCCACTTAACTGTTCATATAGAAAGGAAGTATAATATAAGTGGAAGAAATTCAAAATTAAAGCAGAATAAAATAACTATATTGTTTTTAGCTGCACTACTAGACCTGAGTGAAATGAGGACATAGCAGGCGAAGAAATTAATTATTTGGGT
Organism: Chiloscyllium plagiosum; assembly: GCF_004010195.1. Taxonomy (NCBI): domain Eukaryota; kingdom Metazoa; phylum Chordata; class Chondrichthyes; order Orectolobiformes; family Hemiscylliidae; genus Chiloscyllium; species Chiloscyllium plagiosum. The sequence continues at coordinate 33,190,243 of NC_057726.1, forward strand.
GGATTTGATTTGTTCACCTTGTGATGATCCGTGGTTGCTGGCTGCAGCTTTTGACAAAAACCTGATTGAATATTTCAGTGGTACTTCCTCATTGATGAACAGTAGCACTTCTATCCTTGCCCAGTGAATGGAAATTATTATTGATTGCTTGGCATTTAGTCAGGAAATATTTCATATAATATGCTGGGATCATGACTCAATCACTACTTTTTTGTTTTACGCTCACTTTTGTGTAATTGCTTATAGTTAGAATTGAAAAATTTACATTTGCAAAATTCTATGAAGTTGTTTTACTGTATCAGGAAATCAGCACATTTATCCCATAAGAACATAAAAAAATGAGAACAAGTGTAAATCATTGCTCTTTCATGTCTGCTTCACCATTCAGTAAAATCAAGGCTGATTTTCTAAATCATCTCTATCTTCCAGTGCCATCCCCATATTCCTGGGTTCCCTGAGCATTTGTGAATCTATTGATCTCTGTTTTGAATGGACTCAGTGACTGGGCATTCACAGTCCTCTCAGGTAGACAAATGCTAAGATTCACAGCTCTCTAAATGAATATATTTCTCATTTCTGTCATAAGTGACTGACCCCTTACTCTGAGATTGTGAACCACCCAGTTGCCTCCAACAACCCAGTTCTAAGTCTTAAAGGCAAGGGGGAACATCTTCCCAACACGCTATCCTTTCAAAATCCTTAAAAATTGTATGTCTCAAAGAGATCATCACTCATGGTTCAAAGGTCCAAGAAATATGGGCCTAATCTACCCACTCTGTTCCAGGACAATCCTGCCAGATCCAAAGGATTAGGGAAAATTATGAACTGAAGGAAATTAGTCTGTGTCAGAAGGTTGTGACAGAGAAATAGGATTGTAGATTAATAAGTCCTCAGGATCTAGCATTCCATATCCCAAAGTGTTGAAAGAAATATTCATGGAGACAATAGATTATCTTCCAAAATTCTACAAATTTGAGAATTGTTCTTGAAGATTGGAAGGTAGCAAATATCACCCCTCAATTTAGGAAGGGAATAATAGAGAAAACAGGAAACTACACACCTGTCAGCCCTACACCAGTAGTAAGGAAAATGCTAGAATCTATTATATGGACCCTTGGTCAATAATGATCTCTGAGTAGGTATAGTTAGCATGGATTTGTGAATGGAAAATTGTGATAGACAAACCTGATAGAATTCTTTAAGGAAGTTACTAACTGCCAGCCAACTTGTAACCCAATTATTTCTACTCTCTATTTTCTGTCTATAATCAATGCTCAATCCATGTTAATATATTACCCCAATCCCATAAACCCTGATTTGGTGTGGCAATCTCTTGTATTGGATCTTATCAAATGCGTTTTGAACATAAGAATAAAAGACCTAGGAGCAGGAATAGGCAATTCAGCTCCCTGAACCTTCCTCTATTTAATAAAATCATGTTTGATCTCAATATCTGAAAATCTATATGCATAATATCCATTAATGTCCCTTATTACCCCGCTTGTTACAATCTCATAATGTTCTAACAGATTTGTTAAAGATGCTTTCCATTCCATGTAGCTACTCTGCAATTCATATGGACAGTCCTAGAATCTGAGACATTGTGGAAAATCATTATCAATGCATTCACTATCTCTGTAGTCACTCTTTAAGTGAACCACATTTACTTTCATCGGCACATAAGAAGGCCATTCAGCTCATTTAACCTGTTCCATCATTCCATAAATTTATGGCTGATCTGACTGTGGTCTCAACTCCACTTTCCTGTCTGCCCTTCTTGAGTTTCTTAACTATCAAAAATCTATCTATGTCAGTCTTGAATAAATGCAATGACCCGGCCTTAATTGTTTTCTGAGGATGTGAGTTCTGCAGACACTGAGGATCCTCTGAGGGAAATAAAATTCTCCTCATCCCTGTCTTAAAAGGGAGGTCACTTATTTTTAAATTGTGTCCCCTAGTTCTAGTCTCTCTCTCAAGAAGAAACAACACCCTAGTATTTCCCTAATCCAGGACCTTCCAGAACTTACATGGCTCAATAAAATCACCTCTCATTCTTCTCAACATCAACCAATGCAACTAATCTTGATAATTTAAGACCTTCATTCCAGTTATGAGTCAAGTAAACCTTTCCTGAACTTTCAAAAAAGGAGACCAAACTGTATACAGTACTCCAGATATAGTCTCACCAAGGTCTTTACAGCTGCTGTAAAATTTTCCTAATTTTTATTCCATTCCCCTAGCAATAAATGCTAACTTTCCATTTTCGTTCCAAAATACTTAGTGGACTTGTATACTAACTAACTTCATGAAACTCTTCTCCTTTCAAGACGTATTGAAGCTTTCACCATCTATTTTTAAGTATTTTTCTGGTTTAATCTGATATTCTTGATCCTCTTCCTTTATCAGTTTCTCGGTTCAAAGGCAACTCAACATGGTGTCAGGAAGTCAGCTGGGCCAGACTGCCCAAACCTCAGCCAAGCTGCAACATGTGGTACATATACAGAAAAAGCTGGAGAAACTCATCAGGTCTGGTACCAACTCTGGAGAGAGAAATAGAGTCAACATTTCAAATCCAGCATATCTCTTCTTTGGAATCATCTTTGATTTCCAATAAAAAACAGAATATTCTGGAAATACTCAGTTGGTCAAATAGAATCTGGAGAGAGAAACAAAGTTCATATTTGAGGCTGATGACTTTTTATCAGGCCACAGATCGAGTGTCAGGTCCTCAACTTAAAATGTTGGGTGGGATTTTCCAGTGGGCTTTGTGAACTTAGTGTTGGATCCATTGGATGTCCTAGGCCTGTGCTTGTTGGAATTCAGACTGGAGGAGTTATTTTCCCAAAGGCAGCCTCCGAGAGTTCCATCAACATCAATTATGGATAGTTGTCAGGTTCCCAAATGAATCATTCCAATCACCAATTCTTGAGCCTCGGCAGCCTCATCAAGACATGTACTATTGTTAAAACAATTAGGAGAATGCAAGGCCTCATCAAAATGGAGGCACTCTTGGAAGGGTCGAACTAATTAAATATATTTAGAAGGGGAAGGTAGCTGGCTCCACAAAATGGAAACTGTCCAGGGGTTTTTGGGGCCACACAATAAACTTTTATCCAAGGCCCCAACACCAGAGCATGGGACTCTAGCTACAATGGCCCTCATGCCTGACACAGATAGGGTGCTTCTGTTGAGTTTATGGCTCCTCATGTAGCTGCAGGTTACAAAGTACCTGCTTCCCACCTAAAATGAAGCTTAATTATTTAAATTGGTTTTAAGCTTCCAATGGCCATCCCAGATTGCCTCTGGGAAATTTTCCCAGTGGCAGGAATATGCAAGTAAGTCTATTTTTCCAGCCCTGAGATTTTTTCTAAGAATAAGTCTACCATTCAGGGGTCAAGAAAGTTCTGCCCATTAGCTCTGTTTCTCTCTTCATAAATTCCACCTGGCCTGCTGAAGATTTCTAACATTTTCTATTTTTATTTCAGATTTACAGCATCTGACATGCTTCGCTTTTGTACCATTGGTATACATTTGGGTGCAAAATGAATTCACAACTATTGTGTTTGCCATTAAATTAATTGCCTTAATCACATTAGGCACTTTGGTTTACAGTGTGGTTTAATAGCAGCTTCAAACTCTTTATTTTCAATGCTTCATTCATATGGTTGCTGAATGGTTTTAATCTCCTTAAATGCAAAATTATGGGAGTGAAGAAGAATGCTATAAAAACTGTTAATCCAAAAGTCTTTATGCAAAATTTGAGGGCAGAGTAATAATGGTTGCCAAATTGGTCCTCAATTATCACATTCTTGGTATCTCTGACTGCAAGACATAGAGATGGCCCTCATTCTACTCCTTCCTTGCCTTAACCTTGGTCTTTACCATTCAATGAAAACTGCTGCTGTTGCTCTACCTCCTCCAAGTACAGCCGCCTACAAATAGTTAGATATCCTAACCTACTCTAATCCCATTAAGCAGACCTGGCCCATATCCCTCTAAACCCTTCCTATTCATCTACCCATCCAGATGCCTTTTAAATATTGTAATTGTACCAGTCTCCACCACTCCCTCTGGCAGCTCATTCCATACACGCACCATCCTCTGCATGAAAAAGTTGCCCCTTAGGTCCCTTTAAATTTTTTTTCTCCTCTCATCCTAAATCTATGCCCTCTCGTTCTGGACTCCCCACCCCAGGGAAAAGACCTTGCCTATTTACCCTATCCATGCCCCTCATGATTTTATAAAACTCTATAAAGTCACCCCTCAGCCTCCAACACTCCAGGGAAAACAGCCCCAGCCTACACAGCCTCTCCCTAAAGCTCAAATCTTCCAACCCTGGCAACATCCTTGTAAATATTTTCTGAACCCTTTCACGTTTCAAAACACCCTTCCGATAGGAAGGAGACCAGAATTGCACATAATATTCCAAAAGTGGCCTAACCAATACAGCCGCAGCATACCCCAGTGATACAAGAAACTATTGGTCGGTATAGAATAGGAGGTTGCTATATATATTTTTACACCTTACTTGAAGAACTCAATGGTGTATGTAATCATGATCTTGGTGGTCCCATAAGTTTAATCTTGCAAGAGCTGTTTGGGACAACAGTAAACATGACTTTCAAAGAAAAATTCCAATCAATGAGTCAATTATTTAAATAAGTAATTAATAAGATTGTCCATCAAGAAATGCCAAGCAGAGGAGCTAAATCATTATTTTGCCTTTTGTTGAGAAGCAGAGCTAGAAAGGGAAAATGATTAGGCCTCATGGCTAATCACATGGGCAGGGGAATGGGCATGCCCATGTTAGGAAACACTAAACTCACTTTCATTTCTTGTGAGACACATTTCGAGCTGCTGGAACATAATTCATGTTGAAGGTTGTCCTTCAATCTGCTTTTTCTCCTCATCCATCCTGATTTTGTGGATAGGTTTTTGAGGAAGTGAGGAGGGAGAAGGAGGAGGAGTAGGGACTGGGGGTAGAGTGTGGCACTATGTATGGCTCAGTCTCAGGTTTCAAACACATTCTCCCCCTCCTACATCCTTCCAATCTCCCCCACCCTCACTCCCTCCTTCTTTCACACACTCTCTCCCTCCCACTCACTTATCTCACACACACAACCTCTCTCCCTGTCTCTCACACACGTCTTCACTCCCTCCTTTGCACTGTCTGTACCTCCCTCTCTTCTTCACACATTTCTCCCTCCCTCACAATTTCTCTCTCCCTACCACACATATTTTTTCTCCTCCTCTCTCCCTCCGTCCCTTCTCATTGAAGTCACATTTATGTATATATATATATATATATATATATATAAACCCATCACAGGTCTGTGGATTTGGAAGGCCCCTCCAAATTCTTGAATGTGGCTATTCTGGGAACTCAGCTTTACCTTCCTACTGACTTGCTCACAAACTTAGTGCCACATTCCCATCTGCTGGCACAGATCATTCCACACACACTTGCCAATATCCCATTCCTTGCACTTGTTGCACCGCCCAAGCAGACCCCCTGCCACCATTCATCTGTGAAGACCTGAACACAGTGCCTGCACCACTTTCTGCTCCTCCAGTCAGAAGTTACATGTCATGGAGTCATAGAGTTATACAGTTATAACCTACAGTTAGACTTTACTGTCCAATTCATTTGTGCTGATCAGATAACCTAAACTGATCTCGTCCCATTTGGCCCATATTCCTTTAAACCCTTCCTATTTATACACCGAGCCAGAAGCCTTTTAAATGATGTGATTGTATCTGCCTCCACCTCATCTGGCAGCTCATTCCATATATGCACCATCCTCTGTGTGAAACAGTTACCCATCAGGTCCCTTTTAAATCTTTTTGCTCTTACCTAAAACTTATGCCCTCTAATTTTGGATTTCTCTACCTACCTTTTAATGCTGACAGGCTAACTAATGAGCCTACCAGCAGCTGATATCTGACTCCAGCAACCAATTAACACTGTGTATTCCTCCCAAAGGAGAAGATGATGCACAGTACCATGGAATGATAGATGCTGGTTTGAAGTTACCAACATCTGACATTTGAGACTTCATGAAAATGAACATCAATCATTACCTTCAAGCCACTGAAATGGACAAGTGGTCACTTTCACTTAATGGACGTTTTGGGACCTTATACACTCCCTCATCAATTCTCAGTCCCTCCTCTAAGTAGATATTTTATAAACAATCTGTTCACACCTTTGAGACAGGTAGGACTTAAATCTCCTTGCAGAATTTTCCCTTTGTCCATCCTGCATTTGGAACCTGGGTGGTGAATGGTATGAGACCCTTTGGCATGGGGCTCTTGGATGCTGCCTGAACTGCTGTGCTCTTCCAGCACCACTAATCCAGAATCTGGTTTCCAGCATCTGCAGTCATTGTTTTTACCTTGCCCTTTTGGTTTAGTCTGTTTTAGATTCTCAGTGGATCATGGTCTTCTATAAGCAGCTGAGCTTTCACAAACTCATTTATTGGTTGTTGAAATTGCCACTGCACCTTTTTCTCCATATTTTTTCTTAATTCAAATCAAATTTTATCATTTAAAAATAAAAACATAATTAATTGGAGAAAGTAACATTTTTAAAAAATCTCAAAGAAACAATCTGAAAGCTGAAAACTCGCTTGATAATCCAAACTGCACAGTAACACATAGATTTCTGTGATCCAATTGTCTCCAACCAAGCTCCCTTTTAAATATGCTGTTAGAGCACCTGAGAGACCAATTCCATTATGTTTTAAAAGCAGATTGTGTGCTGGGGCAGGCTTTCTAAAAGAAATGCACAGTTAAAATGATGGTTGGCTGGAAATCCGTAGTAATTAGACTGAAGCAATTTTAACAATGCTGTACCATTCCACTTTCAGACAGACACAGTGGGCTAAATTTGCCCCCAGAGTTTTTAAAGCATGGACAATGCAGTTCATCAGGTTGTCACACAGCTTCACCATTGTTTTAAAGTCTTCCCTTGTCAATGCTCCTCAAGAATCATGAAGCGGTTCAAATATTCAGATTCTGATTTTATTTTGCAGATGAATGAAGTATTTAGCTATTTAACAGGCTCCAGTTGGAAAATGATCTCCATTTTCCCACCAACCTTTATTGCAGTTGCAATGCTGTGGGATGCACAATGCTTCACAGTGTAGATATATGTCATACTGCTTTGTTCAGGGCATTGCTAATATGGATGTAAGTTAGATTATCCACTGGGTAGCCATATTGTTTGAATTTCATAAGCATCTGAAATTTGAAAAATGCTTTCTTCAATAATATTTTACATTTATAAGGGCTGCTAAAATAGCTAACTATTCAAGGACCTGTATTTTTATTATCATTCTTTGCATTTTGAGTGCATTTAATTTCATGTTATTCTTCCTATGAACTTGTTATTCCATCTTATTGCAGCATTCTCAAGTGGCTTGTATTCTTGTTTCTTCATTTGGTGACCATGGCAATATTAGAAACATTTGATTGGTTTGTTTAGGTCCTTTAGAGAAAAAAAAACTCACCTTGCTCAATCTGACCCATATATGATTTGCATCCCATGTTAATTTGGTTGTTATTTAACTACCATCTGAAGTGACCACTAAACCACTCAATTATATCAAATTACAACTCAGCAGCTTAAGAAAAAGATCCATGTCCACCTTATTTGTACAGATGACAATGGATAATAAATGTCATCCTTGCCAGAGGTGACTACATCCTAAGAATGAAAGAAAGAGAGAAAAAATAACTGTCCTTGCTAGATTCTATGGGTGCAGTGCTATCCAATCTGATGTGACTTTGTGCATCTAACAACATTTTTCTTGCCCAATTTATTCCTCGCTGGGTATAAATTTATCACAAAAGTTATTATGACTGTTCCTGAACTAAAAGATGCACTGACATCCTCATAGCAAATCTACTGGAGACTCATTAGAACTATGGCGAGCACCCCACCAGTCTAAATTGTCTAAATATTGTCTAAATATTATACAGCTAAAGTATTCACTTTGAATTCTATATATTCAAAAAAAATGTAATCCTACAAGTATTATTAATCTGTCAATGTTCTCAGTTTGGCCTCGCAAAGAAATCTAAGGTATGGAACCCACATAAACACATCCAAAGGTAATAATATTACATTCTCAATCAAATGCCATCAAATCATCAATCTGATATTTGTTCATGCAATTTTTGTTGAATGTTCAAAATTTATTTTTCTTGGAGTTTGGTTGAGGAACTCATGACAGCAGAGAAGAACAGCCAGCCATATAATCATGGATAAGCCATTGGTTTTAACTACTCTGACCTCCTATCCAGAGGACACTGTGAAAATGAAGGGGAGGGGGAGGGGGTGGTTGGTGGTAGTGGTGAGGGAACAGGCAATTGCAAAGGAAGCCAAAATCAGTGAATGGAACATTTATACTTCACATGTTGTCAAAAAACAAATCCATTATGTTGTGTTTCAGGAATATGGTACAAAGTACAGTCGTGGTATTGTACACGATCTTAATGTTATCATAAATACGAGGAAACTGTGGATTTTACTTAATGAGATCGTTGGTTTCTAATGTAGGTAGAACTTGTAATTATTATCCAAGTGAGTGAGTATTAATGTGGGCTAAAACAAAGATGGAAATCAGGAGGTCCTACTGGTTGGGGTATGCATATGATTACTGTCCACGGAGCATGCCCTGATATGTCAATAACTGATGAAGGCCTGAGGAAGCAAGCAATAAACTTGAAACGCCAGATTACTCTTTGAACTTTCATGTTGTGAATTGCAGCCATCTGATTTCTCTGTAGCGGATGTGAGAATGGAAAACTGCATATGAAGTGAGATTTTATAATAATGTATTAATACAAGTTAATACTTGTTAATCCATGCTATTAGACTTCTCACTGTCCACTAAAAACTATCTCACCTTACTGTTCAGCACTTGGTTTGAAAGTAGGACCTTTTGCTCTCAATGGCAGGTAGCTCCTCAATGCCGATCTTGCACAATTCTCCCGACTTTATCACTAATTCCTATGTGTTTCAGGGACTGAGAAAAAGCCACTCCTTATGTTCACATAACTAAGCGTCATGATAATTCTGTTCAAGTCAGTGCCAAATTGAAAACTTAAAATGAGCTAAATTAAGTTTTATCAGCATTTTTAAAATAAATTTAAATTTGATTCAATGAAGAATATGTTAGACCATTATTAAGAATCTCCCCGTGGCAAGTGAAGCCCACCCTGTACACAAATGGGCATGCACAGTATTTCCTAAGTTTAATTTCTTGGGTTAAATTTCTGTATTTAATTATTATTTATACAAAGTATAAAAAGGACATTTTGGTCAAGAGGATCATATGGCACCAAAAGACATCTCTTTGGACTTAATTTATTTTAACAAATTGAAAATAAATCTCTGTGGTTTTGAAAGGAACATTGCAACAATCTCCTAATCATATTTTCATCTCTGATTTGCAACAAGGTGATATTTAATGTATAGAAAATAAGGCCAAAATTTACCTCCTTCAGCTCTAAGTTGATTATAGCCAGATATTAGAATGCTACACGGGCTCAGCATCCTTGAGTCTGGAAGGACAAAATTAAGCCAGGGTCCAGCTTATGATTAGTATCAAGTACTTCTCTGCAAGATGCCTGTTTGAATTAGAGTAATATTAAGCTACAGTATGATGCCCTTGCAAGCAATCATTTTAAGCTCAGATAATGAAATATAATTGCACAAACAATCCCGCTTTTACCTTACAGAGCAAGAAATTATGTGATCATAAAATAAACAGAAATAACTGACTTGTTACAAAAACTGCATTAAAATATGGTGGCTTTTGTCACAGCTCATATAAATTTATATATATAGCCTAGCATGTGTTTCCATAGTTACAGACTGCCAACATAAAAAGTAGATTGATAGAAAAGATTGTTTTAGAGGGTAGGCTGTTAGCAAATATGAATAGGGATGACCTGAAATTGTGGTTTTAAAATGTACCATTACAATGAGCACTTGAAGCTTGTTGCATGTATAATTGGTATCCATCCAAAAGCTCCACCTCCACTAAATCTGTTACTCCTGATGGAAGCAATGCTGTTTCCATGACCTGGAGTTTATAGGACTTTGACAGTGCACTACCAATGTTTGTTGTCCTGTACCCCTTGTAGTCTTCCTTTCCTTTTGGCCACATATTTCATCCAGCCACGGATAAATATTTTTTCTGTAGGTGGTGATAAAATGGTAATAAAAACAGAAATTGCCAGGAAAGCTCAGCAGGTCTGGCAGCATCTGTGGAGAGAAATCAGAGTTAACGTTTCAGGTCGGGTAACCCTTCCTCAGACCCTCTGATAAACAGACACTCAACCTGAAATGTTAACTCTGATTTATCTCCGCAGGTGCTGCTAGACCTGCTGAACTTTTCCAGCAATTTATGCTTTAGTTTCTGATTTACAGTATCCGCAGTTCTTTTGGTTTTGATATAAAGCTATTGATAGATTCAATGACATTATTGAAAGTTATCCAGTGCAACCCAAGCAACGTGGAAAATGATGGTGGGATCAATGCAAATATATGTTTTGATAGACTGCATTGGAGAGGAATGTACCAAAATTAGCAGAAGATCAAGGGACGTTGCAACACTTCTATTGAAACTGCCAAAGCATTCAAATTTCTACCAAATTCCTAATAATATTTTATATATTTTACAACTGTGGAAGTATGTATTCCTTCAAAAACAAGTTTAGGTCTATGTGTAAAGCATGAATAAAAGTCCTCAGGCAGTTCCATGTCGCTGGGAGGGCCTTCATATACTGCACAATGATGTATGTGCATTCTGGAAAACATATAGTTCTTGTGTCTGCTGCATTGTTGCATACCATTATCTGTGGATTTTCTATCACAGAGGGAATAATATGATTACCTCGGTCAATCAAAGAGGGAATAGAGTGATGGAGGTCTTAAGCACAGAAAAAAGGCCTTTCATCCCATTGTGTCTGCACCCATTAAAACAGCCACCTAACTACTCTAAAGCCATTTGCTAGCACTTGGCCCCATAGCCTTGTATACCTTGGCATTGCAAGTGCACATATAAATACTTCTTAAATGTTATGAGGGTTTCTGCCTCTACCACTCTTACAGACAGTGAGCTCCAGATTCCCACCACCCTCTGGGTGAAAAGCACTTTTGTCACATCTTCTCTAAACCTCCTATCCTTATCTTAATACCCCTTGGTCATTGATATTTTCACCAAAGGGAAACATTCCTTCCTCTCTACTCTGTCTATTTCCCCCTCATAATCTCAACCACGTGCCCCATGCTCTGGTCTTTTCTGTTCTAAAGAAAACAACTTCCAGTTTATCCAATCTCTCTTCAGAACGAAATCTCTCTAGCCCAAACAACATCCTGGTAAATCTCCCATGCAATCTGTCTAGTGTAATCATATCCCTCCTATAAAGTGGGATATGGACACAATACTCTGGACACAATACTCTGGCTCCCATGCGGGACCTTATTAAAAACCTTGCTGAAGTCCAAATGAATTGCTCTCATCTACACACCTCTTTGAAAATTTCATTTCAATTGTCAGACATGATTTCCCCTTAACAAAAGCGTGCTGAGTGTTCTTAATTATTCCCAGCACTTCCAAGTGCAGGTTAATTCTGTCCCTCAGAATTGCTTCCAAGTAGTTTCCCCAGAGTTTAGATTGACTGATCTGTAGTTTCCTGTTTTATCTCTTCCTTTCATCTTGAAAGGTGGTACACAATGGCTGCTGGCAAGTTCTCCAGCACCCATCCTGTGACCAGAGAGGAATGCCATTTCCCCCCTTACCTCATTCAACAGCCAGGGTTACATTTCACTGGCCCTGAAAATGTATCTACTTTTCAGCCTGCCAGACCATTTGGAACCTCTTCTCTGTCTGTTTTAATTTATTTAATTATATCTCTATGCTTCTCCCTGATTTCTGTACTCATACTTTCCTCTCACGAGTGAACATTGACACAAAATATTAATTTAGAACCCTACCTATGTCCTCTGGCTCCATACACAAATTACTACTGTGGTCCTTAATGGGGCCTACTCTTTCCCTTCACAGAACACTTAATGTACTTGTAAAATAGCTTTGTATTTTCCTTTCTTTCACTTGCCATTATTCTTTTATGTCCCGTTTTTGTTTTCACAACTTCCTTTTGAAGATCCTTCTTGCACCTTCTGTACTCCTCTCGGGTTTTTGGTGTTTACAGCCCTCAGTATTTGCTATAGGTCTCCCTTTTCCTCTTATCCAATACTGTATATCCCATGATATCCAGAGTTCACAGGATTTATTTGCCTCACCCTTTATCTTTAGTGGAGCATCTTTCTGTATTTTCCTTATTTCCTTCTTGAATGCGTCCCACTGCTCTGACACAGATTTACCTAAATGTATCTGGTCCTAGTCTATTCTGGCCAATTCATACCTGATCTTATGAAAATCAGCCTTCCCTCAGTTTGGAACTTTGATTTCAGACCCATAAGAATATTGAATACAGTGGTATGATCGCTGTCTGCAAAATGGTCCCCCACTGACATTTCAACAATTTGCTCAGCTTCATTACCTAAAATCAAATCCAGAACCACACCCTCTCTTGTACAGGCTTCTTCACACTGGCTTGAAAGGTTCTACTCAATGTATTTTATGTATTCTGCTCCCTCTAAACGTTTCACACTATGAAGACCCTAGTTAATAAATCTCCCACTATCACTACCCTAATCCATTAATATTGTGTATGGCATTCATTGATTTTATGTGTATCAAGCAACTGGAAGTTTTTCTTCCCACAATAGTATTTGATGATCCCAGTTAACCATTTCAATCAGGATGCAACCAACACAATTTAAAGTCAAGCGGGTGCTTTTCATGTTTGCGTAACCAAATGACAGAATTGGTTTCCTGCCTGTTTCAGTGACCAAGAAGCTCCAACCCTCCACTAAACTTTGTAGGTCTATGTTTGGGATTCAAATTCTGTGAGGCATAAACAAATGCTATGGTGCAATTCATCTGATTGAGGCATCAAGACATCCAGATTGACCTTAAATGTAACTTGCTGAAGGGTGTGCAGTGAGGTGAAGGTGATTGTGGAGTTTGGTGGTGCTGGACTGAAGTGAAATGTTGTCTCATTTTCAACATTTTGGACTCACAAATGTACTGTCACATTTACTTTGGAAGACATTTTGGCTTCTTCAGTCATAGAAGAGATTAGACCCTGTATAGATTCTGACCAATTCTGCTAAAATGGCAATCAATGTCATGTTTAGATCATTGGATGAATATATCTATATTACAGGAAGTCCATTACCTGAGACCATTGGACACCTGAGAAGAAGCCTCTTTTAAATTTAAGCTGGCCACACCATAGCTATGGCAATGGATTTAGATTCTACTTTGAGGCCATTTTAGTGTAAAGCTACTAAATTACAGAAAATGATTTTCCGAAAAGTGCAAATGTGTCCTGGTAGCATGACTTTGAGAATCAATGCTTTTTAAGTGAATCATAGTTTAAGGGATAGGTAACAAGTATGTCAGCCTAATTTTATTGCAAACTAGTTCCATATTTTACTCCAGATATAGGCATTAGAGTCATAGAGATGTACAGCATGGAAACAGACCCTTCAGTCCAACCCATCCATTCTGATCTGATATCCCAACCCAGTCTAGTCCCACCTGCAGCATATCCTTCCAAACCCTTCTTATTCACATACCGATCCAAATGCCTTTTAAATGTACCAACCTCCATCACTTCCTCTGGCAGCTCACTCCATAACACAAACCACCCTCTGCGTGAAAAAGTTGCCCCTTAGGTCTCTTTTATATCTTTCCCCTCTCACCCTAAACCTATGCTTTCTAGTTCTGGACTCCCCTACCTCAGGGAAAAGACTTTGCCTATTTATCCTAGCCATGCCCCTCATAATTTTGTAAACCTCTATAAGGTCACCCCTCAGCCTCCGAAGCTCCAGGGAAAACAGCCCCAGCCTATTCAGCCTCTCCCTGTAGCTCAAATCCTCCAACCCTGGCAACATCCTTGCAAATCTTTTCCAGACCCTTTCAAGTTTCACAACATCTTTCTGATAGGAAGGAGACCAGGAATGCACGCAATATTTCAACAGCAGCCTAACCAATGTCCTGTACAGCCACAACATGACTCCCAACTCCTGTACTCAATACTCTGACCGATAAAGGAAAGCATACCAAATGCCTTCTTCACTATCCTATCTAGCTGCGACTCCAACTACTGTTAATATTGACTCTATTTGCATACTTATTGCCTTTTTTGTTCTTGTTTCACGTTTCATGTTACTGTGCTCAAGTCCTAATATCTTTGCCATTAAAAGGCTTTCTCCTCCAATTGAGACCATTTTGAAAAATAACTAATGCCATAAGTATTGTTGAAAGCAATGTTTCTTTTGAAAATTTAGCAATTATATAATAGCATTTTTGTACATTTCATGGAACAGGGTATCATGATGTTTATTCATATTATTATAAAATATTTTATATTCCACATTTATTGGAGGCATTACACAGGTGTTTGTGGCATTTTATTGCATGCAATTTAATCCGCGTGCATTGGGTTTTAATAAAATTTTAAAACAATAAAATGAAAAGTCCTATTATGTTTGGAAACATGGGTTATTTTCTGTAATAGACTGACAGAGTTAGTACTCTGATTTATAATGACAGAGGTGCTATACCTTGCAATCTATGTTATTGTGCTCCTGGGGTTCAGTTATGTTTAATTACCTGACCCTTTAAACTACAAAGTTGAATTGCTGTAAATTCTAAGGTCAATTACTGATTAACTGCTGTTTCCTAGAAGAGTTTGTAGACTGAGGAGTTCTTATAAATGTCTGGATCAGAAACGATAGCCTAGTGTGTGGACAGAAAGTACTTGTTTACATATTAAGTTATTTAGATATAGATATATATTCCTCCTATCCTCACATTAAAAGACCAATGATCACAGTGTAAACCAACAACTTGTTATATCTCCCTTTCACTGCAATGAAATGTCCAAAGGCGCTTCATGGGAAACTTATTTCGCAAACCTGATACTACTGAGACATAAGACTGGCCAAAGGCTTAGTTCAAGAGGTTGGTACAAAAGTGAATATATTTTTCTGCTTCAACTCATATAAAGCCTATAGTTGGGCAGATGGAAGAGTGATTCCAGAAATAAAAGAAAACATCTACAAATACTTAACAATAATTCATATTTACATATTTTACTGTAGGCTCAGTGAGCTGGACAATAAAAATGATTAGGTGAAAGTGAGGACTGCAGATGCTGGAGATCAGAGTCAAGATTAGAGTGGTGCCGAAAAAGCACAGCAGGTCAGGCAGCATCCGAGGAGCAGGAAAATCGTGTTTCGGGCAGGTGCCCTTAATCAGGAACGAGGCAGGGAGCCTCAGGGGTGGAGAGATAAATAGGACGGGGGCGGTGGGGCTGGATAGTTGGGAAGGAAGATTGACAGGTAGAACAGATCATGAGGATGGTGCTGAGCTGGCAGGTTGGAACTTGGGTAAGGTGGGGGGAGGGGGAAATGAGGAAACTGATGAAGTCCACATTGATGCCCTCGGATTGAAGTGTTCCGAGGCAGAAGATGAAGCATTCTTCCTCCAAGCATCAGGTGGTGAGGGAGTGGCAGTGGAGGAGACCCAGGACCTGCATGTCCTCGGCAGAGTGAGAGGGGGAGTTGAAATGTTCAGCCACAGGGCAGTGGGGTTGTCCTGGAGATGTTCCCTAAAGAATGTAAAGGAGACCGCATCGGGAGCAACAGATACAATAAATAACATTTGTGGAAGTGCAGGTGAAACTTTGGTGGATGTGGAAGGCTCCTGTGGGGCCTTGGATGGAGGTGAGGGAGGAGGTGTGGGTGCAGGTTTTGCAATTCCTGTGGTAGCAGGGGAAGGTGCCAGGAGGGGAGGGTGGGTTGTTTGAGTTGGGCATGGACCTGACCAGGTAGTCACGGAGGGAACAGTCTTTGCAGAAAGCGGATAGGGGTGGGGAGGGAAATAAAACCCTGGTGGTGGGGTCTGTTTGTAGGTGATGGAAATGTCAGCAGATGATACGTGGAGGTTGGTGGAATGGAAGGTGAGGAACCGAGGTGGGGGTTCTGTCCTGGTTGTGGTTGGAAGGGTGAGGTTTGAGGGCGGAAGTGTGGGACATGGATGAGATGCATTGGAGGGTATCTTCAACTACATGGGAGGGGAAATTACAGTCTTTAAAGAAGGAGGCCATCTGATGTGTTCTGTCGTGGAACTGGTCCTCCTGGGAGCAGATACGGTGGAGGTGAAGGAATTGGGAATGCGGGATGGCATTTTTACAGGAGATAGGGTGGGACGAGGTGCAATCCAAGTAGCTGTGGGAGTCAGTGGGTTTGTAAAAAATGTCAGTGTTAAGTCGGTCATCAGTGATGAAGATGGAGAGGTCCAGGAAGGGGAGGGAGGTGTCAGAGATGGCCCAGGTGAATTTAAGATCAGGGTAGAATGTGTTGGTGAAGTTGGTGAATTGCTCAACCTCCTCGCGGGAGCACAAGGTGGCGCCAATGCAGTCATCAATATAGCGGAGGAAGAAGTGGGGAGTGGTGCCGGTGTAACTATGGAAGATGGACTGTTCTACATAGCCAATAAAGAGACAGGCATAGCTGGGTTCCATACGGGTGCCCATGGCTACACCCTTTGTCTGGAGGAAGTGGGAGGATTCGAAGGAAAAATTGTTAATGGTGAGGACCAGTTGAGCCAAACCAATGAGGGTGTCAATGAAAGGGTACGTTTTGCCATTCCCACAAGGATATGAAAGTTAGTATGTTAATAACGTCTGTGAGGTTTTTCCCTAGTTCAGGCTGAGGTGATGCCAGTTTTCCCTGTGCACTGTCTGCTGCAGGAATTGGGTAATTCATGAATTCTCTGACATCTTTCTGGTTACGTTCGCTTTTGCTTTCATCCAACAAACTTCCCTTTCCATCATACTTTTTGTAATTTAAACCCATAGCGTAGTGTAGTCGGAATCATTCAATAAAGACTTGTTTGTGGTTTCTTATAAATTAATAATTGATTGTATACTCATCAGAAATCTTTCTTTTAACAGCATCACATCATTTTCTTGGTCCTACAAAAACTATCCCTTAAATATGTGCCACGATATCTATAATTCCGTGTACATATTGTCAGGTCCCCTGAAGGGCTCTTGGATTTTTAAGTCTGGTTATTTCCTATCTCATGCATGTTTCACAAAGATATTTGGTGGCACGGTGACTTTACTAAGACCGTCGACAAGCGGATTAAATCCTTATGCCAGTTTATATCACGCAAAGTTGAAGCACACCCAATAGCTTCTCCACTCCTTCAGATTACATCTGGATACAGTAGCCCCACAATCACAATAGCGCTAAGAATAAATTATTCCACAATGCACGATGCGGAAAACGTGTTGTACAGTCGCCAAGGAAACACAACCGGTGTTTAGGCGTATAAATCGAAAACTTAGATGCAATAATTACACGGTTTCTGCAAACTCAGCAGACCCGCGTCTTAATTTAAAATCTTTGCCTAGTCATCACTAGCCTATCACAACGTCTTTGCGTTCACCTCAAACCATCTTCTCATTCCTGTCTGGAACCAAATGATTACAGCTCATGATGTTCTTTGCTTGTCTAGCTTAATGGTTGCTTTATGCACATTCAAAATTACGTTTCTCTCTGGTGTTGGTTTTCTGTTACCGTGGAGAACCAACCAATCATCCACATCTGGTATTGCAGATAAATAATGAATGTAACAGTGTTTTGTGGGTGATCAATTTCTTGCATTGCATCCCACTTTCCCTTGATCTGACAATTCTCGTTTTACTTATTCTAATAAGCATCCTCCTTAGTCGGTTTTTGTCAAGTTTCCCTCCTTTAACAATTGGTGATGGTTGAACAAATTTACAATTATGGGGTCTGTTAGGAGTTCAACCTGAGCTGCACGTTTTTTTTTAACAAGGGTGTAAATTTAAATCTTATTTTTTTAGTTTCCGCCTGTGGGTCTTGCACCGATTCTTTCTGTTCTGATTAGATACCTAACATTGTAGCTGTTCTTTACGATTGGGCCTGGAATTGAGTTGTCCAGTTTCACCAGCGAGTAACATTAACCGACTCTGAAACCTCACACGTCCTCAATTTGGAATTTAGAATTTGTCATGGAAAACGTTGCAGAGTTTAGAACGATTTTATACATTATACGCAGTGTTGTTGATCCTGGGCTCCCCCTAAGATAGCCACCTCCAATTATCAACTTTTCGGCACGCCCAAAAACGTTTGAATACAGCTTTATTGCTGCCACCATGTTCCTCGCCTCCAAAAACCTTTTATTTTGGGAAGTATGATTCATTGAAACACTGATTAAGTTTCCTTTTCCTACCTCCATCTCTGTAGGTCTCTGTTCCGTATCCATCTTGTAGTCCATTGTTCCAGGTCCCTTCGTACTTGGCTCCACTGCCAATGCTCTCCCGAACCCCATATCGTCCTTTGAAACCATGGCACCATTCGCCTTTGTAGACCCACTTTCCCTTGCTCTCCACTCCGATGCCATGCCTCTTTCCTTGTGCCCATGTCCCCTGGTAGGTATTACCACTTGGCCAGGTGTACACTCCAACCACCTCGAAGCCATGGCTCCAAGAGCCCGCGTACTCCCCTTGGCCCTTTGGGCCGGTGCAGATGCCATGTCCATGAGCCTTGCCATCTTCCCAACCTCCACAATACGACCCTCCATCGTCAAAATCGAACCTGCCACCCCTGGACATGCATGAAATGAGGATCACAATTCAGAGCAAGAAGGCGCCTGGACAATTAAAGCAGCCGGGCAACAAAACACAAACAAACAAGAAAGAAGAAACACAAGCAACGCCTTCAACAAAGATAATGGATCCAGCAAAAATTACCCAACGGTCGGTTACTACAAAATCCAGTCATCTGGGACTCGACCGCCTGTGATAAATATTCAAAACTGCTGTCATATTTATAAGGAAATCTTCTAAAGAAACGACGAGATTCAGTTGGTTAGGAGGATTACGCCTTTTGGCACAGCAATGCGTCTCGACACCTCAAGAGAAAAACAACAGACCTGATGTTTTTTTCCAATCTTGCAGCATTGCTCTAATGCTGGAGGGAGGATGCTTGTGTTTTCAGAGCAGTCTGGACTAGATGGTACTGAATCAAGGGATCTTCCGAGATGGTTCTCTCTCTCTCTCTCTCTGTCCTGAGTCCTGATTTTTAAAATCCTGTTAGAGCGAACAGGGTCCCTCTAACCCCTTCTCGATGGATTGAAGGCGCAGGATCTTGCGTAATGTTCATGTACACTTAGTGAATCCCATTGCTCGGATCTGTTACTGCTATAGAGACCAGGCTAATCTCTCAACGCTGGGATTTTTTTTATATAGCTTCACCGAGCGTGCTTCCGTGCATTCAGAAAATGGTCAGTGTTAGTTATGCTGAGGATGAGCTCTGTGTACATTTACATCTGAATTTTGGTATTTATGTTTATTATTAGTGTATTCTTTTTAAAATATAACATTTATTGCTTCCAGTTGATACTGCTTATTTTAAATAACAAAATAAACAATTCGCTATGTAGCTTCGTAAATATTGTACATATTTTATTTTTACTGTAATTTACGTTGCCGAATTCATTTGTATTCTGCAATTCGAGAGCTGGAGGCCTAGTTCCTTCTTATCAATTAGAAGGGCGGCCAGTAAACAACAGCGTTGTATTTATTGAAACACATGGAACCACGAAATATTGCAAATAGTGTTAAGACGGTGACGTGCATTATAAACTGTAACATCAGTCTTTATTTAAATGAATTGTTTTATGAAAATGAATTGTTTTATCTCGTCGATTACGTGACCAATTTTTGATTGCACTGAATATGTGTGTGCTTGCACGTTACTAAATGATACATTCATCAATAAGGACAGACCAGCCTTGAGGCAGAACAGAATTATTCTAGCTAGCCCGCTATTTTCTGATTACATTTCCTCATGGCCATTATTTTCGTCCAAGGCTTTGTAGCTTGATTTGAGCGGGGGCTAGGTGGATGAGACATCAAACGCAATGGCAGTCGCTTTAATCAATGTGTTTTTAAAAAATGTGTTTATGGTGTGTTACCTGTAACTCGCAGTAAGTCTAATTAGCTCCACTATTTCTCTTCTGGCCCATTGCCAACGATTCAAATCGGCTTAACTTGTCAAAAATAGTCATCCTTAGAAATATGGCACACAGTGTCATGTGTGTGTTTAAATGTTTCTTTATTTTGTGTGAATAGCATGTAATTTGTTCCTTTCTATACATCTACAAAGCGTGTCCCTGTTTGGAATAATGTGCATTGGGAATCATCCAAAATGATTGATAGGATGCTTTGTTCGAAACAGAGCTAACAGGAGAGACACCATCTGGACATGAGCTTTCTATACAATTCAATTGTCAAAAAGTCAAAATCAAGCAAAAAAAACCTGGAACGATGCATTATTACAATTCTATTTCATTTTGTGTTCCCAACATTATTTTCATTTTAACAAAGGGAAAAAAAATCCCTAAACACCACCTAGTGTTGATAAGGCAATGATGAAGAACTGCAACAGACAAAATGGTTAATAATTGCCATACGTTTTTTTTGCAATTAAATTGCTTCGTGTAAACATTTCCTGGGACCGTGCAATTCTTGTTGCAGACAATTTAAATCACGTGGCCCCAAAATCATCAACCGATAGTTCTGGCTGGCAGCACGCAACGGTAAAATCTCGCAAGATTCCGAAATCCTGGTGTCAGAAGCGAGATCATGAATCCATGATTTACAAGGGAGGTGCTGCTGGTTGTCGCTTTTGAGACAATGCGATTAGAATCCCATCGCAACTGCATGGGGAGACCAGCTGGCACTATGGTTAATAATAACAATCCCTATCCCAATTAGGAGATAGAGATCCGCTTGCTGGAGTCTCGTCGGGAGTATTTAAACTTGACATGAGTTTCCGACAGCAGAGGGAAGAAAAATCCACCAAAAGAAAAATATCTAATTGAACTGAATCAACCCCAAACAGAAAATGTTCCGTTCTATAAAGTGTTTTTCTCCCCTAAAGGACACAAAGTCTGCTTCTATCTTCCGTCCCACAAATTCTCTTTTGATGTACAATTCCGAATAATTAAATTCTATTCTCACCATATCTGATTGTTTATTTTTATTATAAAAGGTAGTACAAGGTTTATTCAGATTGGGTGTTAACCTACGTGGAATCCAAGGAGAAGCCGTCATCAATAACTGCTGACAATCTATTTAAACTTTGTTTTTTTTTAAAAAATCGCTTTTAAATTTATTTGCTTGGGAGGAAAGTTTTTACTTTGGGATATTTTCTTTACCAAGAAACATCATGTGAAGAAAATCTGCTACAGAGAGAATCTTGGCAAGGGCAGCTCCTTAAAAGGGGTGGGGGTGATGGTGGTGGGGAAGAGTTAAGTTGTCAATTTACCAGCAAGAAATGCCATAAAATTCTAGGCTTTGTTGTGCGTAATATACTACACACGATTCAGGGCCCATTTCTTATTGGTTGGTGCTTGATAGGTTCTGCAACTTGTGAGAGAGTGAGTTTCATGAGGAGGAATGATGGTCTGATAGGACGGAAATGTCACCACATAATTCCAGAAGATGAATTAGCACTCTAAGCCATATCATCATGATATAGGGAAGTATATAATGGTAGGAACAGTTGTCCCAATTGTTCTCAAGCTGTGCAACTCTCCATTCATCAGCTACGATTTCTCATCTTCTAAATACTACCTTTATCTGCCTTTTCAGCAGCATCTACTGTCCAGTGGTAAGGGCAAAATAGGAATAAGGGAAGAGAAAAAGAAAAAGAAACATGCAGCAACTGTTTACTGAGAAAATAACTTCCATAATGTAAATCACAAATCCTGAGCAATCGTGGCAGGGTGGATGTGGAAAGAACAATTCTTTTCCCTTCTGGTAGAACCTAAAACTAGGCGTAATTGTCTAAGAAACAGTACTCATTTAAGAGAATACTACCCCCCCACCCCTCCCCCAACACACACACACACACACACACACACAGGTCAAGCATCTTTGGAAAACATCCTCATAAGGCAATGGCAGCAGAGGTGTTCAATATTTTTGAGAGAGGTAAAGATATGCTTTTTCTAGTACCACACTTTATCGACTCAGGTTCTTGAAAAATCAAGGGGGTGAAAGGTTACCAGAGGTAGGATCAAATGTCAAATAATCAGATCAACCCTATTTTTATTGATTAGCAGAGCCAGCTTGTGGGGATGAGTGGCCTACTTCTACTCCTAACTTGAATATCCGTATGAGTCTTTTAGAAGTAGGTTGCTACTATATATTGCATTGCAGTTTTGGCCAATCCTTACATTAAATTATGATCAGTAAGTCAAATAGTGCTATGTTTTTCAAAACAAAAACAAAAGTTATCCTAGCAATATCAGACATTTTAAATTTATTTGAGAATTACTACATGGTTAAGAAGTTCCATTACCTCTTGGTGGTTTCCAAAGGTGAAGGCAGTATTATATACCAGTGCAATGATCTAACCCTTCATTGGAATTCTGTTTTCTATTTATCAGTCATCAGGCTAAATCCATATTGTGTTAGACTCATTACTATATTGTTAACATACAACAAATACCTGCAGACATTTGACAGATTATATTCATACAGCACTATTAATAGATGCTGATTTGTAACCACAAATTTTATAAATTTGTTAAATATGCTGTTGCCCAAGCATTTTAAGGTTGTGACATGATCAGCTTTAAGAATAACTGTTATAGTACAATGTTACTTCACAAAAAAAATGGTTGCTCTATAGAAAGTATTAAATCAACTGAAGAGATTAAGTAACTTGCACAATGGGCACATAATTGACAAATTAATTTCAATATAGATAACCTATATTCCACACATTATAAAATAAAAAGAAAACAAGGCACTAGGTTTCAGTTCTAGAGATATTGAACTGAAAAGCAGAGAAGGTATGTTAAATTTCTGTTAAAGTATATAACTTTGTCTAGACCATAATTGGCACACTGTATGGAAATCAGATGCATTAGGGAAAATACAATAAAAATATTCTGAAATGATAGAAAACTGATAATAACAAGGAAAAATTGAATAGGCTGAATCCCCTTTTCTAAAGAAAAACAAAAGACTGAGGGTGATCTGATAGAGGAATTTAAGATTTGACATTTAAGGAGTAGTTTGATAGGGAAGCTTTTTCACTTGATGATAAGACCAAACTAAGCCATAAATGTAAGATAATCACTTAAAAATTCAATAAAACATTCAGGATAAACGTATTTACCCAGAACATAGCAGCATTAAATGGGAAATTACACAAACACTCATAATACAAAGAACGTGGATATATTGATGAGATTGAACAAAGGGTGGAAGGAGGCTTGGATAGAAGATAAATCTGGTGTGGACATTTTAGGCTAAATTGCCTGTTTCTATGCTGGAAATACTTTGTAATATTATGCATAGTTATCAACCAGTATGTGAATGTATTATTAGAGTCATAGAGATGTACAGCTTGGAAACAGACCCTTTGGTCCAACCCATTGATGCCGACAGATATCCCAACCCAATCTTGGCCCACCTGCCAGCACACGGCCCATATCCCTCCAAACCATTCCCATTCACATACCCATCCAAATGCCTCTTAAAATGTTGCAATTGTACTAGCCTCCACCACTTCCACTCGCAGCTCATTCCATACACGTACCACCCTCTGCATGAAAAAGTTGCCCCTTAGGTCTCTTTTATATTTTGACCCTCTCACCTTAAATCTATGCCCTCTAGTTTTGGACTCCCTGACCCCAGGGAAAAGACTTTATCTATTTATCCTAACCATGCCCCTCAATCTTGTAAACCTCTAAGGTCACCCCTCAGCCTCCGACGCTCCAGGGAAAACAGCCCCAGCCTATTCAGCCTCTCCCCATAGCTCAAATCCTCCAACCCTGGCAACATCCTTGTAAATCTTTTCTGAACCCTTTCAAGTTTCACAACATCTTTCTGATAAGAAGGAGACCAGAATTGCACGCAATATTCCAACAGTGGCCTAACCAATGTCCTGTACAGCTGCAACATGACCTCCCAACTCCTGTACTCAATATTCTGACCAATAAAGCATACCAATTTGATTAGAATGCATTCATAAATACAAGCTTATAATAGCAAGGAAATAGCAATCAAAAATTTACATTTACATTTGTCAAATTTTATTTTGCTCTATCCAACTAAAATTTATGAAGTAAAGAATACTTAAGAGACTCAGCAGCTCTAGAAGCATCTACAGAGAGAAGCAGAGTTAATGTTTCAAGTTATCACTTTTCAAAGTTTCATAATAGTTCAAACACCTGCATTACTTTGTTCTATTATTCAGAGTGCTAGTTTTGATGATATAACAACATATGATGAAAAACAAAATGACTTTTAATTTACTAAATGCTTATGGCTTAAAACAGAATTTTGTATATCGTTCTGATGGTTTTCAATGAAAGCTGATCAGAATTACCTCATCAGCTCTTGCTTGCAGATTTTACCAAAATCAGTAATGATTTTTCATCATAGGCAGCCTGCTTCTGCTCAAGTATGATCCCATGAATACAGGCAGTGGGAAAGAATCCCAGAATTTGAATAGAACCAAGATGGCTGCTCCTGTGAAATAATCCTACAGCTGGTCCAGTTCATCATCTCACAAAAGTTAAAAAGTGTGCTTGTGAACTGAAAAGTGACATGCATATAACTACGAGGAATAATATCCACAAATACTTTTGCAGAATTGCAAATTCCTGCACATCATCTTCATCTGGTTTCCAACAGGTCATTCATGTGAAGACTTAGGTATCCAATATCAGGAGAGAAAGCCCTAACTGTTGAGAATAACTATGTTATGTTTACTGTAGAAAATATGATGCATGCATTCTTTAAGACATATTGGCAACCTAAGGCAGATTTGGTAAGTCATTGCATTGTGTTTGTGCAAATATTTTAGCTAATAAGGAATGAATAGAATATTCCATTTTATACAGTACTTAAAGCCTTTATCAGGTGAATGGTGTAGACCAGCTGATGCAGTTATCTTGTATGATGCAGCCTATAGTTTATGGATCAGACCCAAAGGGTATAGACTATTTACGCACCAAACTGAGGTTTACACTTGCCACTGAATGCAAAATTCCAATTGGTATCTTGTATAATATTTTGTTTATTTGCTCTCTATAGGGCTGCCAATTTAATAAAGAATTAATTACGATTTTTTTTTTAAACAAACACTATAGCTCCTTCTTGCATACATGGTCTGAAATCAAGACCAGCTTGAAACTTTATAGAATTTTGTTAGTGTAATTCTGAGAAACCTGAGCAATCAATTCTCTACCATCTGTCTGAGTTAAACGACCCCTTTATACAGTCTTAAATGATTTGTCCCAAACATTGGCAAAACACTAGAAGAAGCAAATAACATTTAACAAAAGAAAAACAAACTGATGCAATGGCATAGTTTCTATGACTTTACAAGAAATGGGATTCAATGTGCAAAAGTACTTCTTTTCATTTGCACATTTTCCCAACAACAGCTGGCTATTTAGATTGGGTAAGTAAGCTTGCTTTAATGCAACAAATACAAATAAAACAAACTACTGGAAGGGTTACTCAAATCACACACGAGTAAGTATATCTAATAATCCATCCACTTAAGTATATAGAAAGAAAACTGACAGGCTTTCAGACAATGCAAATCTTTGACCACTTTTCCTCTATACTGTATATTGTACACTGCAGAGCTTCATATGTTCTATGGTTTCCATAGAACATATCTAGCTGGCTGATAGTCTGATGGATGGAAGATGCAAATCAAAGAAGTGACAGTCAAGTTTATAATGGTTTAGGCTTCACTGTTATCCATGTATCATGACTTACTATCTTGTAATTATACCTTTTATAATTACACAGATCTTGTTTTCTAAATTTCTTATTTGCTTCATACAGATCCCTTGTAACAGGTGCTAAGGGGTCAGTTTTGGATAACTGGGCTAACTCAGCATTATAGCCCCATTGACGACTGTCCAATTTATGAAAATGTCTGTGAGGAATTCCATTTTGCAAACAGGACTGGTATTCATCCTCTGTAACTGCATCCATTTCTGCTTTTGGTGGTAGCTTATGGGTACCATCTAAAGATGCCAGAGCAAACAAGACTTGGCAGTGGAACAAAGGAAAAGGACAAACAGTCATGCATAAGCCAATAAAAAAGAGAGTTGGAAAGGTTGTATGAACAATGTGTTTGTAAAGTGGAGCAACTCTTTGATCTTTGACGTCTAAGCAGACATTTTTACTAAGAAATGGAAAAGAATATTTATATCCAGTACAGAACATGAATACATCTGCAGGATACTCCATTTCATCATTACAAATCACTCCAGTCTCTGAAAATCTGTTCAGACCTTTCACCTGCAGGAAATTTGGGGGCATTGAGGAAGTTATCAGTGAATGATTGTGTATCAAGACAACTTGTTTTGCAACTGAGCATAACTCCAATGCTATATCAGTTCCAGATGGACCAGCACCAAGGAGAACCACATTCTTCCCAGTGAAAGGCTCAGCAAACCTGTACTCATGACTGTGCATTTTCTGTCCTTTGAAATGTTCAATTTCAGGGATGTGTGGGATGAAAGGTTCAGAATAATGGCTGAAAATACAAAAATTAGAACATACCAAGTTAATTATTGTAACATTTTACCAGCCATAAATCTCAAGGATTTACAAAATATATTGTGCAAAGTATAGGGACAGCAAAATTTAATTAGATATTTCTGCTTGCTATAATCCAACATTCAATTAACAACTGTACATTTCATATACAAGTTTCTCAGTTTACCTTCTATTACTACTGATATTATTAATAAATAATAATAATAATAATTATAATAATAAGATGAGGGCATTGTTGGCTAGGCCAGCATTTATTGCTGTTCTGGAGCAGAGTGTATTCAAACGGTTCTTTGAATTCAGTTAAATGTACTTAAGAGAAGACTGGGCAACAAAAATTTATTTAGTGCATGTTCTTGATTGACAGCTGGTCTGAAGGCTTAGGTTGGGAAAAATAAAACAATAAGTCTCACACTCTTCTGCCCGCTAGGGACTCCTCAATCGACAGCTAGTCTGGAGGCTTAGGTTCATTCCTGACACTGTTTATGATCCCAGTCTGAGGGGGAAGTCCAATGATTTGGCACCAAACTCTCTCCCTCAATCAGTATAACAAGCCACAGATACAGAAAAACTAGTTGTACCATTTTCGGCATGTACGGGAATGCGAGTCATCCATCACAGGAATTATTTAAGGTCATGCAGCGGTTGATTATTGTCAACAATTCTAAACCATCCTATACAATCGCCCAGAGGGAAGTTAAGATCACCCACATTGCTGTGGTTCTGAAATCACATGCAGACCAGACCAGGTAAGTATAGCAGTTTCCTTCCCCAAAGGACATCAGGGAACCAGATGGCTTTTTCTTGATAATCAATAATGGTTTCACGATCATCATTAGACTCTTAATTCCAGATTTTTATTGAATTCAAATTCCACATCTGCCATGAATGAGATTCGAACCTGGGTCTCCAGAACGTTATCTGGGTCATTGGATTAACACAGTCTAGTAATAACAACAACACTAGGCCATTGCTCTGGCATATATGAGCAAAGCAAGTACCAAAATATTTCTTTAATCTAATAGATTAAAGTGTCCTCATGTAGACATGGAGTGTCTCAACCTAAAGTTGATATGAAAATAATTAAATGCAAAATAGTGTACAAAAAAGGGTGAGTGAGATGGGATTAAGACAGAAAGAGCTGACAAAGTAT
The DNA here is from genome assembly GCF_004010195.1 of Chiloscyllium plagiosum. Lineage (NCBI taxonomy): Eukaryota > Metazoa > Chordata > Chondrichthyes > Orectolobiformes > Hemiscylliidae > Chiloscyllium > Chiloscyllium plagiosum. The sequence goes on from NC_057726.1 coordinate 33,218,189, forward strand.
AAAATACTTTATTTTGAAAAAATGGTCTTCTGACAAATTGCACTACCAATTAAATGCTCTGGTGAGCAGCATCATTCAGTAATGGTTAAGACTTGACACACTATTAAAAATTTCACGGATACCTGAATTCACAAACCTTAAAATCACTAAACAAGGGCAGCAAAAGTTAACTAGGGTCCCATAAGTACCACAACTTCATGTTCCCAGGTGTTTATTGCTGAATCTATAAGCAAAGTACGGATAGCAAATATTGTAGAGAAGCAGGAAAAATACATGTAGTATATTGGAATTTCCATGTTTAACTGCACCAGAATGACCGCCAGAAGTTGCTGTCCCCTTTACTGGATTACTAAAGTCAAGTGCTGACCACCCAACCATTATTTTATTACAATCTGGGTCAGATTGGAGGGGAACATGCATTATATCATTTTTACAAATAAACAATTAAGATATCAGTCAAAAAATAAATCATACTACTTAGAGCATCGTCTGTAAGTATCCTCATTTTGCCTTTTTCAGTGATGAAAAAAGTATTCAATTAAATCAATGGATAATTTATTTTGCTGCTAAGCATCTAATAGCATTTAGATCCTGTCCGATGCTCTGAGCCAAAACGTGGCTATAAGAAAGTTGGTTGCAAAAATGTGAAAAATGGATGGGGAGAAAACAAATTATCACTAGACCTGTTTCAAATATTTGGCTACAAAAATAAGCCTTGCACATTGTTAAAATTTAATACTTTAGACTCACCCATTGCAAACAATAACAGAATCAAATCTCTCTGTATTACGACAATGATTGTTCAGATTTAAAGATGTTACTTCCCATGAATTCCAAGCATCTCCAGTGGTTCCAGAAACCGGATTCAGCAGTTCAACATGTGTACGAAACTGTGAAAAAATTTTCCAAGTACTCACATATTTCTTAAAGATGCAATTACAAATCTTTTGTAAAACAAAAGACTTTTCCTCGAGTTCCTCTTGCTAATCTTCTGTACAAGCATGGGTAAATACTTCAGAGTGATGTTTTGGGCAAAAACCAGTCCTGATGAAGGGCTTTTGCCCAAACATCGATCTTCCTGCTCCTTGGATGCTGCGCTTTTCCAGCACCACTCTAATCTTGACTCTAATCTCCAGCATCTGCAGTAACACTTCTGCCTAAATGAGATGAGTGCCAACTTGCAGATCAAAAACAACTTGGTCTACAATCTGTTTCAATATTCCTTTCATTTAAGTTATCCACAATAATTTACTATATGGAACCACTGAACAGAGCTTAACAGGTCATTCCCATGAGGAAGAAAAGATCCAGAGTCACATCTTGCAGAAGTAATACCTGAAGGTTGGTGAACTTGCTGTTTGCTAGATGTTTAATCACCAGGAAATATGTTGAAAATCAATGGGAGGTAGAGAAGGAAACTACATAGCAATGGGCAGTGCAGGCCATTCAGCCTCTCAAGCCAGTTCCATCAGTCAACTGAATGATGTGTGATCTAATTCTCAACTCCATTAAGCAACCCTATTTCATAATCCTTAATAATTTTAACTAGCAAAAAAAAAACCACCTAAGGATTGTTATCTAGAACAATAGACTTGCTAATCTAAAAATATCTCCTCCACTTTAACTGAAATGTTGCCATACAGCCAAAGTTGAAATTCTACCCTTGTACTTTGCATAGAAATTGTACTAAAATTTACAGCTAAGAATTGAAAATAACTAATATCCAACAGTATGACTTTAGAGAAGAGATAGTGGGTGATATTTTCCTGTGAAAGCAGGAATGTTTCATGAAGACAACCTTACATCCTTCCTAAATCAGAAAATCCACTGGATCTTACAGACATGGAGCAGGATCTTCCGCCCATCTGAAGCTGTTGGTCAGAGCTCAATGTCCTTAAAACTTGACAATACCATGGCAGAGACTGTGGCAGCTGCTGGAACACCACTCTTCAGACAGTGCCAAGAAAGGTAGGCACTTTTGGGGGAGATTCTGGGGTTGAGGGTCATGGAGATAAGAGCTTACTCCCTGACCTAAGTCCAGTACCTTGGTCTTGCATAAATTATTACAGATCGAAGATAACTGACCAAAAGGAGGCTATACTTGTGGTGCGGGTGATGAAGTGGTTGGTTATCTCCTTGGTGCCAACCTGCCCAATTATGTGCCCATTTTTCCACTGCTTAAGGGAAATTCCTAATCTTCACAGCAGTGTAGTATTTTGTGTTGTTTTTGGTTTCTGTTCCATTTATTTTAAAATACTATTTTAACATTTTATAACCACTATAATAGAAAATCTAGTGTGGTTACCTTTACATGGGGCTGAATTTCAAAGTGATCAGCATACTGTTCCAGATATGACCTCACATCACTATGATGGATGAAAGAAGGGAGTTGACTGTCAAATGGAAAATCCGGGAAGGCCATGACTTCTTTTGGAAGGTTTGTCCTAAAAGTAAAGATTGGAGACAAAATAAATTCATATTTTGGGGAATTAAATACCTTTCCACTCAATAAAGTGAGTGCTAGCTTTTACATAAGATAGTTATTCTAGGAGGGTCATTTCAGAATTTGTGCTATCAGTTGGGAATCTTGCACATTATAGAGAAAAATATAGATGGTTTGACTGTGCATGATTATTATCCACTTAAATTAATAACCAGGGGGAAAAAAAAGAGTGCCAAATTGTGATTTTGATACACATTTCTAGTGCTGAGGTTTCTTCACATGATCATAAAGTTTGGGAATTCTTTCTACATACTAACGTTAATTTAAAACTTTTCAATTGTTTAGTACAAATTTTAATGCACTACGAGTTTTTTTATTCCAAACTGGATCTTGGTGCTCTGTGTTGGCTACAAACTAAAGTAAAATGTTGAAAATTAATTGGCAAAAGAACAAGATGCAATATAAAGAAAAAGAAAAGTTATGATCTAAGATGCACTGCACTCAAAGCAGATTCTTTAAAGTCAAAAATAATTTTAAAAAATTAACAAATAATACTTGAACTGAAAACAAAAGGCAAGACTTTTGGCAAAACTAAGATTCCACTAACTAGGCACATTGGGTCAAATGCCTCCTCTGTGCTTTATTTTTCTGATCCTGTAAAACTTTGTTATTACCATCTGAAAAGCCAAGTTAACATTTTAGGTGGTCTTTGTGGAATATTTAAGATTTTACTTTCATTTCAGATATTGTTAGATGACACTACCATCCTCATTACTATATTTGTTACTAATTTGCAAAGTTTCCTATACTTTTTCTCCTGCCTTGTATTTTTAGCTGGCTAAAAGCCTATGCCTACAGTTGAGCCACAATTTGTTTCACTTTTTGAAAGACTGTATTGAATCAGATAATAGCTTTAATTTATAATTTAGATCTTTACGTACATGTTTGTTTAATTGTTATTTTGTTTATCCCCAAGTCTTGAGTAATTTGTGACTAAACAAAGTTCAGGAGGTAGACAGTGCTGAAAAGCTGAATCCGTCATTTTCCCCCAGCAGTTTTTTAAGTATTTAGGTTTCTAGCATTAATGCATTCACAAATAAAACGACAAAGATTCAGATAAAAGACTATCCCAAAATGCTGAGATTCATTGGAGACAGCCAAACCATAGCCAGAAATAAAAGAACAAATTGTATTTCCAAAGGTGCTCTTCATGTCATTAGCAAAATGTATTATTGAAGTCCAGTTGAATTGTAGTTAGTATTTTCCTCAAAATACAGATTTTCACAATTTGCAAGTACCAATAAGATAAATGGTCAGTTAATCTGTTTGGTGTTATTAAAACTATAAACTGCCATTACTTTCATTTTGACTATGTCCAAAACGTGGAGCTTCTTTCCCCAACAGCATTTTGGGTATGCTTACACTAGTTGGACTGTAGCAGTTCAGGAAGGTTGCTCAACACTACCTTAGGGATGTGTAATAAACTCTGGCATTGCTAATGTCACAGAAATTCAATAATGAAAAAAAAATCTTCTTACAGTTTCAGCAATTCTCACTTGGGCAGAATATTAACAGCTGGTTATCTTATTGGCTCATCCTCGATCTTCACTTGTAGCTGGATGGGGACTATTCTGACCATCATCTCTTGCCTATAACCTTTTACTTTGTCTCTCCTTTGCCTCCATCTTCATTGGATTTACCGCTCTCTCAAGCACTTTATCTAATTCTGTGCATTCCCTCTTACATCAATTGAGCAATGACGATTCTTTAATAGATTTCTCAGTTTGCTCATATATTTTGGCTCTTGTACAAGACTGGAATCCACAAATCATCTCTCCCGCTTTAGGAAGCTTATTCTCCTAAAAGAATGAAGTCTTTTCACTTCCCTCTTGTCAAGTACTATCTGTCAATTATTGCCCTTTGTTAATCCTCAACATCACTCTCTCCTGTCATAGGTGAAGAGAGGGAAACTCCATACCTTCAAGAAATCAACTATTTTCTCTCCCTCTGTCTTGCTGGGCATTTAGTATTTATTCCTGAGGTTTTCCCTGTAATAATAAAAATAAAAAAACAAATCCCAATCCCAGCATTTAATTTTGTGATAAAGTTCCTCACGTTAGTTCCTCTTACTGTGTCCTCATTCCGCTTACCCATGACTGAGCAGGACAGTGAAGGATCCAGAGAAATCTAAATGAGAGAGAGGTCATAAAAAACAATTTCCAGCATCTAGAAGTGAGAGAGAACAGAAGAGATGAAGAGATAAAGAGAACAGCAGTTTTATAAAGAGAAGAACAGACCCACTTGTGGTATTGGGGGTAATGTATTAGCTTGGATTGAGGACCCACAGAAGACAGAATGCATTATTGGGTTTTTTCTAGGTTGGCATGGTATAACTATTGGAGTGCCAGAAAGATCAGTTCTAGGTCTTTACTATTTATATTGAATGACAGAGGAAGTGGAAAGTAATGTATCCAGATGTAATCATGATACAAAAATAGATGGGAAGGTATGTTGTGATGAGAAAATAAGGTATCCTTAAAAGCACATATACAGGCTGAGTGAGTGGGCTAAAATTGGCAGATGGAGTTTAATGTAGGAAAGTGTGCCCTATGGACTTTGGTAGGAAGGATCAAAATGCAGATTACTTTTTAAATGGAGGACAACTCCAAAAAGGGACTCTGTAGCACAGAGGGATTGGGGGGATGCGCTTGTTTATTAAACAAAATGTTAGCATGCAGGTGCATGAAGTAATTAAGAAGACAAACTGAATTTTGGCCTCTATTGTTACAGGATTGGTGTTTAAAAATATGCAAGTCATGATCCAATTGTACAGAAGTACCATGCACTGTTTTGACCCTATGTTTAAGAATGGACACACTGGCATTGGAGGCAGTTCAAAAATGATTCACTACACTCATTCCTGGGTTGAAGGAGTTACCTTATCAATAACAGCTAAACTTGTATCCATTACAGTTTAGAAAGATGGTGGGTGATCTTATTGAAGCGTAAAACAAAGTATCGGAGGGTATTTGACAGGGTAGATGTCGATAAGATGTTTGCACTATGAGGGAATCTTGAACTTGGGGATACTCCTTAAAAAAAAAGTGACCGGAGTGACTTTCTTCTCTCAGAAGTTAGTGAATGTCTGCAATTCTCTATCCCAGAAACCTGTGGAGGCTAGATCACTGAAAACATTTAAAGAACAGATAGATGCATTTTTGAAATATCAGGGAGTTTACACCTCATGATAAACTGGCATGAAGCCTGGGGCAGACCAGCCATAGCCTTGTTGAATGGTGGGTTATGCTTGAGGGGCTGAATGTCCTACTCCTGCTTCCTATTTCTTGTGTTCTTACTTTCCTCCTTCCTCTACAGATTACCCAAATTACCAGAATGATTGCCTCCCATTTCGATCCAATTCAAAGCATTCTTTATTTTAGTGACCAAGGTTCATGACTTCCACTGGATAACTCCAAGATAATTACCCTCACCGAATCGTGGATCAAGTACTCTTTCATTTTATTCTAATTTCTTGACGCAAAGTGTATCAGGAAGTGAAGTGAATGGTAAAGGAAAAGGCTAATGAATCAGCAAGTGGTAAATTTTAAGGAGGGCTTGCTTTTCAATAAACATAGACCAGAGTGAGACACCTTGGGGATACTGGATGTCCTTTACTTATTTATTCAGGATCTGGAGGGGAACAAAGTCATCAATTAAAATGTAGAGATTACATAACAGTCTTTTACAAAGGACCTCAACACAAAAAGAAACAGAAAACCTGTGTCACAAAAGAAAGCTAATCAATCAATCAACAGTTGAGATTCAATTTAAGATGATAAATGAATTTAATCTAATTCAAGTGCCCCCAAGATTGGATCAATTGGGAAATTAGGCCCCAAGACTGGTAAATGTCTTGAATTTGACAAAATGTTCAGATATGTACCGAGGTAAACAACTAAGGCCATGGTGTAGAACAGTTTCTGCTAAGATGCCGGAGAAAGAATATACTGCAAGCTCAGTTTAGCAAGTTATGAAAGCAAGTAGAGTTCTGGGTTAGATTATAACAATTATTAACTGTCCAACATTTGGTCATCGCTCATGAAAACTGTAGTGATTCTGAAGAGTAGGCCTATTAGGATAATTACTGATTTAACTTGACTTTTTTTAATGTTTAAACTTGCTGAAGAGAAGCAAATTGAGAACATGATTAAAGTTTAAGATTATTAAAGAAATGAATATAATGCTGGTAGATAAGTGTTTTAATTTAGATCGCCAAGGCTCACCAATCAGCCCTAGGTGACGGGGGACGAGGTTGGATGCCTGGAAGTCTTACTTAACCTGTGGAACAGTATTCCAGAGAAGGCAATAAAGATGGATTCTTTACAGCTCCTTAAGTCAAAATTAGATGCATTTCTGGAAAATTATGTGTCCACAAAAAGATTAAAATATTCTGGAAAATGATATAAGCACATTGGAGCTCCTGGGTTTTATAGAAAATGTTCCATGAAATGTTGGACAAAACTTTCTAAGAGGTCTTCTTCAAAACGGTATTCCAAAAGGTTGGCAAAATATCTTTGGTTTACTTCCAAGTAAGCATCAAAACTATGGTTAACCTTACATTCATACATTTTTATGATGTTTTATGCCTACCGCACCAGGTTCCTCTCCTTCCACACAAATATCTACCCAAATGAGATCAAACCATTTGTGTTTGCACATGCAACAGTTCAGGCACAAGCAGATGGAAGCAGAGGATCTCCTTTGCAAGTCGATTTATCTTGCAACTCTCCTGAAGTCATCAGCATCTCCTAGCCAAGCCAAAGAGGGGAGGAAGTGCTATTTGGAAACTTATTCATGTAGGTGACAGTGCTGGATGCAAGACATTGAAACAGCTATAATATAAAATACTCATGACAAAGAGGTCATAAGAACTGGCTGAAATTTGTGTACTTTCATTTTACTTAACCTTCCTGTTGTCGAGTAATTTTGGATTAATAATTTTATGTGGTTGCGATTTATATAATCAAATTCAACAGACCAAAATGTTGAGAAATGGCAGGCATCCCCAAGCATAGAAAATGAAACTTTGGAGTCAGGCACTTATAATATCGGATACAGCCAGCAGAAATGGATCAGGGCACAATTTGTATAGAATTATGACAAAATAGAAGTTCTGTTTAGTTTTCATTTCTGATCAATAATTTGTGTCATCAATTGTTCAGGAATTCATAAGCAAGAAATTTAAGGTAATGATTTTGTACAATTAAAAGGAAACCCTTCTGCAATTTTAGGATCCACTGGCACCAAGATTCTTCTGTGATTTGGCTTTTTAAAAAAAAATGCACAAAATTAAAGATTTTCAGAAGTCCTTACATTTCTATTATTAAAAATATACTAGGGTCAGCCACACAAAATGCAGTACGAAGGCCCAAGTAAAAGTTACTGTATTCATTTGAGATGCATTTTATTTTTGGAAACAAATCTGGTATCCGGTTGTACCCAGCCGAGATTCTAGATCCACCAGATTCCAATGCTGAATCACAGTTTACCTTTAGGAATGAGACCTCAAGAAATAGGACAAAAAGGAACGACTCAGCAATCTCTGGGTACAAGTCTGTCCTGATCTTGAACAGCAGTAATTTAAGAAAAAAAAAATTCTAATGTATGTATTTATGCAGAGCTGCTTTACCCTATATCATTCCATCTGACTCGGTTTTCTGTTAAAGTTCACTAGATGAGTATCATTCCTCCACACATGGTCATTCCACACCCCCATTACGTTTTGTTTAAAAATAAAATCTAGGACAGCCGGTTAGCTACAACTTTGCAATACAACTAAGATCAAGTTTCAATCCAGGAATGGATGGTATTAAAACTTAGGTTATACACAGAGTACAGGCATTTCGCCTGAGCAGTCAGTCTTTATGCTGCACTCAAGCTTCCTCCCATCTCATTTAAAATCTGCCATCTTGACTATCTATTCCCTTCTGCCTCAAATGCATGTCTAACCTCCCTTAAGTGTACCTACATTATTCACCTCAACCACTCTGGTGCAGCAAGCTCCTAAACTCACTACTCCTCGGTAATGAAATTTTAATATTTGTTTATGAAAGGAGAGAGAGGTGCAACTTGAAAGTTTTTGGTGCATGACTTGGGAAGCCACTTTGGAACTGATCAGCTGCATTAAGATATTTACAAATGTCACTAAAATATTCAAGGAGGACAGTATGTACATAAACTGGTGTGTGAAAGGGTCACATCAGAAAGTTAGAGAAAAAAAAATACATAAAGCTCAAGCAGTAAAGGCTGCAAAACCCTTTCTACACTACCATAGAATAGCATTTTACAAACTTACAGCCTCATTGAATATATTTAAATAAAATGATCAAGTCAATAAGGCTACCTGTTTAAGTCAGCATCTCATCCTGAGAAAGCTATAATTAACCAAAATTCCCTACATAGATAGGGAAAATAATCATTTTTAAGGGCATAAATCTTAAATTAGTTTTAATTTCCCTGAAATAGATTGGAATAGGAGGTAAAAATGTAAACAATTTGAATTGAAATTTGAGCCAAGCAAATAGCAAAGAAAAAACAAAAAGCTATTACATTTTTAAAAAACTTATTAATGACTTGTATGAACCACATGAATGAGAATCTTTGAATTAAAGTAGTAGTGCAAAATGTTATTCAAGATAAAAACCAAAACAAAAATTTGACATATAAAAAAACCCAGCAGATTAAGTATAATGTGTTTGTCCGGGGGGTGGGGGAGAAGAGAAAAAGAGAGAGAGAGAGAGAAAAAGGAGAGAGAGAAGAGAGAAAAAGAGAGAGAGAGAGAGAGAGAGAGA
>NC_057726.1:33228193-33230863 GCF_004010195.1 Chiloscyllium plagiosum
CGTCCATGCTGACCAGATATCCCAACCCAATCTAGTCCCACCTGCCAGCACCCGGCCCATTTCCCTGCAAACCCTTCCTATTCATATACCCATCCAAATGCCTCTTAAATGTTGCAATTGTACCAGCCTCCACCACTTCCTCTGGCAGCTCATTCCATACACGTACCACTCTCTGCGTGAAAAATTGCCCCATAAGTCTCTTTTATATCTTTCCCCTCTCACCCTAAACCTATGCCCTCTAGTTCTGTATTTGTTGTCATGTAAAACATAATAGTCCTATGGGGCCAGAGGGGTGTTCTCTCATTAAAGAAAGAAAAGAAAGAAAAAGAAAAGAAATGAAAAAAAGAAAAAGAAAAAAAGAAAAGGCAGACTAGTGGTGGTTTAACCCGAGGGTACCCCGTGCCTCAGGGGAAAGGGAAGAGGCTAAGAAGGAGAGACCTCCATGGTAACCTCAGCTGGTGTGGGAATCAAACCTATGCTGTTTACATAACTCTGCATCACAAACTGGACCTCCAGCTAATTGAACTTGCATAGTGCTTCAAAAGTAGTTTTCCCAATACTGCTGCTCCTTCCAGTGGATCTAATGTTATATATTATGCTCCATCTTGCATTATCCTCACTCACCCTCTGTAGTTTGTCTGTTAGCACTCTGAAGAAATGCAATTGTACCTTTACAATTGTACCTTTTATATGCAATTGTACACTTGCTGGTTTGTTACAGTCACGTGAGCTCTGTGCGAGAAATCCTGTGTGTGCATGCATGTAATCAACAACAGCCATTAATACACACATGAACTATAACATGGTTCAGGGATAGTGCAACTAAAAATGTGTGGACTTTCATAACTGTATGAGAGCTAGATACTAGAAGAAACAGCAATTGACTTCTTAAAGAGTATACAACTTTGAATTATTGAGTCAAAATGGCTGTGCATTCTTCCACTTCTTGCTGCTGTGGAAATGAAAAGGATATATGAAACAGAATTGGGATTTTTTTCTCCCCACTCAGTGGAAACTAAAAAATAAATTATAAATTCATTTAGAAGCTGAACAAATAAATGGTGACCCTGTTCTCTGTGCTTTAGAAAGTGCTGCAAGCTGTATTGCAGCCTAGATCTCAAAGGAGGAGCAAAAAAAAAAAGAAGCCAGGCAGAAGAGCCTTAAAACTTTGAACTCCATGTTATTACTACATATTAATGGTATGTATTGAAGACCAGAGCTTGCATGAAGAGTAGAACTATTGATCAGTATTTGACCATACTAATATATTTAGCTGAATCTGAAGTGCTTGGACAACTGAAATACGATCTCACAGATGGAACCTTGCGCACATTTGACAGCACTTCCCAAACTTCTTCCCGCAGTGTGACTCCATTTTGAAGTTTGAACATTGCAAGAATGGGTTGAGGGGGTGGGGTATTGTTGTTATAACTGTCAAATGTCTATGGCAACACTTTGGGAAACACTGATATTAGAGATCAGACTGTGAGAATATATCTGCTGAGACGGGTGAACTTAAAGCTCAAGAAAGATAATAGAATCATGCAGAGGCTCAGATTCTTAATTATTAACTAAGACATATTAATGGCAGAACACACAAGGCTTTGCATTATGTTGAAACACATTTCAGGCTGAACGAGAAAAGGAAGAAACATTTGCAGTAAAGACCACTAGAAAGTTCAAGATCAAAAGGCAAGGCATAAACATTATGGAGAACATCGAGTCATAGAAATCATAGCATGGAAACAGACCCTTCAGTCCAACCCGTCCATGCTGACCAGATATCCCAACCCAATCTAGTCCCACCTGCCAGCACCTGGCCCATATCCCTCCATAAGCACATTTTGTTTTCTTTGTGTTAACTTGGGAAAGTGTTCAAACTACAAGAAGCTGAATCAGTTCGCACAATATAAGTGTTTAACTAAATAGAAACAAAAATCTATATAGATTAATGCAAAATGATGTCAGCTGATGATTCCGACAAATCCTTCTACACCATACAACAGGTTGGCGTTATCAAGTCTAAAAGTGATGGACAGTTTGTGACTGTTAGATATTGATGTCAAGAATGTGGTGCTGGAAAAGCACAGCACGTCAGGCAGCATCTGAGCAGCGGGAGAATTGATGTTTCGGGCATAAGCCCTTCATCAGGAATTCACCCGAACTGTTAGATACTGACAATTTTATGCAACTTCAGAAGATTCACAGACCTGTGCCACGTTGCTCAAGGTGATGATCCAAGAATGAAGCCCTACAAAGTAGGGTTGAGATTATATGATAGAATGATAATCATACCAAGAGGACAAATTAGGTGGACAGTCCAGTTCAGTGCAAAGAACGAAGGTTTGGATCTCCAGACTGTGGGCATAAAGCAAAATCCACTCAAGTCTGCTGAAGAAAATCTAAAGCTAAAGATAACCCTAAACATGCAAAAAGATTAGCACTGTTTCAAAGACCACTAAGCCACTGACGACTGAACACATCCTGAAAGATTACATATATGTTTTCACATGTCTTGGATGACTTCCTAGTGGTATCATCTTGAAATAGATGAGAGTGGAAGACCAAGTCAGCACTTTTGAGAATAGTTCCAGCTGCCCTCAAGTCAAACCTACAAGACTAGATAGGAGGGGCTAGAGGAGAAAAAAGGAGGAGGAGAAAAAAAAAAGA
>NC_057726.1:33231363-33245725 GCF_004010195.1 Chiloscyllium plagiosum
GCCTTTTGATCAACACCTATTTGGAAAAAGGCAAAAGCATGGTGCAGACTGACCACAAACCACTTTACAGCATTTTCCTCAAATGCTCCTATCTGCTCCAAAAGTTCTGCAAACAATGTTACTTTGTTTGCAGTGAAGTTCATTTGGATGTGACATACAGGCAAAAGGAAACAGCTATACATTGCAGACATGCCATTGAGAGTAGCTCTTCTTATTGAGAAAATTTAAGAACGTTAAGACAGAGCGTGGAATCTTCTGTTTCAATAAGAAGCAACAGTTCTACATATTCCAGAAGTCATCAATCCAGCAGAGACATAAGCATCATGTTGCATAGTTTCCTTGATTTAAACAAGACAAGTCTCCAAATGCTGCAGGAAGTAGTGACAAAAGCATCAAGACTTACTGCTCTAACAGAAATATTTGGCATGAAGTAAAAGCCCAAGATGGCACCTTGTACAATGGAAATAGAGTCATTATGCCTAAGAAGATGAGTAAAAAAAAGATGAAGCAAGACATCAAGGAATTGAGTCTACTCTGAAAGAAAGCAGAAGTGCTCAACTGGTCAGATCTGAACAATGGGATTGAAGGACCAAATCAGTCTGTGCAGTTCTTATGACAAATAGTAAATTAAGCAATCTAAAAAACCTGCTTGTGAGGTACAGTATCCCATTCAGAAGCTTGGAGCAGGCCTCTTCACTCTTGCAGGAACAATTATCTTGTCATCATTAACTATCATTTTAATGACTGGGAATTAGACCAGCTGACATCAATGACTGCCAGTGTGATTGTAGAATGCCCGAAAATGCACTTTAGTTATGGCATTTCAGTCAGTGATAATGTCACAAGTCAAACAAATATTATTTAAATATTATTTAAATATCATAGATCATGTCCACACTGTCCAGTCAAGTAGAAAAAGGTTGAGCTGGCAATCACCAATGCGATCATCAAGAAATTGAGCAAATCCAGCACAGACTGATACAAGGTAATCCTCGAGTGGAAAATATGGTTTGGGAAACAGTCCAATCAATAAACTAATGTCAAACCACAGCCAAACTGTTCCTCTTTTGACAGAGGAATGACTGATCCTAGGAGGTTGTATCTGACACCAGTATCGAAATCAAGGTCAAATGTCAGAAAGCCAAATTTTGTTTTGGTAATGCTGCCAAGTCATTTCCAGAGCTCAGCACTGGCGAGACAGGGTGCAAATGTTCAGTACTCTCAATGAAAGTCAGCCTACACAGCAAGTTGGGACCTCTACAGAGCAGTTCTGAGATCACATGTGGCAGACATGAACAATAGATTATCAAACTACAGGCATCTACATATAACCAGAAAAACAGTGCTTTCACTTCAAGCAGCTGATGAGAAGTAGTAATCTCACCACTTGCACAGAGCATAAAATGACCATCAGTCCCAGAGATCCATTGTGCCCCAGCATCAGTGACCATCGCAACTGCACTCACCATGGGAATGACTCTCTGTGGAAAGGGGACATCCACAGAATGAAGCGACACCAGATGGACAAACAACAGCAACATACACCTTTAGGAGAACTGTAAAAGTTAAACACTATGCATGTGCAAAGCCTGACAAAAATGGAACTGACTGGAGTTAACACATATTTTGTTGATGATAGATCACTTTCTTTGCAACTATGTATATTGGGTAACTTGCATAACTTGTAAATGACAACGCATACAATTTTCAATTTTTTAAAATGATTTGGGAGGTGTTTGGAGAAATGCAATTGTACCCTTGGTGTACTGAGTTGTCACAGTCATGTGGCCACTTCTGCTAGAAGTGCCATAGTGTGCAGTGGTGGCAACCATAAAAACACACATTTGATAATGTCTGCTGTCCAACTGTTCCTAGATTGACTCTTTCTCCTGCCCTCCACTTTGCTTTCTGGAAGAGGTCTCTGCAGCTTTTCTGTTCTGACTTTGTCATGAGCTCAACCAAGGCACAATCTTTGATGCAAATGCTCTGGAGGCCATTGTAGAACACAAGACCTGTTGCCATCTCAGCGCACCTCCAACCAGCCTTGGAAAAAGCTACCTGACTGCAATATAGTAGAGAGACACTTTTGACTTGAATCTGTGATCTTTAACTTTGTCTAGAAAGAAGAGAGCATGCCAAAAGATTGAAGACATCATATTTGTGACCATCTTCAAAACAAAAGAGGAGACAGGTCCAACTGTGAAAATTAGATGGATTTCCGAATGACAACCGTGGGAAACCTCCCCAACAGCCTCCTCACCAAGGCTGAGAAGCTCCTCCTCTTCTCAGTGCGGCCTCCACCTGTCAAGAGGCTCAGCAAATGCAAGAAAGAAGTGCAGGGAACAGCACCAACCATGCCCTTCTTTGATCTCACAAAGGTCTTCAAATATGTCATCAAACGTAAGGTATTGTGAACTATCCTTCTCAAATTTGGCTGCATGGAGAAATTTGTTACCATTCTCCATCTGCTTCATAATGACAGCCTTGATCCTCACCAACCTATCCACTACAAGAAGTCAAACTGCAAACCTTCAATGTATTCACCAAGGTGTAGGAGACAATGGGTCTCAGACTAAACACTCAGAAAACAAAAAAAGGTCCTCGACCAGCCCTCTCCTGCAACATAATACTGCCCTGACCATCAATATCCACAGTGAGCCCCTGGACAACATGGATAATTTCCCATACCTCAGAAGCCAACTCTCAATATGAGAATTGACAATCAAATCCAACATCTACTCCAATACCCCAGTGCGACCTTCTGACAATTAAAAGGAACAGAGTGTTCAAAGTCTGGGACCTCAAACCCAGCACCAAGCTCAAGGCCTACACAGCAGTCATGACCTCCAGCCTCCCATATGCATTAGAAATATAAAACATGTTCAGCAGACACTTCAAAACCCTGGAGAGAGTTATCACCAGCACTACCTTTGCAACATCCAGTAAATCCACTGGTAAGATAGGCATCTTCCTCAAGTCAATATTTGAGGTCACAAGGCACTGATCATGCATGACTACCTGCAATTGACAGGCCACATTGTCTACATGCCCATCACAAGGCTCCCTAAAAAGTACTCTACTCTAAGCTCCACAATAGTGAATGATCACTAGCAGAGCAGAGGAAATCCTACAAGGATATCTTGGAAGTCTCCCTAACAAATGCAACATCCCCACTGACATATGAGAATTACCAGTCTTAGAAACTGTAAAAGAAGCATCCATGAATGGATCAACCATTCTGAGTGTCACAGAGTGGAACATGGAGAGTCTATTTTCAGCAGCAGAAAGATTGCACAAAATCCAGAGTGTCCTGTAAACCTTCCACATTAAACAGTTCCGGGTCCACCTGTGGCAGAGCCTGCAGCTGGACTATTCAGCCACTGCAGAACCACTCCTCACCCGCCAAACAAACCATCCTCATCCTGAAGGCCCTGTCAAGGAGGCCCTTTCTGCTGCACTCCACTTTGTTCTCTTTAGATGTTGGTAGATTTTCCTATTCTGATAAAATAGACAAAAATACTGACATTTATAAAAGATAGATATTTTTAGTAATTTCAAAATATGAGCTTCATCTTTCCAATAACAAATTACTGTTTCAAACCACGTTATGGAAAAACAGCAATTATTTTGATGGGCATTATCACCACCAAACCAGAACGCATGTAACTCAAATTGTGCTGATTTGTTGTTGCAGCTGTTTACAGTTTGAACTTACATGGCAAAATATTTGTGAACATTTTTCCCCTCTTTATTGGTAGGTAATTTTTTTAAAAAAGTACAAGATTGGTTCATGTGGGAACAGGAAAAATAGAAACAAAATCTGCAAAAAACAGGCAGCATTTTGTAAGCATTTTAAATACACCTAAAAGCTTCCCACAACTGTGCAGTAGTTGAGTACAAAAGTACAAATTCCTACGTGACTGTTATCTAACTTGTTCTGCCGAACTGACACAACCACCAGGTGGTGCAACCTACTATGCAGGGAAATTAAAAACAATGAACGGTCTACTTCATGTCGTCCGGACTATTCTCGCAGACGAACAAAAAAAATCCAATAGGCATTACGTGGGCGAAGCCTCATCCTGATGTACCAGCAACAGAAGCGAAGCTTATGTACATTAAATTTTATCTGATTGGTACATCAAATTACTGTCCTCTTAGCGCGACACGTGATGTGCAAATACCTTAAATCCCTGTACATACTGCAATGAATAGGCAGGCCATAATCATCCATTCCTACTTTGTCTGTGTAAACCCAGGTGCCCCCAACACAGCCAGACAGCTCATAAACCACAGGAGGGGCGAAAACATGTGGCCTCGATAGCAGGTGGCGAGCAGCGCACAGGCCACTCGCCCCTGCTCCTATGACCGCTACCTTTAGCTTGTGGTAGCTCATTGTTAATGACTTTAAAAACATCTGAACTTTAGTCCTTTACTCAAAGGTCGTTTATTTGCCCAACTCGCTGCCTGTTTTTTGCAGATTTTGTTTCTAAATTAATGTTACGTGACAGTCTCTCGATTCTCATAAAGTCTTGTCTCATTTGCGGAGAGACAAATTAGTAATTTGAGGACTGAAATTGAGAATCTGATCCTTCTGAATGCTTGGCAGCTCCGACCGCGTTACCGTGCCTTCTCCCCCGATTGGTGGATGTTCTTTTTATAAACCGAAAGCTTCAGTGGACTGCTATCAATTATCAGCCTTCATGGACTGCCACCAGCGGAAAAAGAGCAACCACATTATTTTTTATCTTTTATGAAGTCTCCGAAGACTGCATTTTATTTCTCTTAGGATATTTTACAAGGCTTCTATTGCAACGTTTTACTTTATTTCTACCACTCTCCTCCCGTTCCCCCGCAAACACTTAGAGGTCTGCCAGTTCTGTTTCTTTAACTTAATTGTACTGATCTTCCTGAACAAATAAATTTGTCACTAATGGACCCGCACATACCGACAGCTCTCCAATAATACTTAAAAGGTCTGTAAAATTTCATCCTTTTTTAGATGCGGGTCTAGACGGTGCGTGTCCAAAGGCGAATCTGCAGTGGTACTTTTCAGCAAAGTCACTAGATAGCGAACAGGGTTAGAATTTTTAACAAATCTGCCATTTCTAGCCTAAAGTTGCTGAATTAGTTATTGTTCCACCAAAACAGCTGCTCCAAATGATATCAGCTTCTTCACTACCTACAGGATGAATGCCAAACCTATTTCTTTCCTCAGCAACTTGCACAGGGATGTTATTACAAACCTTTGGCATAGGTGGGACTTGAACCCAGACCTCCTGTGTTGTAAGGCCCCAACCTATTAGTCTTCCGTCACTGAAGGTAAGCAGACCAGTCTTGTCCTAGTTACATAAGTATGTATGTGTGTGGTTATCATTTGCTTGACCTTCATTGCCAACCGCCCCTGATTCTTCAGCAAGTACAAATCAAACAGATAGTTATTGAAGAGGAGCATATATCAGTCAAAATACTCATCAGAATGTTTGGTAATCTGGTTTCTGATATATGGGAAGCTGAAGGATCACTGACTTAATGAAAAGGAAAAACAACACTATTTAAAGAGTATCATTCTGCAAATGCTGCAAGTCTGAATTAGAAACAGAACATACTGGAAACATTCCGCAGGTTATGGCAGTATCTGTGGACAGAAACCAATCTAAAATTTTAGGTCAATGATTTTTCATCAGAACTAGGAAAAGTTAGAGATGTTTTACACACGAATGAACATCTGTGATAGGACAAAACACAGGAAAGACTGAAAGAATAGGTATTCTTCCGGGACTAAAAGAAATGATGAACTGATAGGGAAAATGTTAGAATCAATATTAAAGAGGCTCTTTGAGGGGCTAACACACATTGTGGATATAGCGGAACTTGTTAGATTTCCAGAAAGCCCATTTGATGAGGGCACTGAATAGCCTACACCTGTTCCTAGGGAGGTGAGCACTGCAGATGCTGGAGATCAGAGTCGAAGAGTGTGGTGCTGGAAAAACATAGCCGGTCAGGCAGCATCTGAGATGGAGAATTGCCGTTTCAAGCATAAGCTCTTCATCAGGAATGAGGGGGTATTCCAAGGGAGCTGAGAGTTAAATGGGAGGGGGGAGGGTAGTTGAGAATAAATGGGGCTGGGGGTAAAGGTAGCTGAGAATGTGATAGGTAGATGAAGGTGAAGGTGAAAGGTCAGAGAGGAGGATTGAGCAGGTAGGTGGGAAGGAAGATGGACAGGTCAAGAGAGCAGTGCCGAGTTAGAAGGTTGTATCTGGGATAAGGTGAGGTGAGGGGAGGGGAAATGAGAAAAGTGGTGAAATCCACATTGATCCCGTATGGTTGGAGGGTTCCAAGGCAGATAATGAAGTGTTCTTCCTCCAGGCATCAGATGGTAAGGGTTTGGTGGTGGAGGAGGCCTAGGACCAGCATGTCCTTGGTGGAGTGGGAGGAGAAGCTAAAGTGTTCGGCCACAGGGCGGTGGGTTTCGTGTGTGTGTGTGTGTCCTGGAGATGTACTCTGAAGCGATCCACAAGTAGGCGTCCTGTCTCCCCAATGTAGAGGAGACCACATTGCGAGCAACGGATACGTGTGTGGAACTGCAGGTTAATCTCTGATGGATGCGAAAAGCACCTTGGGGCCTTGGACAGAGTTAAGAGGTGTGGGTATAGGTTTTGCAATTGGTGGCAGGGGAAGGTGCCGGGATGGGTTGCATGGACCTAGCAAGAGAGTTGTGGAGGGAGTGGTCTTTCCAGATAACAGATAGGGGTGGGGAGGGAAATATAATCTTGGTGGTGAGGTCTGTTTGTCAGTGGC
Source organism: Chiloscyllium plagiosum (assembly GCF_004010195.1). NCBI lineage: Eukaryota > Metazoa > Chordata > Chondrichthyes > Orectolobiformes > Hemiscylliidae > Chiloscyllium > Chiloscyllium plagiosum. The sequence continues at coordinate 33,238,165 of NC_057726.1, forward strand.
AGAAATGGCGGAGGATAATGCTCATGGTTACCCCTTTGGTCTGGAGGAAGTGGGAGGATTCATAGGAGAAATTATTGAGGGTGAGGACCAGTTCAGCCAAACAAATGAGAGTGTCAGTGGAAGGGTACTGGTGGGGTCGATGGGAGAGGAAAAAGTGGAGGGTTTGGAAGCCTTTGTCATGAAGGACAGATGTATATAGGGACTGGATGTCCATGGTGCAGATGAGGCGTTGGAGGCTGGGGAAACGAAAGTCATGGAGGTGGTGAAGGGCGTGGGTGGTGTCCTGAACATAGGTGGGGAATTCCTGGATTGGGGGGGAAAGTACGGTATCAAGGTATGTAGAGATTAGCTCAGTGGGGCAGGAGCAGACTGAGACAATAGGTTGACCGGGGCAGTCAGGTTTGGGTAGGAGGTAGGTGCAGTGTTCCTTGACTATGAGGTTGGAGGCTGTGGGTGGGAGTTCCCCTTAGGTGATGAGGTTGTTTATAGTCTGGGAGATGATGCGAGGTGAGGTTGTGGTCAAGAGGCCACCTATCCGCTTCACCCTTCTCTCCAACCTATCACCTTCACCCCCAACTTCATCTACCTACCGCATTCTCAGCTAAGTTCCCCCAAGCCCCACCCCCTCCCATTTATCCCTTAGCCCCCTTGAGCCACCCCCTCATTCCTAATTAAGAGCCTATGCTCAAAATGTCGATTGTCCTGCTGCTCGGATGCTGCCTAACCATCTGTGCTTTTCTCGCACCACATTCTTTGACTACTGCTGTTCCTAATTTGTACTTTTGTACAATGAGGCAGAAAAGCAACAAAGAATGTATCTGTAACTAGGGTGCTACTGACTTTAAACATAATTAATCAAGGAAAGCAAACAAAATGAAGTATACATTGTAGACTAAAATTGTTGAATTCAATGCTGAGTCCAGACAGCTGAGTGCCTAATTGGAAGGAGTGCTTCTCACACTTACATTGAACCTCAATAGAATGTTGCAGTAGGCCAAGGACAGAAATGTCAGCATGCAAACAAGGTCGACAATTAAAATAATACACCATAAGAAGGTTGGGCCAAGCTTGTGGATTGAATAGAGGTTTCCAGCAAACTGGTCACTCAGTCTGTGTTTGGTCTTCCCTTGCCCCCACAAGAACTGTAAAACCTGCGTCCATACTTCCTCCCTCACCCCTGTCCAATGCCCCAAAGGATCCTTCCACATTTGGCAGAGACTTTCCTGCATATCCAAACCTCTCATCTACTGTGTCCATTGTCTCGATGTGGTCTCCTCTACATTGGGGAGACAGGACGCCATCTTACGTAACATTTCCGGGAACATCCCCGGAACACACACACCAAACAACTTCATCACTCTGTGGCCAATCACTTCAACTCCCCTTTCCATTCCGCCAAGGACATGCAAGTTCTGGGTGTCCTCCACTGCCAAATCCAAGCCACCTGACGTGTGGAGGAAGAATGCTTCATCTTCCACCTTGGCACCCTCCAACCACATGGCATTAACACTGATTCACCAGTTTCCTCATCTCCCCTCCCCCACCTCATCCCAGAACCAACCCTCCAACTTGGCACCACCCTCTGAACTGTTGGCCACCCTCTTGAACTATTGTACCTGTCCATCTTCCTCCCACCTATCCGCTCCACTCTCCCCTCCAACCTATCACCAGCACCATCCACCTGCATCTACCTATCGCCTTCCCAGCTATCTTGCCCCTAGCTCCATCCCTACCCTTCTATTTATCCCACAGTCCCCTTTCCCCCCACCACATTCCTGATGAAGGGCTTAATCCCAAAACATCGATTCTCCTGCTCTTCGGATTCTGCCTGACCTGCTCTGCTTTTCCAGTGCCACACTTTTTGACTTTGGCCTCCCCAGTAGGGCAGACCATATTTTGAGTACTGAATGCAGTAGTCCAAATTGAAATATACATATTTTGGTTGCTGCTTGTTTTAGGCTTTGGATGATGAGGAGGGAGAAGGAAAAAATTACAAGTGTTACATCTCCTGCGATTGCAATCAAAAGGTACTTTGGGAAAAGGACAGGATGTTGGGGTTGACTGGGGAGTAGAACAGGAAAAAACAGTCACTTCAGAATGCTTAAAGGGGATTGGAGAGAAAAAATGTGTTTGCTAGTGGTACCATGATGGAGGTATGGAAAGGACTAGTGGGATGGAAGACAAGTCTATGCTGGTTCTGGGAATAAGGAAAAGTGCTAACAGCATAAGTATGTGAAATATAATGTATACAGTTGAGGGCCCTATCAACCACATTGGCGGGAGGAGGGAATTTCCTCAGCTGAGGGAAAATGTAGGCATCTCAGAAAGTGGGATCAGCAGAACAGATGAGGCAGAGTCAAGGCAACTGTAAGATTTTAATGGGTTTCTTAGAGACTGTTGAAGCAAGGAAGTGTACTTAAGGTAACTGGAGGTCAGTTGTAAAGGGTTAGGAAGTTATGATAATGTCCCAAACACAAAATGATGAAGAGACTGTCAAACAGGCAGATACACTCTGTTCATGTCGACTGTAGAAATCCCTTGTCCAAGTCAGAGAAATAATAACATGGAAAGTTATGGTGACTTTTCAAAAATGCTCAAACATGCTTGGCTAGTCATAGCCTGTTTTCTTCCCACGTTTGCTGCTGGAAGGCTAACTGTGAAACAATCAGAAGTAAAGACTGGTGAGAATGAGTCTCTGTTTGGACAAGAAGGAAGGACTGAAAAGGTATGTAGGGACAAATAATTTGAATTATCAGAGCATGGAGCTTTGCAGTGAAGGGAGAATTTGGACTTGGGAGAAGTTGAGGCCCAGGTGCTGAAACAGAGCCACAGATCAAAATTCAATCCTAATCCAGGAGCAGGTCCAGCCTACAGTGGAGTGGATGGAGGGCTGTAAAGGCTTGTGCCTAAACTAGCTCTCCTCATGGACTGTCTGAGGAATTTGCACATTCTCCCCATGTGTTCCAGTTTCTTCCCACAGTCCAAAGATGTGCAGGTTAAGTGGATTGGCTATGCTAAACTGAGTCGGGAATTGAACCCGGGTCTCTGGCGCTGTGAGGCAGCAGTGCTAACCACTGTGCCACCGTGCCGCCCATTCTCCCCATGTGTTCCAGTTTCCTCCCACAGTCCAAAGATGTGCAGGTTAAGTGGATTGGCTATGCTAAATTGCCCATTGTGTCCAGGAATATGTAGGTTTGGTGGATTAGCCACGAATAACGGGAGTGGTGGCACTGGTGGGATGCTGTTCGGAGGGTCGATGTGGATACAATGGGATGAATGGCCTGCTTCCACTGTGGACATCCTGCGTGTGTGTATGCACACATGCAGTTAAACAGAGTGGAGAAGGCAGTAGGAGGGAGCGAATATGTTGGGGGGAGGGGAGGCAGGAGAGAAATTGTGTATACTAAAGGCATTGGAAGAGACAGTGGTAGAGGAGGTGCAAGAGTGTGTGTGAATAGAGGCATGGTGTGTGGGAAGGAGACATCCAGACACAAACCCACCCATTCCCTCCTCTTTCCCCCCCAAAAATCTATTCACAAAGCACAAATACGAAAGGAGGAAAACTCAGGTTCAAAGACAAGCAGATTCTGACTCCAGTTCAATCCCATTGAGGCCAGCTCAGAGTGTGCATGCCGGAGGCAAGCATAAAGTCAGTGTTATTTAAGCTCAACTCTTTAGCTTGGCCCCAGTCCCTAACTCCTCCTTTACTGATCAGGACTTAGGACACATTCTGATTTCCTCTAGCTCTATTTCTAAATCAAGATGGCAAAAAAATCTGTGCTTGGTACTTTTTAATGATCATTTTAATTAATTATTAATTTAAAAAATCAATTTATTATACTTTTAAAATTCCCATTTACTCAGATTTAAAACTGATAACAACTGATCTAGCATCCATTTGAGGAAGTGAGTTCCAACATGTATACTTGTAGAAGTACCTTCTAATATTTCTCCAGAATGGTATGAAACTATATCCCCTAGTTCTAGAATCTCCAACCGATAAAAATAGTTTATCTTCATCAACCCTGTCTTTTCCCATTAATATTTTGAAGACTTCAATCTGATCACCCGTTAACCTTCTAAATTCTACCAAAAATAATTCTAATTTGTATAATCTCTCCTCATAACCCCTGATACCCCAGGTGGTATGGTGGCTCAGTGGTTAGCACTGCTGCCTCACAGTGCCAGGGACCCAGGTTTGATTCCAGACTTGTGTGATACGTGTATGGAGTTTGCACATTCTCCCCATATCTGCACGGGTTTCCTTCAGCTGCTCTGGTTTCCTCCCACAGGAGGAAAGATGTGCAGGTTGCAGCACCACCATTAGAGTGGTGCTGGAAAAGCGCAGTAGGTCAGGCAGCATCCGAGGAGCAGGAAAATCAACGTTTCGGGCAAAAGCCCTTCATCAGGAATGACTTTTACCCAAAATGTCAATTTTCTTGCTCCTCGGATGCTGCCTGACCTGCTGTGCTTTTCCAGCACCACTCTAATCTAGACTCTGGTTTCCATCATCTGCAGTCCTCACTTTTGCCTCAATGGGCTGAATGGTCTGCTTCTACACTGTAGAAAGAAAATGCAAGAAGTGTCCCAACTAAACAACAGATTACCATACCAGTTGGCGGTCATTTTAAAGTCAATTTTAAATCAGGTGGTTGATGAAGAAGCGGCACTTCGAAAGTTAATGTTTCCAAATAAACTTGTCAGACTATAATCTGGTGTTGTGTGATTTTTAACTTTGTTCATCCCAGTTCAACAAGTGGCTCCTCCAAATCATTAAATCTACGGGTCATTCTAAAAAGTACTACCAACCAAACCCTATTTAAAAACCTGCATAGAAACAAGAGATTCAGAAATGAGAGAAATCACCTTCATTGGAAAAATGAACAAATTAAAAAGCAAATACTGGAATGAAAACAGACAGGACAATGGACACCCTCCTAATTATAAGCTTAATACAGGAGCAAGAGTCTTAGTCTTTTCCAATGAGGTAGAAAGCTGAATTAAGTAACACCACAACCATCATCAATTCAACTCTAAGGTCCGTGAGGGATCAAATTGAAGTTAAAGAGCCATGAACTGCAAGACTGAAATGCAGACACGGAGAACTCTGAAACTTTATACATTATTCAGAACTAAGAATACCAATTGTTAAGCATAATAACATTAGAATGAGGAATAGGAGAAGGCCAATCAGTCCCTTGAGTCTGCTCCGTCATTCTACCAAGATAAGGTCACCCCTTAGCTTCCGAAGCTCCAGGGAAAACAGCCCTACCCTTTCAACCTCTCCCTATAACTCAAATCCTCCGACCCTGGCAACATCCTTGTAAATTGTTTCTGAACCCTTTCAAGTTTCACAATATCTTTCCGATAGGAAGGAGACCAGAATTGCACACAATATTCCAACAGTGGCCTAATCAATGTCCTGTCACATTTATTGGTTATGAAATCATGAGGGGCATGGATAGGGTAAATAGACAAAGCCTTTTCCCTGGGGTTGGGGAGTCCAGAACTAGAGGGCATAGGTTTAGGGTGAGAGGGGAAAGATATAAAAGAGACCTAAGAGGCAACTTTTTCACTCAGAGGGCGGTACTCGTATGGAATGAGTTGCCAGAGGAAGTGGTGGAGGCTTGTACAATTGCAACATTTAAAAAGGCATCGGGATGGGTTATATGAATAGGAAAGGGAAAAGGGCCAGGTGCTGGCAGGTGGGACTAGATTGGGTTGGGATATCTGGTCCGTGTGGACAAGTTGGACCGAAGGGTCTGTTTCCGTGCTGTACATCTCTATGACTGGCCTATACCTTGAAGAAACTAAATCAATTTTAAGAAATACAAGTAGGAGTGAAGGGTCTATCTCCGTGCTGTACATCTCTAAGTCTCTATAAATAGAAATTTTATACTCTGGGAGGAAGAAGATCAAGCAAGAGTGCAAGTGGGAACTTAAATGCCAATCTTCAAAACCTCAAAGAGAACTTTATACAAAAATCAGGAAAATCGGTGACACCGGGCTGGTAATGAAGAATGTGTGTATATTGTATTGCAAAGACTTGGGAGCGGGGAGGAAGAAGAGTTAACTGTTCAGCATGTACATTATGTAAATGACTATGTCATGATTACATGTCTGTGGCTGGGGGTGTGTAATGGATCTGGTGCTCATACAAAGTTCATTTGTTGCTAAAATAGCAAAGAATTTTGTATTTGTGTTAAACAAATGAACACTAGTAATTTAAAATCACACTGTCTTGCCGCAGAAAGACATTCACAACAATTAATGATATAAACAGTCAAGGATACATTATAACATAAAATGTTACAGCATGAAGAGTCCGTTCTTCCCCTTGCACCTGTGTCAGCTCTTTGAAAGAACTCTCCGACCACTCCTATTCTCTTGGTTGTCTCCACTGTCACCAAGATCTGAATATTCTTCCTAAAATAAGGCATCCAGAATTGGAAACAATACTCACTTAAGAGCCAACCAATAATTTTTGAAGGTTTTATGCTTTTGTACTCTGTAACTATATTAATAAAGCAAAGGAACCTGTATGCTTTTAAGATCTTTCAAGGAGGACTTTTTTTGAAATACTGGGTACAGAACTGTAGGGCCCAATTTTAAATTTGTGCAATTGAATGCGCTTTGAATGAGTTAATATCTAACCATGGTAGTTGAACTTTTAATTAAAATTAATTTGATTTACGCTTGAGTATCCCAAAGTATTGGTGCATTGTCAAGCAATTACACCTCCTAAGAAGAAAAATTAAATAACTGCATAAACTGGGAACACACAACATAGCAATCAGTGATGACAAAGACTCCATGCAAAAAGTAAAAATTCTAGGTGTAGTGCAAAAAATACATACTGAGCTCTTTTTGCATTTCATAAGTTTGATCTGTTGGAATTTTAAAGTATGATATTCAAAGAATTTGGATATTTCTGTGTGGCATTCCCATATGCATGATACTGTCCCGTAAGCCTCTACCTTTTTGAACAAAATAGTACAATACCGATGGGCTTTGATTACATTTAATAGTGCTTTAGGAGCGATATACAGAAGGAAGCACATATACATTGTTTAAATTGTTCTCCAATAAATTACCAATTTCTTCTTATATAAAAGGAGATTTGAAATAAAAACAGAAAGTGCTGGAAGAACTCTGCAGGTCTGGCAGTATCTGTAGAAAGAGTGAGTTAAGATTCCGGCTTCATTATGACTCTTCTTCACATGATGTGCCAGATTGAACAAAATTTGACAATGCATTTTAAACAGGTGTTCCGGTACTAATGGTAATATTGTCATTAGTACTGTTTAGTAATATCGACCATGTTCTGATTTTATTATTCAACAAATGTGAAGTAACATTAGTAAAATAAGACCATAAGACCATAAGACATAGGAGTGGAAGTAAAGCCATTCGGCCCATCGAGTCCACTCCGCCATTCAATCATGGCTGATGGGCATTTCAACTCCACTTACCCGCATTCTCCCCGTAGCCCTTAATTCCTTGTGACATCAAGAATTTATCAATTTCTGCCTTGAAGACATTTAGCGTCCCAGCCTCCACT
>NC_057726.1:33246223-33321363 GCF_004010195.1 Chiloscyllium plagiosum
GAATGCCCCCAGTCCCTTCATCCAGATCATTAATATATAATGTGAACAGCTGCGGCCCAAACACTGAACCCTGCGGGACACCGCTTCTCACCAGCTGCCATTCCGAAAGAGAACCTTTTATCCCAACTCTCTGCCTCCTGTCAGACAGCCAATCCTCTATCCATACCAAATATTGGAACAAATATTTTAAAGTTTTTGTTGAAACTTATGACTTATTTCGTTGTCTTGGAAATAAAAGCTACAATATACCAAATAGGATCAGCAACATAGTGACTTATCACTGGCATTTTTCCAACTTGAGAGACAGTGGTTTTGCACTAGTGATCAAATTGTTTGGTGTGGCTCTGGAGCCCTACTCTGGCATAATAGTTGTTGCTGCAAACTAAGAAAGTGGTTCAGGAGGTAGAGGATTTGCTAGTCTGCTTTCTCTGGGCTGCCTTCTTGACCAGTTAAGCTGTTTCTGCTAATCTCTTTCAATGCCCCCATTTAGCGTCCACAGCTCATCCTACAGGCAACAAACTACCAGTTGTCAGTGTCAATGTTTGCTACATTTTTATCTCACTTGCAGGTGTTCATGTAGAAGAGATTTTGAGTGCCCAGGAGATCATGACCCTACGGCCAGTTCGCTGTAGTAAAAGTCTTTATGCGCAGAAAGCACAGTTAACATCTATCAGTGCATGCTAGTAGAATTAGCACATTCCAGGAACTCTTGAGTTGATGTCTCCTATCAAGAGGATACAGTTGGCTAGTTACCTCAGAGTATTAGAATATGGTGCTAATGACATCACAGATGTTGATTTGTATCCAGTACAATTTGTGTCACTGTTCAGCATCAAAGTACACAAATTTCTTACCCCATTTAGTTCTTGTTGTCTCATATTCTTGATTAATTACCTCATTGTCTTTTCATCTTGTTGTTTAAACCAGCCAATGTTAAATTTACAGAGTTAGCAAGAAAGAGTAGGATGAGCTGGATAGTGGTATTAACGAGATATGGCCTCCTGGAATGGCGTCTTATTGTGCTTGCTCATTCTATGATTCTATAAGAACAGTTAGGACATTTTCACAAGAGTTGAAGAGGTTAGTGGGTGACCCAAGAGAGATTTTCAAGGTTGTGCAGGGTTTAAAAGCAAATATCAATTGATTATACCACTGGTATGAAAATAATGTAAGGGTCTAAATATAAGGTAAGCACCAAACAGTTACATGACGTGAGAAAATAGATTTGTTATGAGTGTATACAATTCTTTATCGAAACCACAACTGAAACAGAGTTCATAAATTTGTTTTACAGGGAACTATATAGTTGCTCAAAGGTGCTATGAAAAACCTGAATTCATAAGCAGCTTTGTTCATAACTACCCTATGTCCCAAAGTGTTTTACAGCTAATTAATTACTTTTGAAAGAAAGGAGGAATTTAGCATTAATTAGTCCCTTTCCTGATCTGTGAACATTTCAAAGTGCTTTACAACCAAAGGTCTTCCTCACAGTTGCAATGTGGGAATTGTGACAAATAATTTGCAGACAATAAGGTGCCAATATTTCAACAAAAGATCTGTTTTAGATGTTCATTGAGGGATAAATGTTGCTCAGGACAGTAAAAACCATATGTTCTTCTCCGATTGTTGTCATTGGATTTTTCTTAATCATTACAGTAATTCTTTTATGTTCACTTGAGAGTTTTAATAGCTCAAACAAAAGACGACATCTCAGGGAGTGGCGCATTTCTTTAATCAAGTTCATGAGTCTAACCGGACATTTGGAGTAAGAAATTAGCATTTAGATCAGCCAAATGTCCTGATTCTAAAGTCCTTAGGTTCGAAAAGGAAAAGTTATCATCCTGAGAAAACAAAACGCTACAAATTGGCACTTTAGTTCCCTTGACGAGTACGACCACAAAACCCTATTTCCTGTAGAAACATCCAGCGACAAGGGATTTAAGACAACAAATCATGAACCCAATGTGGACTTCTAAGGCAAAGGAATCTTTTGTGGGTTGAAAGGACTAGAAAGTAAAGGAGCTACTGGCAATTTCTTGGTTGAACCACACAGCCACTAATTGTGAATACTAGACAATTATCGGGTCACAGACCTTAAAACTGAACTGTCTTACCACAGACCCTGCCAGACTTGTTGAGTATTTCCAGTATTTTGTATGTTTATTAGTACACAGTACCATCCAAATATATTTGCTAAAATATTCCCCCGTGTCGAAATCGGAGATCGTTGAAATGTATAAAAAATTGCATGCCACCATTAGCACAAGATCACAACTCAAGCCATGGTAAAAACTGTTAAAATTTAATTGAGTTTAATTCACTCCATCTTCCACTAGTTTTGTAAAATTATATTTCACGCATTTGATGAAGGGTCCACCTATTCAACATTCTTAAATGAGTTATCCTCTATTTTTACACTGCATTACGTAATGTAGTACGAAGCTTCTCTGGGTGTAAACCGACCCCGCAAACTTCATCAACTTGGGCCTGGAAAACATGATCTCAGGAGGCCCGACCTGTTTGCGAGGCCGTGAACTGACAGCGACATTCAGCAATGGAGTGACCAGATTGTGAAGACCGGACCCATTGGGAAAGCCGAAGGCGGCACTCGAGCCGTATCATTTGTCAGGAAGCGAAGTCCGTTCGCAGGAATTGAAAACGAAACTCGAAAGAAAATGTGTTTTTTTTAATCGAGTATATGATGGACGAGAAACTGGCACGCGAACTGTCGAATGACATTCGGATTTTTCTTTGTTAATGGAAAGGGTGGGGCACGCCGCTTCAACGTCTCGAAGATTAACGGTCTCGCTGGCCTATCACCAACCACTCTCCGGGGAGGGGCGGGTTTAGCCGGCTCGCGCAGGGAGGCCGGACGTTTGAAGAAAGGCACCGCGCCGGCAGTGCGCGTGCGCACGCCCGGCGCTTTTGACAGCCAGTCCGCGTGCGCGGGGCCGGCGCATTAACAGCCAGTGCGCGCGGCCGCCTGGAGTCAAACACAAGAGACAACAAAACGCTGTCAGAAACGGTGCGCGTCACATTCGGGGGGTCGCTAGCGATTCATTTCAGCGAACAGACCTGGGAGAGAAGGAAGGAGACGGGGAAAACGGAGAAAAACCATGGACTGAGAAAGGAAAAAGCCGACGGCATTTCGACACGGCAATAATCCAACCGTTAAAACAGCTGTTTGTCTCCAACCACCCCGCCCCCAACCGAGGGAAAAGTACATTTTTTTCCACACTCTCTCTTCACCCCCCCCCCCCCCCCACCTTCTGCAGGATCAAAATGGAAATTCTTCCTTGACAAGCGGGAGAACGCCTAAGAAGCCACAATGCGGTGAAGGTGAAAGTTGCACTGATATTTTAACCTGATCAATAAGTGAGGGGGTTCTCGGCCAGCCCAGGGATTGTGTGGCTGAAGATGATGCAGAAGCAGTTGCAGAGGGATGAGGTTTACCGTTGGTTCGGTGAGTTGAATTCTTCTCAGAGAGTGGATTTCATTTGCGGGCTACTCGATCTCTGCATCCCCCTGGAGCTTCGCTTTTTGGGCTCCTGCCTCGAGGACTTGGCCAAGAAAGACTATCATTCTCTCAGGGACTCGGAGATCAAAGCGAACAACGTGGCTGACCTGGCCAGTTTGACGAACATGACTGACGAAGTGGTCCGCAGCAAACTGATCGTCTCCTTGGCCTTGCTGTGTTCCGACAACAGGGAGGCGTCCGGGGTCCTGTACCGCACCCTTACCCACATCGATTCCATCATCAACAACTATGGCCTTCAGCTTCACGACAGGACTGGCGACGAATTCCTGCTCTTGTTTACCATGGCTTCCAACCATCCTTCCTTTACCTTCCACCAGAAACAGGTTCTGAGGCAGGAGTTGCTAGAAATCCAGAGGATTATCGATAGTACTTCCAACACAAGGACGGTTCCTGTCACGGCTACAACACCAGTTACGACTACAACCAATTGGGACACTAGTTCGGCTGAATGCAAGGTGAGACATAGACATAAGGTACTCTCGCCGATAAATGATACGGTGGTCTTGTGAAGAAACTAAATTCCTGAAAGTCAACTGCATTGTAAATGTCTGAGCGTTTACGTACAAGGATTCTTAATTGTTTTCTTCATTGCCTCAGTTACTTGCATGGCCACGGACCTTCTAGATTAAATTCTCATCGTGAATTTCAATCACTTTCTTTTAACAAGAAAAACAGTTTTTTTTTGGTAGATTAAAATTGGATATCTGGCAATTTGTAAATGAAGTTCATTTTGGACTTTTTTCTAACAATTTGATTTGCAATTTCAGTCTCCCGTTAGAACTTGTTGTGCTTATACTGATATGATTTTAAAATAATTTGAGATGACTTTTTAAAACTTCTTATTGTCAACACACTTTAAAATTAAAAGGTTTTGCATTTAAATGGTGTAGTGTAACTTCTGAATTACCTCTCGCATTTATCTTGACTTTTTAATTTTTTTTCTATATACATTCTTCTCCTTGGTGATCTAATTTCCAGAAATAAAATTTCAACATCTATTTATATAATGACTTTAATGTAGTAAAATACTGCAAGATGTTTTACAGGTATGTTATCAAGCAAAATTTGATACTGTACCATATGGTAGCAGATCAAACCCTTGGGAAAAGAGAGGGATAGAGAAGTGAAGAGTTTACAGGAGGAAATGTCAAAGCTTGCGGCTTTGTCAGCTAAAGGCACACAAACCAGTTATGGAAAAGTCAAAATTGAGATTATCAGACCAGATTTAGAAGATATTATACAGTTATTGAAGAGTGCAGAATTTGGAGGGGGTGGGATTTGAAAGCAAGGATAAGAATTTTTAAATAAAACTCTTTTTGGTTATTCACTTGAGGAACATGAATGTTGCGGGCTGGACCAGCATTTATTGCCCATTCCGAGTTAGCTTTCAGAAGGTGAGCTGTCACATTGAACTGAGGCAGTCCATGTGCTGTAGGTAGATGCTCAGTACAGTTAGGAAGGGAATTTAGGATTTTGTCCCAACACTGAAGGAACGGTGTTACATTTTAAAGTTAGGATGGTGAGTTATTTAAAGGAGAACTTCTGTGTGGTGGTGTTCCCATGTATCTGCTGCTCTTGTCCTTCTAGATAACAGTGGTTGAGAGTTTAAAAGGCACTATGTAAGGGTCATTGAATTTCTGCAGCATATCTTGTAGATGGTAAACATTGCTGCCACTGGTAGTGGAGAGAGTGGAGAAGACCATTAGAAATAGGAACAGGTGTAGGCCATTCAATTCCTTGAGCCAGTTCTGTCATTCAGTAGGATCGTGGCTGATCCAAAATGTCCTGTTTCCTGCCCTTTCTCCGTAATCCTTGATTCCTTTGATATTTGTGGATATAATGCCAATCAAACAGGCCATCCTGGATGATCTAAAGCTTCTTGAGTATTGTTGGAGCTGTACTCATCCGGACAAGTGGAGAATATTCTATCACATTCCTGAGGTGGACAGACTTTGCAGAGTCGGGAGGTAAGTTGTCTGCTGTGGTATTCATAACCTCTGATCTGTTCTTGTAGCCATGGTATTTATATGGCTAGTTCAATTTCTGGTCAATGGTGACCCTCAGGATGTCGATAGAGGGGTATTCAGTGATAATGTCATTGAATATCAATGAGTGGTGGCTAGATTGTTCTTTCTTGGACATGGTCATTACCTGGTATTTGTGTGGTGTGAATTTTACTTGCCACCTTTCAGCCTAAGCCTGGATATTATTCAGATCTTGCAGTATTTGGTGATTTGGTGGAATACAGTGAGCATAGGGATGAACTGTACATGAAAGGAAAGAATGACATGCATTTATATAACATCATACATGATCATAGTATGTTCCAAAGTGCTTTACAGCCAATTAAGTACTTTTGAAGTGTAGTAATTGTTCCATTCATACAAAATGTATTAGGCAGTAGGATGCCATTTGGCCCATCCAGTCTGCTGCACCATTCAATCATAGCTGATATGTTTCTCAACTCCATTCTCCTGCCTTTTCCCCATAACCCTTGATTCCTGTACTAATCAAGAACCTAACTATCTCTGTCTTAAATACAATGACTTGGCCTCCACAGCCCTCTGCAGCAATAAGTTCCTCAGATTAACCATCCTCTGGCTGAAAATATGTTATCCAGCACATGCCCACCTCTCTCTTCTCCCCCCCCCCCCAACATCTGCACTAAATCCATAGCCATACAGGTGATGTAGACATGATGTTTCTTTAGTAGACATCCAAGTACTTGTTGTACGATAGTTTCTTCTGTACCACCTATGCAGTGTTCCTGGTCCCTACCACCCTCTGGGTGAACAAATCTTTATTAATTTCCTCTCAAACTCTTCTAGCAATTTGTTTATTAAATTTATGCTGTTTGGTTTTGAGCCCTCTGCTAAGGTTAATAGGTTGTTTAAATTTACTAATTCTGTACATCTCAATTAAGTCACTGATCAACTACCTTGTACCAAGAGTAACAACTACAAATCCAATTCATCTTCATAGGTAAAATTTTCTAGGCTGAACAATATTTTCATAAATCTCTTCTGCGAACACTGCAGTGCAATCACACCATTCCTGCAATATGGTAGTGATCAAAACTGTACAAAATATTCATGCTGTTGCCTAACTAGTGTTGTGTATTATCCTATAACTTGTCTGCTCTTATTGTTAGCCTGGGTGAATAAAGAAAAGCATGCCAAATTAATTACTCTTTCCTTGAAAATCTATAGGCATACTCTCCAATGTCTCTCTGTTACTCCATACTACTCAACTGTCTTCCAGTTATTGTATATTATCTTGCCTTATTGCATTTTTCAAAATGTTACTTCTGTTTCTCCAGATTTAATTTTACTTTCCACTCTTCTGTTCAATCAATCAGAATATCTTCTTTCAGTGTGAAGTTTTTTTTCTCACTGATAAATAAATGTTCTGACATAACTGGACAGGGTAAGTACAGGAAAAAATGTTCCTAATTACTGTGGCGTCTAGAACCAAGGATCACAGTGTAAGGATATGGAGTAAGCCTTTTACGACTGAGATGAGGAGACATTACTGAGTGATGAGCCTGTTGAATTTTCTGCGGAAAATGGTTGAGGTCAAAGCATTGAATGCTTTCAAGAAGGGGTTAAATACAGTTACAGAGTGATAGAGTCATACAGTGTGGAAATAGACCCTTTTAGTCCAACCAGTGCAAGCTAACCATAATCCCAAACTAAATTGTCCCAACTGTCTGTGCTTGGTTCATTTTCCTCCAAACATTCTTCATCCATGTATTTATCTAAATGTCTTTTAAATGTTGTAACTCCGCCAACACTTCTTCTGAAAATTCATTCCACACACTCTGTTTAAAAATAACCCTTCCATGTCCTTTTTAAAATATTTATCCTCACACCTTAAAAATATGATCCCTATTCTTGAAATCTTGGTGCTAAAGGTTTCAAAGGGTATAGGGAGGAAGTTGGAACAGGGCGCTGAATTGGATGAGCAGCCATGATCATATTGAATTGCACAGCATGCTCAAAGAGCTGAAAGGTTTATTGCAGCTTCTGTTTTCAATGTTTCTACGTTAGCATGAAAGTCAGGAAGGGAAGTTAAGTGGTTACATGTTTAATGGGAGTAGGATTGAGATGAGCTTGATTCGAGTCTCTTTGACAGGCTAAGCTAGGAGAAGTCATAAAGAGATAGAAAATAAACCAAAAAAAAAAGTTGAGTTGAGTAAAATGGAGACATATTGAGGAAATTTGGCCAGATTGGCAACAATATCTGATTAATGATCTTTCTTAGTGATGAGGAATCCAAGACCTCTTTGTATTTGTTCAGATTTCATTTACACACTGATAACACCAACCTACCTCCCTCAACCGCTTTTGTTTAACTGCTTAACTGAGTCCTAGTTAAGCTGAAATGTCATCTGATTGAACATTGGAAAGACAATGCCATTGTCTTTGGCCCCCAGTCACATACTGTCTTCCTTAGGGATCAATACAGTTTGCTCATGGTCACCGGTGTCCTATTTGATCATGAACTGACCTTCGAACCCAATTGCACTGTGATAAATGCCCTCTAATAGTCCCATAGAGGCACTTATCTATACCACTTCCTTAACCTATTTGTTTCTGAAAAGTTCATATTTCCCTTTAATACTTCCAGATTCCGCTAATTCTCCTTCCTGGCTGCTTACCTTCTATCGTCTGTGAATTTGATCTTATCCAGAATGCTGTTGCCTACAATCTTATTCAATACATAGCCTGTTCATCCATTATTCTTGTGCTTTCAGACCTACATTTGCTTTAATTGACTAATAACTAACTTCAATTTTACATGCCTGTGTGGCTTTACCTTTTATCTTTGACCATCTTCAATCGGTAATCTTTCAAGGTCTCTGTATTCCCCAGGTTCTGGTCTTTGGTTTTTCATTATGGCAGCCATACCATCTCTCATCTAAGACCAAAGCTAAAGTAATATACTTCTTCATTGCTCCTGTTTTATGGCATTCCTTGTAGTTTAACTTCTAGAGTCATAGAATCATAGAGTTGTACAGCACAGAAACAGACCCTTCGGTCCAACTTGTCCATGCTGACCAAAATCCTAAATTAATCTAGTCTTATTTATATGCCCATGCAGATGACTTTTAAACGTTGTATTTGTACCAGCCTCCACCACTTCCTCTGGCACCTTATTCCATACACGCGCCACCCTCTGCATGAAAATGTTGCCCCTCAGGTCCATATCTTTCCCCTCTCACCTTAAAACTATATCCTCTAGTTTTGGGCCCGACCACTCTCAGAAAAAAACCTTGACTATTCACCCTATCCATGCCTGTCATAATTTTATAAATCTCTATAAGGTCACCCCTCAGCCTCCGACCCTCCAGGGAAAATAGCCCCATCTTATACTACCTCTCCCTATAGCTCAAACTCTCTAATTCCTGCAACATTCTTGTAAATCTTTTCTGAACCTTTTCAAGTTGAACAACATCTTTCCTATAGCAGGGAGACCTTTTTTTGGTTTACAGCAACCCTATCTCAGGTTGTAGTGATTTGACCAGATGCAATCGGCCCATGCACTACTCCTCCTTCCTTTGGAATCAACACATATGAATGACACATATATTGTTTGAGCTAAGAAAATGACACCAGATCCTTTCTCCCAAATACTATAAAATGATGGCCCATTAGGATGCACCATCTGTTTCTCACAGACAGTGCGCTGCATATCCTGCACAGCTTGGTTGTGAACTATGTGAAGGGAATTGGCAGGTGTCACAGACAATCCTACTCCAGAACCACCCAGCCAAATGCAAATTCCTGTGAAGAAAAGGTAAGTGATTGGATAACTCCGCACCATGACCAAAATCTCTACCCGATTTTGCTACGACTAAACACTTCGGCTGTACATAGCATTCATCATTCACCTAATACATGGCCAAACCGAGGAGCAGATAACTAGGAGATCCTGTATAGCTCAGAGGCACAGATGTCAAATACAATACAGTTTTCTCCAAAGGTTAGCTTTGTAGAGATCCCAGAAGTTGCACTAGAATCACCAAATCATTATGATGCAGAAGACCTTTCTGCCCATTAAGCACTTACTGGCTCTTCAAAACAGCAACATGACTTGGTGCCATTCATGTGTCCTTTCCTTGTAAACGTTTTGAAGCTTCACTTCACTTTCCATTTAATTCAGGTTTAATTGCCTCTTGATCACTTGACGTTTTAGTTGGACGTTCTCTCTCACTCACTGTTTGTCAAAGCATTGGCTGCAGGCAGGCATGGGTACATTGGCTTACGCTGAGTGTTCATGAGTTCGCTTTGATTAGTAATCTAAGGACCATGCTATCTATGTGATGCTCACAATCAGCTGCACCTCTGCAGTGTAGTTCAAATTCAAATTGATTTGAACTTTTGAACCAATCTTTTGATTACTGGTCCTATTGTCTCCTCTTCTGATTCCGTTCACATTTTTATTTAATAGCACAGCAGCACCTGTGTGCATCATCATTAAGATGCAATACAACAATTCACCAAGGCTTCTCTGATAGCACTTTACAAACCACAGATCTTTAGTACTCAGGTCAAAGACAGGAGGTGTATGGCGATAGTACCATCTGCAAGTTCACCTCCAAGCCACTCACCATCACTACTGCTAGGTCAGAATCCTGGAACTTCCTACCAGCAACATCTATGACCCTATATCCCAAGGATTGTAGCTGTACAGGAAGGCAGCTTCCCACCACATTGTCCAGGGCAATTAGAGATTTGCAATATTTACTCCTGCTGAGAATGCTTTTGTCATTCAAATGTACAATGGATTTTGAGTTTTAAGTTCTGCATGGTGCAATATACATTACTCTACATCAAAAGCTCTTGCAGGATGTCACTTTAAGAATGAAGATTTTCCACATGCTTTTGTTTAAAGTTAATCTAGGAAACTTTAAATCTAGCATGCGGTTAAGTGGTTTTAAGTGATATAGTCAGTATTCTACTGAAATTTAAAACTATTATTTTCTTATTGGTTTTACAGGGAAGTTTGCTTATCAAATGACTGTGTTTTATCAGTAGTCCAATATATCAGGCAAAATTGTGTAATTATTAGAGTTTCTGTAGTTCATTTTGTAAACTTTAAAATGATCTCGTGTTTAAATAATTTGAGTTTTTAAAGAATAACAGATAATATTTCTTGATGGTTGATAGAGAATCTTTTTTGTAAAATGATAAATCCAATTGTCATACAAATTCTATTTTCCAATTATTTTAATTTTAGCTTTGAAATGAGTATGGGTGTGGAATGATTATTTCAATCAATTTGGAATAAAAATAGTTGTTTAGGAATTAACACCTAGCCAGCAGGGACAGTTAAAATTAGTCTTAAACAAAACCAAACATTGCTGGAGAACCTCAGCAGATCTGACAACATCTGTGGAGAGAAAGCAAAGTCAATATTTCAGGTTCAGTGACTCTTCTTAGGAACGGATCTGAAGGAGGTCACTGGACCTAAAATGTTGACTCTGCTTTCTCTTCACAGGCGGTGTCAGACCTGCTGAGTTTCTTTAGCTATTTCTGGTTTTGTTCCATATTTCTATTTCAGTTGTTCTTTGATAATTACTTTTAGTTTTGTATTAACAGTAACAGTAGTGTTCGTACTCTATGTGCCACCAGACCTCTTGTCTTTACAAGTATATATTTTCCAGTTAATCCTGCAGAGATGTTATTGTATAATTCTGGAACAGTTGAGTCTTGAATATGGGTCCTCCAGCTCAGAGGCAGGTTCGTTACCACTGCACCACAAGAGCCCTTGGCTTTTGAGTAAGGAAGAGATCAATATTGAGCACACCAGAGTTGAATGAATTGTTCTACCTTTCACTTGTTCCCCTGGGGCTCTTGTGGCTCTTGCAGTACCTGTGCCAATGGCCTAGGTTCAAGTTCCATTTGATCCACAGATGTGTCATCACATGACTGCACAGGTTGATTTAAAATATCTTTGTTAGTTCCCCTGGGAGTCTTGTGGTGGAGTTATGGTATCCCTAAAGCTGAGCTAAGAAGCTTGGATTCAAGTCACACCTGATCCAGAGATGGGTCATAACGTCTCTGTATAGGTTGATTAGGAAATATCTTCACTTGTTCCCCTATGTATGTAACATATCTAATTAGGTTGTGGCCTGGACACCCTTTTTTATGCCTGTGTATGTATGTGTAGGGAGGAATTTTATGAGGGGATTAGAGTTTTAACTTGTAAAGTCATATGTTGACAGTTCATGAAATTTATGTGTAATTAGAATCTATTTAGATCATAAAGATGTACAACATGGAAACAGACCCTTTGATCCAACTCGTCATGCCAACCAGATATCCTAACCTAATCTAGTCCATTTGCCAGCACTTGGCCCATATACCTCCAAACCCTTCCTATTCATAAACCCATCCAAATGCCTTTTTAAATGTTGTAATTGTACCAGCCTCCACCACTTCCTCTGGCAGCTCATTCCATACATGTGCCACCCTCTGTGTGAAACAGTTGCCCCTTAGGTCCCTTTTAAATTTTTCCTCTCTTGTCCTAAACCTATGCCCTCTAGTTCTGGACTCTTCCACCCCAGGGAAAAGACTTTGTCTATTTATCCTATCCATGCCTCTCATGATTTTATAAACCTCTATAAGGTCAACCCTCAGCCTCTGAAGCTCCAGGGAAAACAGCCCCTGCCTATTCAGCCTGTCCCTATAGCTCAAATCCTCCAACCGTGGCAACATCCTTGTAAATCTTTTCTGAACCCTTTCAAGTTTCACAACATCTTTCCGATAGGAAGGAGACCAGAATTGCATGCAGTATTCCAAAAATGGCCTAACCAATGTCCTATACAGCCGCAACATGCCCTCCCAACCCCTATACTCAAAGCTCTGACCAATAAAGGAATGTTTGTAATAATTAGTAATTCTTGTAAAGAATAAAAGCCTGCTACATGCGTTCTGTAAATCTAGTTCTAAAAGGCAGGTAAATTATGAATTTTTGAGAAACTGGCCGTATCAGGGCTTTTAAAATTAAATCTAACGGTTGCAATTATATATGTAGAGTTGCGAAGTTTATAATTTTTAAGTGAAAATTATTGACAATCAGGATCTCCTTTTGGTGATTACATGAGAGAAGTTTTCACAATATACTTTTTGAAGATGCTAATTTGCAGTGTAAGTCTGGAGTTGAGGTACAGTATTTCTCTGTAGAGAATGAGCGTGAAACTCCTCCATAGTGGTGATTTGCCATTGCTTGGAGTATAAAACAAGTGCAGTGTCATAACATTTTGACAAGTGCCCAGGGATCACTTAAACTTCCTGGCCAACTACCAAATCCTTCCACAGTTCATTTAAATGTTCTGGAAGGTGCATCAAAACATTCAATTCTATTATTATTGAAAAGAAGGCCTGTATGCGTGTAACCAAAACTCTGCCCCAAGCAGAAAGACATGTTTCACTAAAATATTGTAAACTGATTACTGTCAACTGTAACTCGTACTACAATTACTTGTCCAGTCATCTGAGGACTTGATAATCCTTGCTTTCCAATTCTCTAGACTTAATTATTCAAACGAAGGTTCTTTGGATTGTCGATATTAGTTGACTATGATTTGTCATTTTCACAGTAATCCAGTGTTAGACAAAAAGAACATTTTTATATCTAGTACTTTCATTTCCAACAACAAATCAATGATTCATGGATTTATTTGTCTTTGATATTAAAAGCATTGTTTAGAGCACCCCTACCTTTTCTCGTCGTCTTTATGCTGCTGACCAACCCTAGTCTTCCTTTCCTCTCCATCTTCAAAATGCTGCAATCTTTTTCTGTCAGAGCTCATCTCTTCCATGAGATCCATTTTCTCTTAATTTTTTATATACAACTAAAACCTGGCATTCAATTAACTTTTCTGTGTCATGCTCATTGACATTGTCATTAGCTTCCTTTCAAAATAACTATCCTTGACCCCTTCCTCACAATTTGTTTCACCATCTCTAAATTTTATTTCTCATCTAAGGCCCTTGAATCTGTTGCTTTTCAATTCTTGATGAACACTCTGAATTCATTAGATAACCCTGCAGCAACATTACCACCCTGAGTTATGTTCCAAAGGAATACCTTCTGAATGTAATCACAATTTATCAATTATTGTTGTCATTTTCTTAGGTGTCAATGGTTGTTTCACACTATTAGACACATCCTTCTTTGCCTTTGTTGCCTGGCCCAATAGATTGCTCTTGTATAGAATTCCATTCTTAATTTCCCAAGGTAAGCAATTGCACAACGAGATAGTCACCTTTATTTCCTCAGTGATCTGTTGGCTCCCTCTTCTCCCTTGGTTACATGATGAATGATGTTCCTGAGATTCATCGAGACCTCAGTGAGTTGTCGTATATATGAGTATACTCAAATCTATTTACCTATGCTTTTATAGACCCACATTCTGTTTCTTGATATTCTCTGACGGAATATAAGATTAATTTACTGCCCTAACTAAAAATTGCTTTCTTCTTAGTGACTTCATTGGCTTTCTTGGCTATGAGCCTGAGGCTGAACCAGTTTGTGCAAAGTCTTGATGTGATCCTAACCAGAGCTTTAAACCCATTGCTGTAATAAAACCTTGTTGCTATTGTCTCTTCAATACTTGCTTTCTTTAATATCCTTGCCAACCTACTGTTCTCCTTAAACTTCAACTAATCCAGACTTAGCTGCTCTTTTCCAAGCCTTCATTTTGTGCTGTTTGCTGATTTCTTATCTGTTCCCCATTTTGGTGAATTTGAGGTTTTTCATCCTCAGCTTCAAATACTTTCATGTTTTTGGCAGCCACTTTAGCTGGCTTTTGGCCTTCTGGTTTTCTGCACAATGCTCTTTCCATTCTTTTTTGTGAAATAATATATAGCAAACTTGTAGATTCCTTGGGACAATCCCATGGAGCTTCTCTCGCAACTCCTTCACTGACCCCATTCTAACTAATTTCCACCAATGTTTTAAATCTCTTTTTAAAACTTATCTTTTCAATGTAGCATATCATCACTCAGCAATCACACCATTGCTCGATGTACATTTTTAGTTGATTCTCATTTCAGTAAGCATTTCTCTTTTAAAGATGAGATGACAGATAAATGCTGGTTCCAGTTAGTATAGCCTCCTGTTTATTTAGTTATTGTTTATTTCGTGTCAAATGTTTAAGACCATTCGAAATAGGAGTAGGCCATTTGGCCCCTCAAGTCCATTCAGTCATTCACTAAGATCAGCCTCTACCAACATACATCATGTCCAAGTTCTTGCCTTTTCCCCATAACCTTTGATTGCCCTACTATCTAGAATCTATCTCTTATCTGTACACTCATCTATACACCAGGATTCTTCCCTCGATAACAAGGAGTTCGAAAGAGTCTTAACCTTCTGCGAGAAGAAATTCCCCTCATTTCAGGATTAAATTGGCACCCCTTTTTTCTGTGAGTAATGCCCTCTGGACTGAGACTCTCCTAAAAGGGGAATCGTCCTCTTAATAGTTAAACTATCAAGCCCCATAAGAATTTAATTTGTTTCAATGAGATCACCTGTCATTCTTCTCAAGCCCCCTTGTGTTTCCTATTTCTGCAGTTTTTCGTCATTTAAATAATATTCTTCTTTTGTTCTCCCTTTCAAAATGAACAATTTTGCATTTTCCTACATTATACTCTATTTGCCAACTTTTGCCCAGTTACTTCAATATTTCTGTAAACTGTTTGTATCCCCCTCGCAATTTGTCTTTCCATCTATTTTTGTGTTGTCTGGGAATTTAGCTACTGTGCATTCATTTCCTTCCTTCAAGTCATTAATATATATTGTAGATAATTGCAGTCCCAGCACTGATTCCTGTGGAAACAAACTGGGTTACAAGTTGTCAATCTGAAAAATAGCTCCTTATCTGCACTCATTGTTTCCTGCCCTTTAGCTAGTTCTCTATCCATGTCATGCACTACCTCTAATACCATGGACTGTTATCTTATGACTTAACCTTTTGTGAGATACTTTGTCGATGCCTTCTAGAAGTCCAAATACTACACATCTATTACTTTGCATGCATCCACTCTGGTTGAGATTTCCTCTCAGAACTGTAATAAATTAGTCCAACATGACTTCCCTTTCATGAAGCCATTCCATAATAATTGGTTCCAAATTGTTTCCAACAATAGATGTTAGGCTAATCGGACTATAGTTACCCAATTTTTGCCTCGCTTCTATTTTGAATAGGGGTGTCACATTGATAGCTTTCTAAATCTCTGGTACTTCTCCAGAATCCAAGGATTTTTGGGAAGTTCCAACCAATGCATCCACAATCTTTGTAGCTGCTACTTTTAGGATTCCAGGACATAAGTCCCCAGAGCCAGGGGCCTTATCTACCTTTAGCCCCATTGGTTTGTCTAATACTACTACGTTAGTGATGTATTTACTGACATTTTCCTAAGTAAAGTTACAGTTAGTGAGTTTGGAGAAAATTTGTAGCTCAGGTTGAGGTTCTCGATGTAAGTTTGCTCACTAAGCTGGAAGGGTCATTTTCATACATTTCATCACCATGCTAGGTAACATCTTCAGTGAACCTCTGGTGAAGCACTGGTGTTATGGTCTGCTTTCTATTTGTGTGTTTAGGTTTCCTTGGGGAAGGTGATGTCATTTCCTGTTCTTTTTCTCAAAGATGATAGTTGGGATCTAAATCGATGTGTTTGTTGATATAGTTCCGGTTGGAATGCCATGCTTCTAGAAATTCTCACGCATGCCTGTTTGGCTTGTCCTAGGATGGATGTGTTGTCTCAGTCAAAGGGGTGTCCTTCCTTATCTGTATGTAAGGATACCATTGTGAGAGGGTTATGTCGTTTTGTGGCTAGTTGATGTTCATGTCTCCTGGTGGCTGGTTTTCTGCCGGTTTGTCCAATGTAATGTTTGTTACAGTTCTCGCAAGGTATTTTGTAAATGATGCTTGTTTTGCTTGTTGTCTGTATAGGGTCTTTTAAGTAAAAAGGCAAGCAAAACAAGCGTCATTTACAAAATACCTTGCAAGAACTGTGCCAAAAGGCAGAAAACTAGCCCAGGATACATGAATATCAACTAGCCACAAAAAGACATGATCCACTATCACTATTATCCTTACATACAGATAAGGAAGGACACTACTTTGGCGGGCACAACACATGCATCCAAGGACAAGCCAAACAGAGACATACACAAGAATTCCTAGAAGCATGACATTCCAACCTGAACTCTACCAACAAGCACATCGATTTGGATCCCATCTATCACCCTCTGAGAAAAAGACCAAGAAATGACATCACCAACCCAAGGAAACCTAAACACGTGAATAGAAAGGAGGCATGACACCATTGCTTCACCAGAGGCTCACTGATGTTACCTAGTATGGTGACGAAGCATCTGAAAATGAACCTTTCAGCTCAGTGAGCAAATGTGTATCCAGAACAGTTACAATGATAGGCCACTTTCAGATTTTTATAACTTGGTCTGAAGTAGATTGTTGATGCAAATGAAATCTGATTTCTTCAGTGATAGCCCTAAATAATGTGAGAAATTCACATTTGCATTGCCCATCTCCTCCATGTTACAAAATAGTGTTTTTATTTGTCTGTAACATAGAGTGTGGGGCTAGGATTTTTCATCAGGTACGTAACAATTTGAGATGTCACAAAACAAAAAAAAAATCTACGCAACGCTTACTTTTATCTTTGTTCATCCGATTCATAAATTTTACTGTTGGTGAGGAATAATTAATAATGAGCTTTGGCTACCAACAATCTGCCGAACAAATATGCATAATTCAGAACAGTTTCTTTCATCATGGGTGAGTACTAAGTTTTGTATATTGTCACTCAGTTGCAATTGAACTTCTCTTTCCTGGGCCAGAGTCAGACATTGTAGCGTTGAAAGTTGTGGCATAGACAAAAGATGACCAGCTATATAGAGGATTTGTTAAAAGGGGTAGAAAAAAGTATCAAGAAGGAGAGTCTGTTTTGAAAAACGTACGTATTTCCAGAACTCTGCTGTGCTTTTGATTTAAGCCACACTGTATGTTTGTATAAATAAAATCCTGGAATCTGTTAAAATACATTTTCACCTACATTTTTGAAAATCTAGTTGACATATAATAAGATGCTAAAGGGGATTCATAAAGTAGGCATAGAAAGGATGTTTCCTCATTCGGCAATTTCGAACAAGAGATCATAATTTTGGGAAATTGATTTAAAACAGGAAACATTAAAAACCAAAGAGAAATTGCTTCTATCGAATCTATGGAATTACACGCCCTCAGAGTGTGGTGGATGCTGAGATAGTGAGAAAATCTTAGAGAGCATAGAACATTACAGCGCAGTACAGGCCCTTTGGCCCCTGATGTTGCGCCAACGTGTGAAACCAATCTGAAGCCCATCTAACCTACACTATTCTATTCTTGTCTATCCAATGACCATTTAAATGGATTTAAATTTGGTGATCTACTACTGTTGCAGGCAGTGCATTCCACGCCCCTACTACTCTCTGAGTAAAGAAACTTCTCTGACATCTGTCCTTTATCTAACGCCCCTCAATTTAAAGCTATGTCCTCTCATGCTTGCCATTGCCACCTGGGCAAAAAGGCTATCACTGTCCAACCTATCTAACCCTCTGATTAACTTGCGTCTCAATTAAGTCACCTCTCAACCTTCTACACTCTTCACAAAAACAGCCTCAAGTCCCTCAGCCTTTCTTCGTAAGACCTTCCATCCATACCAGGCAACATCCTAGTAAATCTCCTCTGATTCTTTTCCAAAGCTTCCACATCCTTCCTATAATGCAATGATCAGAACTGTACGCAATACTCCAAGCACCAGAGCTTTGTACAGCTGCAGCATGACCTCCATGGTTCTGAAACTCAACCTCTCTACCAATAAAACCTAACACACCGTATGCCTTTTTAACAACCCTATCAACATGGCTGGCAACTTTCAAGAATCTATGACACTGAGATCTGAGATCTCTTTGCTCATCTACACTACCAAAAATCTTACTATTAGTCCAGTACTCTGCATTTCTGTTACTCCTTCCAGAGTGAATCACTTCACACTTTTCCACATTAAACTCCATTTGTCACCTCTCAGCCCAGCTCAGCAGTTTATCTATATCCCTCTGTAACCTACAACATCCTTTTGTCACCATCCACAACTATCAACCTTAGTATCCTTCTATGCCCTCATTCAGGTCGTTTATAAAAATGACAAACAGCAGTGGCTCCAAAACAGATCCTTGTGGTACACCACTAGTAACTGAACTCAAGGATGAATATTTTCCATCAATCACCACTCTCTTCTTTCAGCGAGCCAATTCCTGATCCAAACCGCTAAATCACCCTCAATCCCATGCCTCCGTATTTTGTGCAATGCCCACCGTGGGGAAACTTATCAAATGCCTTATTGAGATCCATGTACACCACATCAACGGCTTTACCTTCATCCACCTGTATGGTCACTTTCTCAAAGAAGATAGACAGATTTTTAATTAGTTAAATTAGCATGCTGATAATAGTAGAAGAAATATTAAAATTTAACATTTCCCTCTCCATTCTTTAAATTTTGTAAATTCTACTATTTAAAACAACATTCTGAGAAAATAAAATGCTTTTGTAATCAATTGCTATGAAAATCTATCTCATAAAATGAAATAAGAACATTAGAACTAGGAGCAGGAATTGGTAATTCAGGCCCTCGAGCCTGCCATGCCACTTATTAGGTCATAGCTTATCTTATCTTAGCCTCAATTACATTTTCATGCCTGCTCCCCATAACTTTTCAAGTCTGAAGGGGCTGAAATGCCTACGGTGGCTTTTGAAGAATGGGGCAAGAAAAGATAAACTTTAACATTTCTTTTACTGTTATCAGTATGCTAATTTTATTTCTAAATGAACTTTTTGAAAGTAAATTATGGATTTATGTTTCAATTTTTGCCCTGGTGTCCTCTGTGTGGATAAGTTTAGAAGGAAGCAATGACTGTGTTATAGCTTGAAAAGGTGAATCAAATCAAATTCAATGCAAGGATCTAGCTTGGTGCTTAAAACAATGAAAGCTATTGTTATGACTGCTCGATATTATGAGGGATGTGTTTTAAACTAGCTGTTTCAAGAGAAAATTGAGTATGTAATCTGCTATGAGTTCTACCATGTCATAAGCCACTTGTCTTGGAGTCTGGGGGAAATGTTCTTTTAAAACCCAAGTGCCAACTTATGTACAAAGGAAAGGCCAACTGCCTTTGCTGCGATAGATATACAGATGAAGGGCTCTTGCCTGAAACGTCGATTCTCCTGCTCCTTGGATGCTGCCTGACCTGCTGTGCTTTTCCAGCACCCCTCTCACTGCTCTGATCTCCAGCATCTGTAGTCCTCACTTTCTCCTTGAGCGACTGAATAGCCTATTCCTGTTCTTGTGCTGCCTCCCACCATGGAAAATTTGTCTTAGCATGAATGGGCCTTGCTGCTGGAAGTCAATTTGGGGATTCTCAGTAGACTAATGGAAGTGGCGTTTGATGGACACGGAACATTGGGGGCATGCAAGCCTGTTGGAAGCTGGATGTAATTTTTGGAATGCATTCTGTATAGATTACAATTCTGGACAGATTACAGTTCAATTTATAAATGTGCTGATGGGTTATTTATTGTGTTAGGAAGTTAAGTTGGGCTGGGGGAATGCGCGCAATATCTTTTCCATTGTTTACAGTGTTATTTGCATACTAATTAATGTTTACTTGATGTTGATGTTGGTTTGTTACGGTGAACATATTAACTGTGAAATCTTGTGTGACCATTTGAGTTAATCTCTGAGAATTCTAATATTGTTTAAAGTCATTGGTCAGTGGGGATTGTAATAATAGAATCAGGGTGAAATACAGTGTTTGTGTTGAAAGATCTTTTCTTGTCATTACATACCTTTGTCTTTACCTGCCAGCCAAAGACTGAATTTCATCCTATTAATTTTACCAGTACCTGAAAACAGTAATAATTCATTGTACATTAAATTAAATGCTGCATCATCTCCCCTCCTCAGTATGATGATAGCTAATGCTAAAAGTAAGTTTTCAAGAGCTTTGTTAGCCATCTGTTATTGTGATAATTCTTTATCATCCGAGAGAGTGAGTTTTGCTTTGTTATTTGATAATGAAGCCAAGCCAGGCCATGTTTCGCTCAACGTTTACATACTGATTAAGATCCTTGGATTGTTAGTTGGAATGTAGGCATTTGGCTTTTTTAAAGCCATGCAAGGTGCTGAAGGCAATTATGGTTCCCTAACTGCTTCCCTAGTAAAGTCAATGAACTCTGCATAGATTTAATGAATTCAATCTCCGAATGTCTCATCTATCAGTTAAAACTTAACATGCCAGTTAACTAATGATAGAGATCCTAAATGCTCAAATCTTGAGAATTTTTATCACAGTTGACGATCTTCAGCTTGAGAAAACTTGAAATATAAATTATGAGTGATTCATTTTTGTCAAAAGCTTTCCTTATTATTTGCGAGATTTGCATTATTATTTGTGAGATTATGAAATGTTCTTCAACTATTAAGGAAACAATATTTATTTTTGAAAAGGTAATGTACAAAGTAGAAAGCAGCGTACACTGTTTGGAGAATGCATTACAGACATCAACACATTCCTGTGATGAATCCTCCCAAAAACGGCCTTCCAGCAAGCATTCAAGAAGTAAGTTGTAACTTGCTGAAATTTTACCTCGGTTTTGGATCTGTCATTTAATACACTCAGGTTTTATAATGATTGTAGTCTACAAATTATTGAGTGCAGAACAAATGCTTCCTATGTTTGCACAACAATGCTTTTGAATGTATCGGGTTTCCAATTTTCTGTTTAATCTAGTTTGATTCATTTTTTTTTCCAAATATGTTGCAAATTACACAAGTTAAAACAATTTATCCCAAAACATATAACAGAATTAAAGAATGAAAGAATTTCAATTTTAATGAATTTAGTTAATGTAATTAATCAAATGCAGGGTCTCTTCTGTGCTGTATGATTCGATGAATGTGATGTTTAATGTTAAGAGTTGGGAACCCACTTCATATAGAACTCCTAAGAGAGAGTCATTTATGCAGTCTCCTATTCAAAGAAAAACGGTCATTCATACCATTGAGAAAATACCTTGAGGAGAAAGAAGCATCAGGTCAAAGTTTGTTAGAAGCTTGATACTATAAAAGACATGATGACTATGTATATAACCTTCCCCAGTGTCACAGAACTTGTTCTGGAGGTAAGTCTCAATTCTTTCTATGCTGGCAATGTCACACTTTCATTGTATATGGCAAACTGGAAAAGTTTTAAATGCCATTTTTTACAGAGTTATTGTACATTTATATTGTCTTTCCTATATTTATGGTTCAAAAGCCTGTTATCCTCAACAATTGCAACTCGTCTCGCTCTCTCTCTCTCGCTCTCTCTCTCTCGCTCTCTCTCTCTCGCGCGCTCTCTCTCGCGCGCTCTCTCTCGCGCGCTCTCTCTCTCTCGCGCTCTCTCTCTCTACAATTATCTGTGCCTTCTCGGCTGACTCACCATTGTCCCATCAACTTGTCCTATATCTGTAATGAATAATTTTGTCCATTGTTTATTGTTCCTATCTATGTACGTAGATTTTTCATTTTTATAATAGTTTCAAGCAGAACGCTGAAATTAATGTTTAACTTTTATATTGTATGTTTACTTTCCTATGCTTTTTGTCATTATATGAAATGTATTTGAATAAAACCAGTCAGGCAAAACACCATAAGTAGGATGATCATGCAATTCTGAGAAACTCTAACTGTTAGGATCAGACAGCTATTCTCTCCCAAAGCACATCAAACTTTTATTTACTTGAAAGTGCTATAAAGGAGGCCATTCAGAGTGACTTGACATTTTTTCTGTGTTTAACCCTTTTGTGAATTCGTTCAATACAGCTGGAATTACCAACTTGCTATTGCTGCTGTGCATGACCTATTGTATAAACCTGTTTATTCAGAAATTTAATCTATTATGGAAATACTTGGAGTGATTAATATTAATTGTCTTTTGAAGTGGGCTGGGCTGAATGTTGTAAATCCAAAGTGTAAATTTGGAGGCACTAATTTTTGATTAGTTTGCATTCATGCAGCTTTCATTTCACCTGAAAAACACCTAGACTAGCCTGTTGGAACTTGCTTTGTGTTTGGTATAAGAAAAAATATCTGGAGAAACCAGAATCAAGCAGGCCATCTCTTCAACCATGATGTCACAACTTGGCTTCCATGGTCTTTATCACTGAAAGGCACTACAAATCATTCTTCTTTCCCTGATTATTTCCGTGCCAACTCCAAACTTGCCACTTTAATTTCCACCCAGCATATCGCTGATACAATAACTTCATCTGTGTTGTCATATCCGTAGGCTCTAAGTTTGAGTTGGCAAGCAGTTGGCTTAGCTACTGGTCAATGATGGTAACTCAAACATTTTAAATATACTGATGCAACCTTTCCACGAGGAGGTTTTCATATTTTTGTACTGAGACCATACTGGAGACTTCCTTCACTGTCTTGTTTGGCCACTTGCCTCAATGCTTTTTAATCTTAGCTTTGGTATCAGCTCTTATTCATGTTAAAAATTGAATATGTTTGTTCTGCTAACCCATTTGTGCCTCATCCACCCATTTTATAGCTCTTCCATTTTATTTCTGTCCCATAGCTTAATCGTACCTTGAGCATAAATGGGAGGTCAGGTTGTCGGTTTGCTTACTGAGATGGTGTGTTTGTTTTCAGACATTTCGTCACTATACAAGGTAATGTCATCAGTGACCCTCTGTGAAGCTCAGCGAGCAAATCCTGAACCTGATCCACAACCTGAACTACAAATCTTCTCCAAGATCTCAATTGGGAGATTTTCATTTCTCGCAGACTGGAGAAGCAGGAAATTTAATTTGAAAAGCTGAATTTCACAAAAAGCATCTTCTTAGGATGTCTGCAGCTTTTCACAAAACTAATAACAGCAACTTCTCTAACACCTCTCTTCCACTATCCAGTCAGGTGAAATTTCCCTCACCTGATGCCATTCCAATTTGAGGCAACTGTAGCAAGAAAATCACTTAAAGTCTTTTCTATGATGTGCGGTTACTTCTGGAGTTCCACAAGGGCTTGGTTTTGAAATCGTTCTTTCTTGTACATATGCTGCCTCTTTTTTGGATAATGTTTTAAGTAATAACTTCAAGGCTCTGTCATCCAGTATTGGAAGATAGGTAATGTCATTACATTAAATAATAAGAAGACCTGGGATATTGTCTTCAGTCCCTGCACAAATTCTGTTTTGAACCTGAACCAGATCATTCACAACCCTAAGTTGACTTTTTGATCTTGTATCCTCAATCACCAACGCCATCTACAGCCAATTTCCATTTTTGTAATGTCTCTTGACTCTGCTTCATCTCAGCTCATTGGTAGCTTAAACTCTCATCCATTTGTTTGTTACATTTAGACTTGATTATTACTAATGTCCACCTGCCCCTCTGTAACATTGAACTGCTATCTGTAAACCTAAATTGTAACAAGTCCTGCTCACCCATTACACTGTGCTCACTGTCTTACATTGGGTCTGTTCTTTACTTTTAAAATTCTCTCCCTGTTTCAAATTTTTCATGTCCTCACCTCTTCATCCTTTCTGTCATCTTCTCAAGCCTTTCAACTCTGAGAGCTGTATTCTTCCAGTTCTGGCTTCTTGCACATCTGTGCTTTTGCACCTTTATTATTAGCAGCCAATGTTAACTGACCTCGGTTGTCTATGGCTAAGTTCATAAATTTCCTCTTTGCCTCTGTACTTTATTTTCTTCCTTTTAAGGGGGTCCATAAAACCTGTCTTTTTTTTATCAAGTACTTGCTTATAAAAAAAGGTTCTGGAGTAGCCCATAGAACCTTTTCACCCTTCTCTGCATTTAATAATAGCTGATCTTCTGCTTCAGTTCCACTTTTCAGCCTTTGATAAATTCAATGATAGAATATCCACAACTCTCTGGGGTAGGAAATTCCAAATATTTGCAGTCTTTTAAGCGAAAATGCTGTCCTAACTTCAGTCCTAAACTATAAGTTACTTTTATCTATAGGCTGTTTCTCCCATCATTCAACCCCTGCCTTCTAAATTCTCCAAGAAAACAGTTTCTGTGTCAGTCAGAGAATTCTGTGTGCTTCAATAATGTCACTTCTTAATCTTAAATCTAGAGAATATGAACTAAATAACTTGACCTTTCATTAAAGGATGGCCCTCTGGACATGAAGTCTCCCTACAATTATGCAACTGTGAAAGCCTAGGATCTTTTAAGGACCGTGAATAAATATATATTGCTCTAGGAAATTTCTAAAGTTCTGTGGTCATACGTTCAAATCCCAACATGAATTTATTCAGTTCCAGAGCAATTGGGAAGGGCAGCAGTGCCAAAATCCCATGAGCAATTTGTTTTTTAGTTTTTTAAAAAAATTTAACCTATTTTGCTAATAACCTGTTCAGATATGTCATGACATGCCTCTCGGAGAGGTGAGACTTGAAGCCAAACATTCTTATGTGTGCTTTTAGAAGCAGCCAATAACAGAAATCAGCCATTCCATGTCAGCAATGTGATCCTCTGTCTTGCAGGTGACAGGCAGGGATACTGACATTTAGCTTCCTACCAACTAAGTACATATTTACTCAAACCCAAAAGGCATGACTTCTTCCTCAGGATCAAGTTGAGATAAGTCACAGATTGCAACTTTTAAATCAAAACAAGTGAAAATATTTCTTCAATACGAATGAAGATGGTTATTAATCTTTTGGGTACTTGACACAATTACGAGTCAGCATACTCACATTTTGAAATGTAATGGCTGTGAAAAAAGTGCTTTCACAGAACACTGACATCCTGATACTTCCAGTAGGAAAGGGAATTGTTAAGGAAGAGTTTCTACAAAGTCTTAGGCAAATCTGCTGGACTAGTCTGGGAAATACCCTGTATTTTGATACAGAATTGCTGACTGTTTTAGTTCATGTAGCTAGAGGAGAAGAAATGTTGTTACCCACCATTTCAGATGATTGCTGATGATTGGATGAAATTACAGTACACTCCAGCAGCTACATGCACGTCCTAAAGATGAAACTCCAGATTGAGAGTCATACAGCACAGAAAAGGCCCTTCTTTTTTATTAAGTGTGCACCTACCTATTTACACTAATCTTACTTTTTAGCACCTGAATGTTATGATGTTTCGAATGCTTATCCATGTACATTTTGAAGGTTGTGAGGTTTCCTGCGTCAAATCCCTTGCTACCATCCTCTAGGTGAAAAAAAATCTTCCTCAAATCCCCTATAACCCTCTTGCTCTTCGCGTTTTAAAATTATGCCCCTAGTTGTGAACCCTTCAACTAAGGGAAACTGGTGCTTTTGATCCACTTTGTCTATGTCCCACCTAATTTGTGCACCTCAATGAGATCCCCCTTTAGCCTTCTATGTTCTAAATAAAACAACCCGGCCTATCTAGCTGCCTATCAAGCTGCCTTCATAGCTAAAATTCTCCGACCCAGGCAACATCCTGGTGAATCTCCACTATGCACGGCAACCCCCCAGAAATCCAGCTGTGACCTAATCAAAGTTTTGTACAGCTCCAACATAACCTCATGCTTTTATAATCTATTCCACAATTTATAAAGGTAAGTATCATGGATGCTTTCTTAATCACCCTATTAACCTGTCCTCCTACTTTGTGATCTGACAAGCCCAATATCTTTCTGTAAGCTAAGGTCTTCTCTAGCACTATCCGATTTTTGTCCTCTGCAAACTAACTTATCATCTCCACCCTTCAACACATATTCTCATCTATATCCTTTGTATACATCACTAAACAAGAGACCCAGTATTGATCCCCATGGCACACCAAACACTGGCCTCTTACAACACAAAACAGTCTCCTACCACTAAGCCGATTTTGGAAAAATCTTGCCAAGTTACTGTGGATCACGTTTTTTTTACTATCTTATCAATCTCCCTTGTGGGACCTTGTCAAGGCTTTTGTGAATTCCATGTAAACTGCATCAACTACACAACCCTTAACAACCGAACACCTGAAAATTTCAATCAGGTTTGTTAGTCCTGATCTCCCTCTAACAAAACCATACTGACTATCGCTGATCAAGCCATGCCCCTCCAAGTTGAAATAAATATCCTCTTCAGAAATTCCTCCATTTGTTTCAACCACTGACGTGGTTTGTAATTGGGTGTTTTTTTTCCTACTACCCTTCTTGAAAAAGTAAAACCATACAGCTGTCCTCCAGTTCTCTGGCACCTTCCCTGTGGGTAAAAAGAAGTTAAACATTTGTGTCATAACCCCTATTGTTTGCTCCCTCACCTTGCACAGCAGCTTAATCCAGCCCATCTGGACCTAGGATTTTGTCCACTTTTAAGCATGCCAACATCTCCCCTACCTCCTCAGTCCCTATGTAAATCTGCTAAAGAATCTCACAGTCCCTCTTCCTAAATTCTGTACCTACAGCTTCCTTCTCCCAGGTGAAGACAGAAGTGAAGTATTCATTACCAATGTCCTCCAGCTGCACACATTGATTACACCTTGGTCCTTAATGGCCTCTGCTCTTACCCTGATTATCCTCTTTGCCTTAATATACTTGGATTCTCTGTAATTTTACCTACCAATGTTTTTTTTTCATGTTCCATCTTTGCTAGTCTAAGTGCTATCTTAAGGTTTCCCCTCAATTTTATGTACTCCTTCAAGACCTCTGTGGATTTGCTCCCTACTCCAAGCCTCTTGTTTCTAGTTAGAACATAGAACAATACAGCACAGAACAGGCTCTTCGGCCCATCAATGGAGAATATCCCTGATGCAAAGACAAGACTTTGTCTCCACTAGGGCAGTGAGGTCGTCATCCTATTTTGTGATCATAAACATCTGCCACTGGTAGATTGGCAAGGACAAAGCCAATACATTTGTACCTCTGCAACCTGTCATTGTCCTAGGTTCCTTTGCGACCTGCCATTGTCCTAGTCTGGAACCCGATCAGTCATGGTCTTGGTGATGGACCTTCAACTGAAAATACCTTCTTTGTTTTCATTACTGTGTTTTCCATTTGGTGCTGAATGTAGAGAAGAATTGATTCATCAGCCAAGTGGATGGGGATGCTCTTGGTTGTGATCAGTGGTAATCAACAAGAAGTTTGTTTGACCTGATACACTGGGACTTCATGGGGCCCAGAATAAAGCTTGAGGACTTTCAGGGCAATTGCTTCCTGACTGTATACCACTCTGCTGCCACTTCTGATAGTGATGATGGTATAATTTACTTTATATACAAAATAGTTTAATTTGAATAAATGTGAGATATTACATTTTGGTAAAAGGGCTGGGCTTAGACAATTAAAAGTGGGTCTTGGGTAGTGTTGTAGAACAGAAGGACCTAGGGGTTCAGGTACGTAATTCTTTTGAAGTTTGAGTCATATGTATACATGGTGTTAATGAAAGTGTTTAACACACTTGCTTTCATTGCTCTGACCTTCGAGGAATTGGGACATCATGTTGAGGTTGTACAGAACGTTGGTGAGGCCTCTTCTGGAGTACTGTCTCCAGTTCTGGTCACCCTGTTACAGGAAGGATATTATTAAGTTGGAGAGGATTCAGAAAACATTTACCAGGTTGTTGCTGAGAAAGGAGGGTTTGAATTATAAGAAGAGACTGGATAGGTTGGGACTTCTTTCACTGGAGCGTAGAAGGTTGAGGGGTGACCTTTTAGAGACTTATAAAATCATGAGGGGTGTAGATAAGGTCAATGGCAGTTGTCTTTTCCTTAGGATTGGGGATTTCAAGACAAGGGGCCATATTTTTGAGGTGAGAGGAGAGATTTTAAAAAGACATTGGGGACAGTATTTTTTTTTTTACACAGAACGGTTCATGTGTGGAATGAACAGCTAAAGGAAGTGGTGGATGTAGGTACAGTTATAACTTTTAAAAGAACTTTAGGTAAGGACATGAATAAGAAATTTTTGGGAGATATGGGCAGGCAGGTGGACTAGTTTAGTTTGGAATTATGGTCAACATGGACTGGTTGGACTGAAGGGTTTGTTTTCTGCTCTGACTCTGAGAATGACTCATTTGACTAGCCTATAGGACAGTTCTTCCAATTTTGATACCAAATGTTGCTAAAGAGAGCTTTGCAAGGCCAGAGTTTCAGGAACAGGGCTGTGTGCCATTGTCATTTCTTATGCCTTGGTTGGTTTCACATTATCTTTTCCTCTGACATCATAGTAGGTAGATACACAAGTGGCTTGCCAGGCTTTATGAAGGTATTTAAGAGTCAATCACATCGCTGGTATGGCAGCGTAAATGTGCATAGTGAAATGTAGGCCAGATGATACGATTGAATACCTAGGAATACACTGAAGTATATACAGCATACCAAAAAGCAACAAGCCCGCCAGCCCCAATTAGCCGGTGCCTGTTGTAGGCATCTGCTGGAAACAAACAGGAATAAATTATTGCTCCTGATTGATTATTCTTGATTTCCTGGATACTCTCCGAAGTATGTGAAGGGTAACAATACGGATGTAAAATAGCAAATGATTCATCAATAAGTGTAGGTCTTGCCATTAATACATACTAGTTAATATTTAAAATGTTTTTGAAAATAGCCGCACAGAAAGTCACTTTTTTTTTGAAAGGCATTTGTAATATTTGAGGATATTATGTAATATTTGCTTTAGTTCCTACTCTTTTTCTCCATTTGCGTAAAGTTCAATAAATTTTGTCTGGTTAGATGAGCTATGTCAAATGAATAACATTAATACTAATTCAGGGGTTGGTGAGGTATTACATTTTGATAAAAGAGCTGGGGTGGGGTGGGCAGAGGTGCTCGGTCCTCAGGAAATGTAGGCTTACAAAGTAAAAGGATGTGGTGTCATTGAAGGGTAACTAATTTAATAATTATATCCAATGTGAGACAGGAAGGGATAAAACATTATAAGCATTTTTTAAAAAAAAAGTCAGCATCAGATAGAGGGGCAGGCAAGAAAAAGTGAAAAGGCAAAAGTAATGGTTCTTTATTTGAATATGCACAATATTCAAAAGAAAATAAATGAATTAACAAATGGAGGCTAATGATGCATATGATCTTATACACATTATACCGTTCTGATTATAAGGAGCTCAAAGCTGGGATACAATTATTCATGTGATCTTTGAAAGTACAGACAGGATGGAATGGCTTTGTTAGTATGAGATGGAATTAGTTTGTTAGCAATAAATGATCTTGGATCAGATGATGTGGAATCCATATTAATGGAGGTAAGAAATAACAAGGGGAAGAAGACATTGGTGACAGTAGTCTCTATAGACCCCCTAACACTGGTTTTCTGTAGGACAGAGAATAAATTGGGGGACAATGAAGACATGTAAAAGGTAGTACATTATTTATGGTGACTTTAATTCTCATGTAGATTGGGAAAATCAAATTGGCAGAGGTAGCCAGGAGGTAGAATTCATACAGCATATTTGGGATATTTTTCTAGAACATTATGTTATGAATCTAACTAAGGATTGGACTTTTTTGGATCTGGTAATGCGTAATGAGGCAGTAATAAGTGATCTTAAAATAAGAGATCTTCTGTAGAACAGAGACCATAATATAGTACTAGTATGTCTTTGATTTGAGAGTGAGAAACTTTACTCAGAAACAACTGTGCTAAACTTAAATAAAGATCATTGCAAAGGACTGAGGGCAGAGCTAGCTGGATTGGACTGGAGAAGAGATTTAGTAGCAAAAAGTAGAGGAACAATGCAGACTTTTTTAAAAAAAGTATAGTTCGTGACTTGCAATAAAGATATATGGCAGTGAGGAAAAAGGATTCTAGGAAGTACATAAACTGACCATTGCTAACCAGAGAAGTTAAGGACAATGCCACATTGTATGCATTTTCTTTCAATTTGATAAATATTAGTGGTCAACCAGATGACTGGTAAAATTTTGAAATCTAACAAATGACAACCAAATAAAGTAAAAGAGAATGAAAATTAACTATATGGTCGAACGAGAAAGTACTAATAGCATTCCAAAAGTACTAAATAATAGCATTCTAAAAATACTAAATAATCATGGGGCTAAGGAATGGGAGGGATTCCACTGACAGCAATCTTTCAAGAATCCTTAGCTTCTGGAAAAGTCCCAGAGGTTTGTCAAACTGCTAAAGTTAACACCCCATTCAAAAAAAAGAAAACTGACAAAATTAGTAGCTAAAGACCAGATAGCTTAACATCTTTTATTTGGAAAATTATAAAGGATGGAATAGAGATTGCATTTAGAAACACAGGGTACATAATGTAATCAGTGTGGCTTCATGAAGAAGAAATCATGCCTGACACATTTATTGCAATCTTTTGAGCAGATAAGGGGGAAGCAGTATTGTAATATATTTGAATTTCCAAAAGGCTTTCGATTTGTTACTGCACATAAGATACTTAATAAGCTAAATGTGTGGGTAGTATATTAAGACAGATAGAGGACTTGCTAACTAATAGAAGACAGAGTTGGATAAAGGGAGCATTTACTGGAAGGCAACCATTAACTAGTTTGATGCTGCAAGGATCCGTGCTGGGAGAAGAATGTAGAAAAGTGAAGCGAATGGGCAAAACCTTAGAATATAATGTGGGAAGATGTAAGGTTATGTGATTTGGCAGAAAGAATAAAAGAGCTGAATATTATTTAAATAAGGGAAGATTTCCAAAAGCTGTGGCACAGAGGGATTTGGAGTTCCTAGTGCATGAATTTCAAAAAGTTAGCATCCATGTTCAGCGATTAATATGGATTGCAAATAGAATGTTGGCTTCTATTTCAAAGAGATGGAGGATTTAAAAAAAAGCGAGTTCTTGCTAAGACTATGCAAGAGGCTAGACAGACCAAACCTGGAATATTGAGAGCAGTTTTAATCCCCTTATCCTTAGAACGATAACATTGGAGGCAATCCAGAGAATTTAGGTAGAGATGAGAACTTTGTCTGAGAGTGATGAATCTATGGAATTCTTTACCATAGAAGGCTGTCAAGGTTATGTCGTTAAGTATGTTCAAACCTGAGATAGACACATTTTTAATCTGTAAAAGAATTGAAAGTTATCAGATAAGACAGGATAGTGGAGGATTATCAGATCAACCATGGTCAAACTGAACAAAGCAGATTCGATGGGGTGAAGGCCTAAAATGCAATACAGCCTTTTTGCGTGTTCATTCCATTTTTGTCAAGCAAACACTCTACAATAGCCACAGACTAGCTTGTTGCTTTGCTGTATAGTTTGTTGCTGAATTAGGTTTTTTGTGTTACTTACATTAAGAGTAATGTTACTGGACTGTCTAGTGCCCAAGTTAATGTTCTGGGGTTAGGAAATTGAATCTCAGTATAGCAGATGGTGAAAGCTAGCCTAATGATGACCATGAAACCCATGTTGATTGTTGTAAAATAACACCTGGTTCGTATCAAGAGATGAATTTCTGATCTGCAAATAATTATAGAAACATACGAGCAGTAGTAGGCCATTCAACCCCTTGAGTCAAGATTAGAGTGGCACTGGAAAAGCACAGCAGGTCAGGCAGCATTTGAGGAGCAGGAAAACTGACATTTCGGACAAAAGCCCTTTATCGGGAAAGGCTGCCTGACCTGCTGTGCTTTTCCAGCACCACTCTAATCTTGACTCTAATCTCCAGCATCTGCAGTATCCACTTCTGCCCATTCAACCCGTTGAGCATATTCTGTTATTCAGTGAGATCATGACTGACTTGTGGCTAAACTTCATATACCTGCATTGAGCCCATATCACTTAATACCTTTGCTTAACAAAAATTCATTTATCTAGGATTTAAAATTAACAACTGATCCAGCATCCACCTCCATCTGTGAAAGTGAGTTCCAAATATCTACTGCCCTTTTGAGTGTAGAGTTGCTTCTTAACATCTCTCCTGAATAGTCTGAGAATTGGGCTCGACCATGTCCCTCTAGTTGGTGGAGGCAATGGCCTAGTGGTATTATTGCCAGATTATTAATCCGGAGACCCCATAATTTATCTGGGGATGTGGATTCGAATCCTGTCATGGCAGATTGTGGAATTTGAATTCAGTGAACAAAGCTGGGATAAAGAGTGTAATAATGGCCATGAAACTGATGTCAAAATTGTTAGAAAAACCCATCTGGTTCATTAATGTACTTGAGAGAAGGAAACTGTTATTCTTACTTGCTCTGACATACGTGTGATTCCAGATCCACAGTGATGTGGTTGACTCTTAATTGCCCTCTCAATATTTCTTGGGCAGTAAATGCTGGCCTAGCCAGTGACAGCCACATCCGATGAAAAAAAAATTCTAGAATAATACAACCAGTGGAAATAGTTTATTTACCCTGTCTTTTCCTGTTAATATTTTGAAGACAATGTTGTATATAATGTAGCTATTATTATTAGTCAATAAAAGTGAGAATTGACATATTAGATCAGCAAAACCAACTCTGTGTACTGATTGTGTAGGCATATGTTTTTGTTGTTCCATTCAGTGGACCCATCATTGCTGTGCTAACTGGCATACATTAGCTTATATAGTGCCTTGATTTTAACATTCTGCTGTATGTTTCAAATTTTTTTTTGTTGCCTTGCATTTCTCATTTCTGTTGTCTCCTACAGCTCTCCAACCTCCCAAGATATGTGCTTTTTAATTCTGGCTTAATAACTTTATCAATGATCTTTCCTTTGTTGTGATTTTTACTGATCTTTCTTTGCACAAAGTGAAATCACAAATGTGCTAGCCTTGCTACTTGGACAGAATACAACCAGTGAAAAGCAGAGGTGGTCCAGAGACGACTACTATTCTCTAGGCCCCTAACTTATGGGTCCATGGTGGAGACTTATTCCTAGGTTCCTGCTGTCTTCTCTGAATCCCTGACACAGACTCAACCTTCTAGCAAATGTTGCTCCAAGGTTCTTGCTATTGCTATGCTAACTCCTTCCTCTTTTATACGATCAGATACTTCTTTCGTAACCCTGTAAATGTCTCTGGTCATGTGCTTTTTGCTGT
This sequence comes from Chiloscyllium plagiosum, assembly GCF_004010195.1. Lineage (NCBI taxonomy): Eukaryota > Metazoa > Chordata > Chondrichthyes > Orectolobiformes > Hemiscylliidae > Chiloscyllium > Chiloscyllium plagiosum. The sequence goes on from NC_057726.1 coordinate 33,279,841, forward strand.
ATAAATCTATGGATTATTTGGTCAAGCTACTTATTGGTCTGATTACCTACCTGTCTGAAGTGTGTATTTCTTTTTCCTAATCACTTGCCCATTTGGAGTGTTGTGTTATGTTATCTTGTGTGCTTGTAGCTGTGACCTTCTATTCTGGTTTCTGACGACATGGCTGTTCCTCATACTGGTTTAGGCTTTAAGTTATTACCTTTAAATGGTAATTTTTCCTATAGCATGTTGGTTAATTTGATCAAACTAGAGCTATACTTTCATAATGGTGATCTACAACCTTCAGCTGCTCGGGCCCTCTGCTTTGAAATTTCCTTCCAACCACCCTGGCCCCCCCTCTCTTTTTTTAAGATGCATCTCAAAACTTGCATTTTGGACTACTATTTCTGTAATTTGTACTGTAGTCTGCCTTGGAATGATTTGCACCACTAAAGGTAGTATGTAAATGAAAATTGTTGTTGGTACACAGCCAAATTTTAGACTACATGTCATATCCAGTGTTATGGACCAAGCCAGACCCCCTCAAAACATTTCAAGAAGGAACCTAGACCCTAACTTTTCTAGCTCTTTTAAGCAGGAGTGATACAGTTGGTCAAAATACCTCTGTTTTAAACAAAACAATTTATTTACAGTGCACAAAATGAAACACAAACAAAAGAGATCAGAATAACCTAACCTATCTGAAAACCCAACAGACTATCCCAACTTAATGCTGCTATTCCAAATGCATGCAACAGTCCCCATAAACCCTCCCCCTTGGCAAAAAGGAAAAATCAGATAATGATTCTTACAGGAGAGAGAGAGGGTAGAGAGATTTAGCATGGAACCTCCTTCCACTGTAACTGTTTCTTTGGATTTCCCAGCTTAAACTGACCAGCAGCTCTAAACGGCCAGACTGCTAAAAACAGGGAACAGCTGAGCTGGGACAACTGGCCATGCCCTTTTCTTTGTACAAATGTTATTTTTAAAAACTTTAAAAAGCTGCTTCAAGTAGATAAACCCAGACATCTTGGAACCCATGACTTTATGACCCCTCTGGAAAAAATCAAGGACAACATAACCTTGTTAAAGGAGCAGCATTGTCACAAGGGCAAACAGCGATGCCTTTTATCCAGTCGAAAAAGTAGTTATAGCTGGTGCACCTTTTCTTTGTGGGTTTTTAGTAGAGCAATTTTAAATTAACTATTTCGGAATTATTTAAAAGGAGAAATTGCTGGTGAAACTTGCCAGGTTTCCTAATGACTTTGAAGAGAGAAGCGGTGTTAATGTTACAAGTCCAATATGACTTCTCTCGAACTGAAGGAAGGTGGAAATTTGATGGGTTTAATGTTGTTGAAAAAGGGGGGAAGAGCAGGTAGAACAAGAGAGAAGATAAGGAAAAGATTAGATCGGACAAATTAAAAAGCAAACATGTCACAGAACAAAAGGCAAAAAGTGTGGTAGTAATTATAGTGAAGAAACTAGTAATTGGTCCAGGGCTGTTGTTAGTAGCAGAATAAAGATCATATACGGTTGGTGCAGTGGAAGAAAAATATTAAAATGGAGAACAGAATCCATGAAGTTGTTGAAATCAGAAGGCTGTTGAATATCTAATGGGATGTGTTGTGCCTTCAGCTTGTGTTGGGTATTACTGGAACACTGCAGCAGGCCAGGACAGAAATGTGAGCATGAGAGCAAGATAACGTATTGACATGACAAGTGACTGGAAGATCAGAGTCCAGCTTGCAGACTGAGCAAAGGTCTTCCACAAAGTGGTTTCTCAGTCTGCATTTGGTTTCCCCAGTGTAGAAGAGACCAGAGTGTGAGCTGCACAGACAGAAAGCTGGTGAAACAGAAAGAAATACACGGACATTGTTGCCTTCACCCCAAAGGAGTATCTGGGGCTTTGGACTGTGACACTTGGTGGTGTAATGCTGGTAATGGAGATGATGGAGGACGAATAAATAAAACTGATAGGTGAGCAGTGAAGATTAGGGGGAATCTTTTTGTAATTCTGGGAAAGGGAGGAAGGGGTGAAAGAAAAGTTTTGGAAAAGGGTTGGTCATGGATGTCCATGTGGGTATCATTGATTGAGAAAAAAGTAAGGCATTTTGGATGCATTGTTGTGAAAGGTAACATAATTGGAATAGATGTAATGAAGACCAAGAAACTAGAAGAATGGAATGGAGCTCTTACTGAAAGCAGGGTGTGTGAAGGTATAGTCAAGATAGCTGCAGGAGTCATTGAGCTTGCAGTGAATATAAGTGAATAGCCCTTTCCTGGAAATGGAGTCACAGATGTTAGAGAAGCAAAGAGTAGGATGGTTCCGGTGAAGGTGACAGCATGCGAGAAATTGAAGAAAGTTGGTTTTCGATGCCACTCTAGATGAGAGCAGGAAGTGGCACTGTTACAGCTGTCGATCTATCACCTTTTGATATTCCATCTTTCGTGTCCTCAAATCTTTTACTGGCATTTTCTTTTGTTCCACTTATCCCTCTGTTTTTCAATGCATAAAACTCAAGTTACCAATTGCTCAGTTCTGAAGAGTCATATTGGATTCAAAGAATCTCTGACTTCTTTCCCCAGTGATACTGCCAGATATGCTGAGTTTTTTTATATCAGATCTTGATTATTTGCAATGTTTTACTTGGAATTGCAGATTGTTTCAAATGAAGGTGAGCCTTTCTGTTAGATATTTTTAAGGTGACATTTTTAATACTTCTCTTTACGGAAGACATTACAACAAATGGATATTTGACACAATGCAACTGTTTACACTTCTCCTGAGTAACTCCTCCAGTAATATGTACAAGTTTTTAAAGTAACTAGTAACGTTTTAAAGTTTCACATACATGATAGTAATACCTTGTTTGTGACAAAAAACTTGAGAAAAAATATAGTCTATGCAACTTAAATATTTTTCTCTCTCTGCAGTAACTATTGAGAGGATAGATGTAAGAGGATTACAACACAAGAAGAATGAGAAGACTGCTGAATATTACTTTGAGGTGCCGATTTCTATTATTTAGATTTGCAACGAGCAAAACACGTCACTTTCATTTCACATTGTATATCATATGTAATGCCAATATTTAAAGTAGAATTTTAATTAACTGCCATACAATGGAGACCAATTTGGTGCAAAACGGAAATTTTCTATTTTTCAACTACTCACCTCTGTCAGCAATATTGGATGTCACCCAGAGGTCCCTCTATAGTTTCTGTGTGCCCAGTTTTGTTATTTTGCCTGATTTTTTTTATAAATATATTCCGGGATATAGGCATGGCTGACTGGCAAGCATTTCTATCCCATCATTAATGGCTCTTGAGGTAATTTGTCAAAGCCTACCTACACACTGATACAAGGCCAACTGCTGCACTGCACTGTCACCTGTACCATTCTTTTAAGTAGATGTAAATTTCCATGCAAAGTGGAATCCCTACCATTAAGAAAGAGCTTACTGCTACAAGCAGTAATTTGGCTGCTGCAGCACCGGACTGGGTGGAAGGCGAAAAATTTACTCGCTGATGAGTGATTTTGCTGTCAAGCTCTCAGAACTTTAGAGGTGGGTCAGATTTCTTAATCATAATCAGTGGGAACCTGCTCTGCATTCATTAGCATGCCTTAGATGCTGATTAACACCCCAGCCCACTGGAATCAGAATCACAAGCACAATCTTGTTAGACAGAACTAGCAAATACATCTGCTCAAAAATCTGTCAAAATTTAAAAGACATCAGCCTTGTGGTGTTGACTTCTTAAACATCATCATTACCTTGGCTCCTTCAAAAAAAAGCCATTGTTATTGCATAAATGCTTGCAGTATTGGGATTGAAGTTGCTCCATGTTCTCAGCTTCAGAAGTCCCTCAGTCATTTGCAATCTGGCTTGCTGTTGTTACTTACTTTGAGCATTTGGAGTGAAACCTGACTGATAGGCAAACAGGCATGATCTCAAGAGGGGATTTAATTCAAAAGGCCATATTTTGTAATTGTGCTGTGGTTCCATGCAAGCTTTTGATGAAAAAGCAATCCGATGTGTATATTCTCCTATTTTTAATTAAAGGTTTTCATCTGACTGAGGATGAAGGAAACATATGAATTAAATGCAGAAGTAGATCATGGAACTGGGCCCTTGAGCATGCTGTGTCATTCATTTTAATCGTGGACGATCTGTTTATGTTTCAAATTCCACATTCCTATCTACTCTGATAACCTTAGATGTTTATTAGGCAACTGAATCAATCAACGAGGAGAAAGTGAGGACTGCAGATGCTGGAGATCAGAGCTGAAAAATGTGTTGCTGGAAAAGCGCAGCAAGTCAGGCAGCATCCAAGGAGCAGGAGAATCGATGTTTCGGGCATAATCAATCAACCTCTGTCTTAAATATATTCAATGACTCTGCCTCTCAGCCTTCTTGGGCAGAAAGTTTGAAAGCTCCACAACCCTGCTGAGAGGAAATAATATTCCTGACTCTCCCGTAAAAGGGTGACTGCTCATTTTTAAAATACTGCCTGTAGTTCTGAACTCATCTACCAGAGGAAACATCATTTGTGGATCCACCTAATCAAGAGTATTCAGGATTTTAATGCTTAATTAAGTAACCCCTCACTCTTCTAAGCTGCATTGAAATCAAGCCCAGTCTATCCAATTTATCTTCATAAGACAATCTGTTTGTTCAAGTTATCAATCTAGTAGACACCCCCTGAAATGCCTGCAGTGTATTTACAGCCTTCCTTAAATAAGGAGACCAAAATGTACATGGCATTCAAGATGTGGTCTCGCCATTGTTCTCACAAATACTGAAGCATAAGTTTTATATTTTGACTGTTCTCAATTATTTTGAATTTTTCTAACTAACTAACTATCTATAACCAACTCAATGGTCAAGTCTAATTCCTTCCCCACAATAGACATCAAACTAACTGGCCTATAATTTCCTGTTTTCTGAGAATCTCCCTTCTTGAGTAGTGCGTCTATGTTTGCTACTTTCCTACCTGTAGAACTTTTCCAGAAGCTAATGAATTTTGGAAATTAACTTCAATGCATTTACTACAACATAAGCCACGGTTTTTAAGACTCTAGGATAAAGTCCATCAGGACCCAAGTTTTAGCCTGCAGCTCCATCAGTTTGCTTGGTACCTCTTCCTGCTGATTGTAATTTCACCACCTTCCTATCATACTTCTACTTCCTGATTTTACTATAACTTACTATTGCTTGAATTTATTTTGTATGCTCGATAATGAAGTGAAAGGTAAAATATTTCTTCATTGTATATAACATTTCCAAAGAATCGACTAATCCTGTTGTCACTGTCTGGAGGACCAACGTATACTTCCTTTATTCTTTCTACAGTTATCTAAAATTTTGGCCTTCGGTTTCAATATTTTCCCATGCAGATTCAACTAGTGATTTCAAATCTCTATTTTGTTTGTGTATTCAAAATATATATTTTAACTCTGATACTCAGGTCCTGTGGTCAGATTCTTCAATGACATTCATAACCAAGACCTATCGGGAACTGAGAGAATTTCTTTTAAAGGTAAGTGAGCCGAGGGTTTATGGCATGGAATGCAATCTCTTTATACTTCAAAAGCGGAAAATTAATTACTGTTTCCATTATTTAAAAATTGTGACTTCCAGTTGTCATCAGCGTTGCTTTTTAAATCAGTTAATAGTATTGATACTTTCCACATCATGCAGAATGGAAAGAGGGAAGGAAAAAGGTGCTGCATGGACAAACCTGATATGAGATGGTATAAAACCTGATGTTTGATGCCAATGTTTCAGGATAAAGATAATGCATTTCAGTTATTTCATGTCATTATGTTACAACAACTACCTTCTGTGATGAATAGAGAAAACCATTTGTGATTTCAGCATGCTATTACTACAGCTGTTCTTTAACAACTGGAAAACTTCACAAATAAAATGCTACTTTTCCTGGGTTTGCCATTCAATATGAATTCAGTTTAAAAGCAATGTAATATTTTTGTTTAACATTCTGCCTAGGCATTTGGAGAATTCATCAAAATATTTCAAAATGTTCAATAGCAAAAACATGTATACTGTATTAAGGATATATGGTATTGGTTTCAGCTATCATAAATCTCTATTACCTCCATTCACAAATTTTACATACTTAATAGTTTCAAAAAAATCAGTTTCTACAAGAAACAAATACAGAAATTATTCATTTGGCAGATAGATTTTATTACCATACTTGAGCACGTTTATTTAGTGTGTCAGAATAACTTGGGGTTGATCTTATTTGCATCAAATATTCATTTTAGTCTTTTTTAATTCACTTTTGGGACTTGGGAATCGCTTTATTACCCACTGAATTTGGATGCTAGCTTTTTGTGATTTAAAATATAAATAACTTTTTTCTTGTTTTTCATTGTATGAAAATCTTTTGGGACTGCTTTAGCCACTGTATTTGAATTTTATTTTTGCAGGCACTGTCAACAAAAATTGTAGTGCAAGTATTCAATTGAAGCTGAGAAATTAGAATTGGATTTTGTTCCCCAGAATTGCTCTGATTTATTTTTTATCCTCTTTAATGAAGACAAAGACAAAATGTTTGTTCATTGCATATATCATTTCCTTATTATCGACTAATACTTTCCTGTTGTTACTGTCAGGAGAGCAAACACTGGCTTCATTTCTAGAGTTACATTGAAGTTTGGTTCACCCATAGAACAATGCTTTCACTTCTAAATTTTGGTTTGAATCTCATTTGGCTGGGTCGGGTGAAAGATTATTAGGGTGCTATCATTGTTGGGATATTTTCTGACTAGTTATCGGTAATTTTAAGTCCATAACACTATCCCTGTTGGAGTTTGAAATGGAAAAGATACGGACAACAAAGTTGACTCTTAAGATGGAATAAATCTGTGTGAAAGAAGATTTTCAGTATGCTGAGTGGAATAATGTTGTAAACCTAAACTTTGTAAATCTTTTTATGATCTTTATTAAACTATAATATATTGAAAAATCTTCCCTATTGTTGAGTCCTGCCGAGCACCTAGCCCATGCTGTACATATTGCATAAAGAGAATATTCCAGAATGTGTAGCAATTTAATCACATCCTCTCCATAAATATTGACGAGGTAATGTTTCAGAGGTAACCGTTCATTAGAAAACCCTTGTAAAAGATTTCTGACTGGTTTGCAGAAAGTAGGAAATATTTAATTCTTCATCGGTAACTTCTTTCGGGGGATAGATATAATAAAATCCAAAAATATTGCTGTAATTCTAACTGTTGTTTGGCTATTTTTGTCTTAACTCTAGCTAGAAGTGAAGTTTGATAGTTCACTGAGGTTTACACTGTAATTAAGTCGAACAAGCGAAGAGCTGAGAAGCATGGCTGGATAAAGCAATTTTATCATGTGAATTTTGGCTCCCTCTGGAGGTTTGACCAAATGCAGTCTAAATTAAATCTTTTGCTCCAATGACTTCATTATTTTCAGCTGCCATTTTCTTTCTTCACTCATTTCAAAATGAGCAGCGTAAAGTAATGAGGATAACATAACATTTAAAATTACGCACATTTAAGTTGCTGCACAAATTTATTTGATTGCAGGGGATACTGAATATATTGTGGACAATTTGTTTGATGTGAAAATGTATAAGGTACATGGGGTGAAAAGATAGATAGATTTTAGACCTTTAAAGAATGAGCAACTTGTATCAATTTTTGTAATTTTTGAAGTGTCCTTGTCCAAGTGAGAAATCTCTTAAATGGTCATGAGGTGGGGAAGATGGTCTACAAGAATGGATTTTAAGATTATTTTTAAAATGTAAAAAGATAAGTAGAGAATTGTGGAGGAGTTACAGAGAAATTCACCATTATAGGTAACTGCTGTCCCACCAATATCCAATAGTCCATGGAGGGGGGACACTACCTCAATGTGGTGAGAGATTTATGTACTTTAACAATCCCTCAATGCACTTCAGAGCTCCAGACTCCTGATATAGAGTCATAGAGATGTAAAGCACGGAAACAGACCCTTCGGTCCAACCCGTCCACGCTGTCCAGATATCCCAACCCAATCTAGTCCCACCTGCCAGCACCCTCCAAACCCTTTCTGCTCAAAAACCCATCCAGATGTCTTTTAAATGTTGCAATTGTACTAGCCTCCACAGCTTCGTCTGGCAGCTCATTCCATACATGTACCACCCTCTGCTTGAAACCGTTGCCCCATCCAGATGCCTTTTATATCTTTCCCCTCTCATCCTAAGCCTATGCCCTCTAGTTCTGGACTCCCTCACCTGAGGGAAAAGACTTTCTCTATTTATCCTATCCATGCCCCTCATGATTTTATAAACCTTTATAAGGTCAACCCTCAGCCTCTGATGCTCCAGGAAAAACAGCTAGAGCTGTTTTCAACTCCTCCCTGTAGTTCAAATCCTCCAACCCTGGTAACATCCTCGTAAATCTTTTCTGAACCCTTTACAACATCCTTGATGTTTCACAACATCCTTCCAATAGGAAGGTGACCAGAATTGCTGGCCTAACAAATGTCCTGTACAGCAGCAACATGACCTCCCAATCCCTGTGCTCAATACTCTGACCAATAAAGGAAGGCATACCAAACACCGCCTTCACTATCCTATCTACCTGTGACTCTACTTTCAATGAGCTGTGAACCTGTACTCCAAGGTCTTTGTTCAGCAACCCTCCCTAGGACCTTACCATTAAGTGTATAAGTCCTCCTAAGATTTGCTTTCCCAAAATGCAGCACCTCGCATTTATCTAAATTAAGCTCCATCTGCCACTTCTCAGCCCATTGGCCCATCTGATCAAGATTCCATTGTAATCTAGGTAAACTTCGCTGTCCATTACACCTCCAATTTTGGTGTCATCTGCAAACTTACTAACTGTACCTCTTGTGCTCACATCCAAATCATTTGTATAAATGACGAAAAGTAGTGGACCCAGGACCGACACCTGTGGCACTCCACTGGTCACAGGCCTGCAGTCTGAAAACAACCCTCCACCACCCCCCTCTGTCTTCTGTCTTTGAGCAAGTTCTGTATCCAAATGGCTAGTTCTCCCTATATTCTGACATCTAACCTTGCTAACCAGTTTCCCAGGGGAACCTTTTTGAACGCCTTACTGAAGTCCATATAGATTACGTCCACCTCTCTGCCCTCATCAATCCTCTTTGTTACTTCATCAGAAAACTCAAATCAAGTTTGTGAGACATGATTTCCCATGCACAAAGCCATGTTGACTATCCCTAATCAGTCCTTGCCTTTCCAAATACATGTGCATCCTGTCCCTCAGGATTAACTTGCCCACCACCGATGTCAGGCTCATCAGTCTGTAGTTCCATGGCTTGTCCTTACCGCCCTTCTTAAACAGTGACACCATGTTAGCCAGCCTCCAGTCTTCTGGCACCTCACCTGTGACTATTGATGATACAAAATCTCAGCAAGAGGCTCAACAATCATTTCCCTAGCTTCCCACAGAGATCTAGGGTACACCTGATTAGGTCCTGGGGTGCTGATCAGGTGTACCCTTTTATGTGTTTCAAGACATTCAGCATTTGATCCTCTGTAGTATGGACATTTTTCAGGATGTCACCATCTATTTCTCTGCATTCTATATTCTTTTCCACAGTACATTCATGTTCTTTTCCACAGTAAACACTGATGCAAAATACTCATTTAGTATCTCCCCCATCTCCTGCAGTTCCACACAAAGACTGTCTTGCTGATCTTTGAGGAGCCCTATTCTCTCCCTAGTTACCCTTTTGTCCTTAAGATATTTATAAAAACCCTTTGGATTCTCCTTAACCATATTTGTCAAAGCTATCTTTTTGCCCTCCTGATTTCCCTCTTAAGTATACTACTATTGCCTTAATATTCTTGTTAGGATTTATTCAGTCTATCTTGTCTATACCTGATTCTTTTTTTTTCACCAATGCTTCCTTCTTTTTCTTCACCAATCCCTCAATTTCTTTAGTTGTGAGTGTAGTGCTGGAAAAGCACAGCAGGTCAGGCAGCATCCGAGGAGCAGGAGAATTGACGTTTCGGGCATAAGCCCTTCATCAGGACTACGCTGTCGACTCTGATCTCCAGCATCTGCAGTCCTCACTTCTCCTCCTCAATTTCTTTAGTCATCCAGCATTCCCTACACCTAGCAGCCTTTCCTTTCACCCTAACAGGAATATATTGTCTCTGGACTCTTGTTATCTCATTTCTGAAGGCTTCCCATTTTCCAGCCGTCCCTTTACCTGTGAACATCTGCCCCCAATCAGCTTTTAAAAGTTTTTGACTAATACCATCAAAATTAGCCTTCCTCCAATTTAGAACTTCAACTTTTAGATCCGGTCTATCCTTTTCCATCACTATTTTAAAACTAAAAGAATTATGGTCACTGGCCCCAAAGTGCTCCCCCACTGACACCTCAGTCACCTGGCCTGCCTTATTTCCCAAGAGTAGGTTAAGTTTTTCACCTTCTCTGGTAGGTACATCAACATACCAATCAAAAACATTTCTTGTACACGCTTAACAAATTCCTATCCATCTTAACACTATGGCAGTCCCAGCCTATGTTTGCAAGTTAAAATCACTTACTATAATCGCCCTATTATTCTTACAGGTAACTGAGATCACCTTCCAAATCTGTTTCTCAATTTCCTTCTAAGTGTTATGGGGTCTATAATACAATCCCAATAAGGTGATGGCAACAAAGTTTTGGGTGAGTGTCCGGAAAAGTGTAATTCAAAGAAATCCTCCCTTTCAGAGCATATGAAAGAAGATTGTCTCTGTCTCTGTCTCTGCTACAGGGTGTGAAGAAGGAAGAAGCTCTTGTCATTGTGGTCATCTGGTTACTGAAATTTGATTATCCCATCAATATTGTATGGATAATGACAGAGCCCCAAAATTGCCTTGTTAAACAAAGTAATGGGCAGGTATCTACCAGGATTTGTTTACCTCCTGAGGAGAGATGCTGAATTGGAACTGGAAAATTAATTCTGAAAAAATGTCTTTGGACTTAACTGTTTCTTTCCCCACAGATATTGCCAGACCCACTGAGTTTCCCCCGCTTTTTCTATTTTTATTAAGAGAATTGACTACTGGGATAGGACTGTGAGCCTGGGAGTCCCGAGTCAAGAATTTGCACACAGGTGATTGCTGCACTAATAGGTCATGTCATTGGGCAGTAGCAGCAGTTCTGTAAAAGACGCCTCTGCCCTCCCCAAATTTGGTGAGGCTAGAAAAGGAGCCATAGAAATAGACTGCCCACTTCTCCTGGCACATCCTGCAGAATCATCATCTTTGTGATCACGGTCCCTAACAGCAACTGCTCAACAACCAAACAAGTAGCAAAGTCCTGTGATGTCACTTTTAGACGTTTTCTCCTGTCCTTGTGCCCTTTGTTCTGGTGTGGCTTCATCAAGAGGAGGTAATGCTTGATAAATTGGTTAGAATTCTTTGAGGAGATAACAAGCAAGTTAGACAAGAACCAGTGAACGTGATTTATTTGGTTTTCCAGAATACTTTTGACAGGAGGCTGCTAAACAAAATCAGAACCCACGGTGTTATCAGCAAAGTACTGGCATGGATAGAGGATTAGCTGACTGGCAGGAGGCAAAGAGTGGGGCTAAAAAGGGGTCTTTTCCAGGATGGCAGTAGTGGAGTTCTGTAGGTGTCAGTATTGGGACCACAAATATTCACATGTTATACATTTAACAATCTGAATGAAGGAACTAAGGGCATTGTTGCTAAGATTTCAGATGTCACAAAGGTAAGTGGAGGAATAAGTAGTGTTGAGGAAATGGAGAGGCTACAGAAGGATTTGGACAAGTTGTGAGAGTGAGCAAAGAAGTGGCAGATGAAATACAATATGGGAACGTGTGGGGTTACGCACTTCGGTAGGAAGAATAAAGGCATAGACTATTTTCTGAATAGTGAAAGGCTTTGGAAATCTGAAGCTTAAAGGGACTTTCATGAACATTCATTCGGCAGCTAGGAAGGTAAATGCAATGTTAGCATTCATTTCAAGCACAGGGATATACTGTTAAAGTTATATAAGGCTACAGCCAGACTGCATTTGGAATGTTGTGAGCAGTATTGGGCCTGTATCTAAGGGAGAATGTGTTGGCCTTGTAGGTGATTGAGAGAAGGTGTACGAGAACAACCCTGGGGCTGAAGAGCTTGTTATATGAAGTGGTTCAGGACTGGGCCTATACTCGATGGTGTTTAGGAGGATAAGGCAGGGATCTCATTGAAACTTACAGAATATTAGGCCTGGATAGAATAGATGTGGAGAAGATACTTCTACTAATAGGAGTGATTAAAACCCGAGGGCACAGCCTCAGAGTCTAGGGCCCTGTAGCACTGAGATGAAGAGAAGTTTCTTCAGCCAGAAGATGATGAATCTCATTGCTGAAGAAGGCTGTGGAGGCCAAGCCATTATGTTTATTTAAGACAAAGGTAAGGAGATTCTAAATTCGTAAGTGAATCAGAGGTTAAGGGGAGAGGCAGAAGGATGGGTTTGAGAAACAGATCAGCCATGATCAAATGACACTGGGCCAAATTGTGCAAGAAGGACATGAAAGCTTTCCACAGTATGCAAAATGAATTTGCTAAGGTGTCTAGAAGGAAATGTTTCACTGACAAGAAAGTCAATAAAATAGAAGACACTGATTTTAATATTGACAAAAGAACCCAGGATGTTAAGATTTTCGTTTTACCTAGCAAGTTATGATATGGAACACACTATATAAAGGGTCAGTTGAAACAGATTCCATAGTAAATTATATTTTAAAAAGTGGATTATGTAATTGAAAAGAAAATAATTGTACAGCTATGGAAAAAGACTGGAGAGTTGGGCTAATTGGATACACTAACTGTAGATGTGGCATAGGCATGCTAGTCTGAGTGGCCTGCTTCGGTGCTGTGAAAGATTCAATGACAACTACATTTCTCAATGGGACAGATTATTAATAGTTTTATTCACAATATTTTTGGCATTCTTGTGCAAGGACATTCATGGATTCAGGTAATACTTGTTGATGGATCCTTTGGAATCTGTAGAGGTCAGTTGAGGAGAAGGGGTACAGAGTTGTAAAGAGTGCATTGATACAGTGCTAGCTTCAGTAATATAGCACTAATCCACAGCAATCATGAGGAAGCTAAAAAAATTCTTTTACACAATTGTACATTGAAGAGGAGAAACATTGGCGGGGGGTTATATGTATCTTCCAAGTCCAGGAGGAGGTAAAGCAAAAATAAGTCTGAATAATAGAGAATATGATATTTTAAAAAAGAAATTAGGTGTAACTTTAAAGAAGTTTATGAAGTGGTTGGTAAGTAATATTACAGATCCATTGAATGCATATGTGTTCTCTCGTAAGGGACATAATATATATTCTATTGTATTTAAGTACATTCATATATTATAATGAAGGTAAGTACTGCCATGCTTGGGCAGAAACAGAACTGCAATAAATATTCCAGACTGCCTTCCAGTTCCTTGCTGTGGTCTATGCCATGTGACTGAGTTACATTCTAAGTTGTGCAGTGTACATCCAGGCAGAAGAATCAACAAACTGACTAAAATTCTTTAAATCACATTCAATTAAAATGCTTTTTTTTTTTGTAGAAATAAAATGGTTAATAATGTATAACTATTTGCAATAAATTGTTTTTATAAATTCCAGTATATTCAATTTTCTTGTGTTATCCATCCAGATTCAGACCAGGCAAAATAGCACAGACCTGTAGTACTGTACACCTATCTAGAATGCCCAAATTGATTTGTGATGAGATATACTTTAATCTGGTTGCAGTCACACTGGTGAAAGTGCAGAATAGTTTGTGTATTGCCCCTAGACGTCAGTCTTCAGCTAACTGGATTCCTCCTCAGGATATGAAGAAATAGCTGAAGACATTGGATACTACAAAAGCTGTAGGTGCTGGCTGCATTCTGGCAATAGTACTGAAGACTTGTGCTTCAGAACTAGCATGCTACAGCCAAACTGTTCCAGTATAGCTACAATACTAGCGTTTACATAACAATGTGGTAATTTGCCCAGGTTGGTCCTATGCACAAAAAGCAGGACAAGCCAAACTGCTTCATCAGTCTACAGTCATCATCAGTAAAGTGGTGGAAGATATCATCAACAGTGTTATCAAGCAGCTCTTGCTTGGCAATAACTTGCTCACTGAAGCTATTGATACTCATCATCTTATTTCATTACAGCTTTAGTTCAAACACTGACAAAGAACTGAATTCCAGAAGCAAGTTGAGAGTGACTGCCCTTGACATCAAGGCTGCATTTGATTGAGAGTGATGTCAAGGAGCCCAAGCAAAATTGGGTCATTGGGAATTAAGGGGAAATAGTTATCCTGGTTGGAGTCATACCTGGCGCAAAGCAGGATGGTTGTGGTTGTTGGAGGTCAGTTGTCTCAATTCCAAGACACCTCTGCAGGAATCCCTCAGGGTAGTGTCCAAGGCCCAACTATCTTCAGCTACTTCTTAAATGACTTTCTCTCTATCATGAATCCAGAAGTGGGGATGTTCATTGAGAATTGTGCCATGTTCCTGTCCTCCCAGACGTCCAAACATCCTTGATTATTGCTACACAACCAACAAAGATGCGTACCGTTCATTCCCCATCCGCATTTTGGAAAATTCAATCATAGCGCTGTGCTCTTGCTCCTGCTCCTGGCTCACAAGCAGAAATTGAAGCATGAGGACCCAGTACAGAAAGTAGTGTAGTGTTGGTTTGGAGCAATGGAAGGGCTTCTACAGGACTGCTTAGAGTCAGTGGACTGATCCATATTCAAGAACTCAGCAGTGAACCTAAACGAGCATGCCATTACAGTCTACATTACTAATGGGTGACTGCATGCTGAAGAAATTAATCCAAATGTTCTTCAGTTGGAAACCATGGATGAACTGGGAGATCCACTCCCTGCTGAAGTCCCGGTCTGAGGCATTCAATTTGGGTAATGCTGACCTGTACAGGAAATCCACATACAACCTTTGCAAGGTCATCAGTGATGACAAGAGACAATACCAAAGTAAGCTTGAGACCAAGATTGACCAGACAGTAATCCATTGTTTGTGGCAGGGCTTACACAACATAATGGACTTCACTTCAGTGAAGCCGGACAGAATACATCCCTACCTGATGAGCTCAATGCGTTCTACGCTCACTTTGAACAGAAGATCAGTAAAATGATGTCACCTGTCCCATCAGCCTCTGATGCAACTGTGTCCACTGTCACTGCTGCAAATGTTAGATCAGCTTTTTCCTTGAGAGTGAACCCATGGAAAGCGACTGGCTAGGATGGAGTCCCCGGCTGAACGCTTAGATCCTGTGCAAACCAGCTGACAGGAGTATTCCTGAAATCTTTAACCTCTCCACTTCACCACTATCATCCTGGTACCAAAGAAAAATCATGTAGTATTCCTCGACAATTACTGTCTGATGGCTCTGACCTCCATAATTGTGAAGTGCTTTAAGAGGCTAGTCTTGGGTCATCAATTCCAGCTTATCAAATTGCCTTGATCCTTTTATAGTTTGCCTATGGAAAGCAACAGGTCTAAGGTAGGTGCCGTCTCCCTGGTACTATCCCTGGAACATTTGGACAACAAGGATACCTACATCAGACTCCTATTTATTGATTACAGCTCCACCTTCAACACCATTGTTCCAAACGAATTCACCTCTAAATTCTGAAACCTGGATCTCGGCTCTCCGCTTTGTAACTGGATCTTTGACTTCCTGACCCAGAGACCGCAATCAGTAAGAATAGGTGACAACAACACCTCCATCATGTGTGGTAAAAATGATTGAGAGTGTCACGTTCCTGGGAATGATGATCACCAACAATCTGTCCTGGTCCAGCCACGTCAATGTGACAGTCAAGAAAGTGCAACAACACTTCTACTTCCTCAGGAACCGAAGGAAATTCAGCATGTCAACAAAAACTCCCAACAGCTTCCATAGATGTACCATAAAAAAGCATCCTTTCTGTCTGCATCACAACGTGGTATGGCAACTGCTCTTCCCAAGACTGCAAAAAAACTACAGAGTTGTGAACATAGTCTGTCCACCATGCAAACTAGCCTTCCGTCCATTGACTCCATCTATACTTTCTGCTGCCTTGTGAAAGCAATCAACGTAATCAAAGACCCCTCTCACTCTGGTTATACTCTCTTCCACCTCTTCCATTGGGCAGAAGCTATAAAAGTTTGAATATGTGTACAAACAGATTCCAGAACAACTTCCTTGCAGTTATCCGACTTTTGATGTGGAGGTGCTGGTGTTGGACTGGGGTGGACACAGTTAAAAAGGGACACAGATAGACTCTTACCTCAAACCTTTAATGCAATGTCTGAGTTGAGATATTACCTTTTTTAAATAAAACCTTAAGTTATCTCCTGGACTGGGCTTTACATATCAATCAAAATCTGCATCCCCATTCTAAGCGATTAAAGACTTAACAGCAATCTAGATTTGTTTAATACATCACATCAGTTATACACTTTGATCTTTTACAATAAATTCTGTGTCCTATGATCCTGCCCCACTAGCTATCTGAAGAAGGAGCAGCAGTCAGAAAGCTTGTACTTCCAAATAACTCGGATTTTTGAACAGACCTCTCAAATGTTAATGTTGACTTCTCTCTCTGCACCTTTTCTGTGGCTGTATTGCTATATTCTGCTACCCTGATGCACTTTTTCTTTGGTATGATCTGCCTGTGTAGCATGCAAAACAACATTTTTCACTATATCTCAGTACATGAGACAACAATAAATCAAACTCATTTGTGATGACTTGGATACTGAAGCAGTCCATGTCCAAATTCAGCAAGACCTGGATAATAGTCAGGGTTGAGCTGACATGTGGCAATTAACATTTGTTCACACAAGTACTAGGCAATAACAAGAGAAAATCTGGTGATCATGTCTTGATGTTCAGTAGCATTACCACACTGAATCCCCAGTCATCAACATCCTGGGAAACTGAACTGAACTAGCCATGTAATTACTGTTTTTTTAGCTTTGTCAAAGGGTCAGTTAGACTCGAAACGTCAGCTCTTTTCTCTCCTTACAGATGCTGCCAGATATGCTGAGATTTTCCAGCATTTTCTCTTTTGGTTATGTAATTACTGTAGTTACGTGAGTTAGTCCAAGACTTGGAATTCAGTAACAAGAACTCTCTTCATACTTCCTAAAGCTTATCCACTGTCAACAAGGTGCAATTCAAGAGTGTGATGGAATGCTCCCACTTTCCTGAATGTGTGCAGCTGCAACAAAAATAAATTTGACACCATGCAGGATAAAGCAGCCTGCTTGATTGGTACCACATCCACAATATTCAGTTGCTCCACAACCAATGTTCAGGAGCAGCAAATATGTACCATCTCAAAAGAGCAGTAGATATTTGGGAAGATCACCACTTGCAAATTCCTCTCTGACTTGGAAATATGTCCCTGTTCCTTCAGTGTCACTGGGTCAAAATCCTGCAATTCCCTCCTGAACAGCATTTTCGGGATACCTACTCCAAATGAACTGTAATAGTTCAAGAAAACAACTTACCACTATCTTCTCAAGGGCAGCCAGCAATGGGAAATAAATACAGGCAAGCATTGACAGATGTAGTTGTCGATGCCTACATCTCATGAATAATTTTGTTTTAACGTCCTCCCTCTTTATTTACATGTAAATACTGTGCTTGTGTCTTTTTGGGAATCTCTCAAATTCTGTAACCAAGAATCATGCATGTGTTCCCTATTTCATGTTATTATCGTCCAGGGATTAATCTTTTCCTGGGCACTAATAACATGATTAGTCTCATTAAATGTGGAAAGTGCCATGTGCTAAATCTAAAATATTCTTCATTTTACAGCTTCCTCAAATGTTCCCAGATGAGAATTTGGAAAATTCCATTCCAGAAACCACCAACCATGACTGCTGTTATACAGAAGAGAGAAAGTATTCGGATTTGGAACCATATCTCAGGTGTGAAAATCTTTGCATGGTTAGTAGAGTATAAGTTGTTCTGCTATAACATGACAGTGGTGTTTCTCTGCAACCTCACGCTGTAGAAAATTGCGTTATGGAAAACCGCTGTATAAAATCGTGCTGTAGAAGATCGCTAATAGAAAAACACTATACCTGTTCAGAAGAAAGTTTGCTTTATCCGAACAACATCCATAATTCGTCAATTGTATTATCACCAATTTGCGCTAACAAAACGCGCATTATAGCAGAATGACCTGTATTCTAATCTATGATAAAAACCTTATAGCATAGATTTGTAGTATACAATCAATCTATCCAGTGTGGATTTTTGAAGCAGTTTTCAAGATTCATTTGAAAGTTAATTGCTCAGTAGTTAGATTAGATTTCACACCAGCGGATGGATACTTTTGTGTTAGTATTGGTGTTGTGGAGAAGTTCCGTGGGAGGAACATCTCAGCGTAGGTAGTAGATGCTATTGTTCCATTGTTTGGAGTATGTGTGGACACGATAAGAAGTTTGTATAGCAGAATCTCCGTGTCTGATTATACCTTTTCTATCTTCCTCAATCTTAAAATTATATGGAACCAAACTAAAATAAATGTAAATCATAAGGGGCACAGATGAGATGAATAGCAAAGGTCTTTTGCCGAGAGTGGGGAGTTTAAAACTAGTAGGCATATTTTTAAGGTGAAAGAAGAAAGATTTAAATGGGAACAGAGGGGCAACCTTTTCACATGGAGGGTGGTTCATATGTGGAATGAACTGCTAGAGGAAGTGATAGATGCGGGCACAGTTAAAATATTTAAAAGACATTTGGACAGATACGTGAATAGGAAAAGTTTAGAGGGATATGGGCCAAATGCAGGCAAATAGGGCTAGTTTAGTTTGGGAAACTAGGTCAGCATGGTCAGTTGGATCGAATGGTCTGTTTCCGAGCTGTATGACTCTATGATTCTATGATTGTATTTTCTTCTTGACACTAGTAACCCAAACTTATTTAAAACCGAATTTAGAACTGCATTGTTGTTTGAATGCTTCATTAAAGCTTTTTATAATATTCACTTAATGTATTTTATTTTTAACTTGGGTTATACTTTTTGCAGATATTTGATATCTTTACCATCTCATGTGTTAAAAAATGATTACATACAGAAGTTCTTCTGCACTGCCATACCCAATCATTCTGTTCAACACTTGAGTAAGTAAATTGATTCAATTCTTGATGTTTGGGTTGAACTTATTTTTGAACATGTGCACCCTCTTGTGTAGCAAATCAGAGAGTCAGTACTCCATTAAAGTTGCAATTGTATTTCTGAAAATCATGATTTTAAGTGAAAATAGTTTTAACAAATCACATTTTCCCATTAAAACCAATGGAACAGCCCTGGTTACATTACGTAGACCTTCCTTGTCTGACAAAGAACATTTAAACTGAAATACTTTACATTGATAAATTCCTGTACTGGTAAATGAAGCAATTTTCAAAACAAAATAAATGTAAAAATTTTTTTTAAAAAGTGGGCTCTAGAGATGAGTAGCAAAAGGCGGAAGCAGCAGCTTGTGGTAGTTTCTCTTCAAGAGGGTTTGTGATTAACTTCACCATTTTGATCATAAATGTCCTCATAACAGATATATGATCGCAACGTATATTTAGGACACTGGGCTGGGAAACTACTTCTTCTCTGCCGCAGTAAAACCAGCAGAGCAGCAGCCCTCCTTACGTGGCGTCTGCCCACACTGTGGATGTGGGAACTGCTCCCACTGGCTTTAAATCCTGGAAGTGAAAAGAGAGAGATCTCTGATTAAATAGGGGTGAAGCTGATCTCAAACCCAGCGGATGAAACCTGACCAATGGCAGATCAAAGTGTCTCATTGAGGATTCAGGAGGGAGGATGTGTCAACATGCAAAGTTCAACGCGAAGGAGGATCAGCAATAAGGGTGAGTCAGGGTGCAGAAGAAATTGCAAGCTGGAGGATCATCATTGAGAGGATAGATTATAACCTGGAGAACAGATTAGGGAGGTAGAAATGCTGCAAATCTGAGGATTGACAAGAGGATGAGTCAGGGATTGACAGAGACTATCATTTGGAGAGGAAGTGTTTGCAGTGACCACAGAGTTAGAGAGCAGGATTTGCAGCAAGCAGGAGCTACTTTATGTAGAAAGTTATCATACTTCATGATATTTTTTAGTTTGTTTTATTTTGTTATTTCATTTCACAATATAGAAGTTTAGTGATATAAAGTATTTCAATTTAAAAGGAATAATGTTTTACTGCTTCTCTTCTGATGAGGAATGTCCTACACAACCTACTATAGCTTTTACTTGGTTTCAATGGGAAAATATGGTTTAAGTTATTTCACTTTAAGTTGTGATTTTCAAGAATGAAACTAGAACTTTAAGTGAGGACTCCCTGTACTCCCAAGATAGACTGAGTGCTGACCCCAACAGCTAGATTGCCCTTTTTCTTCATCTCTGTAAAATGTAGAATAAGACTCAAACTCTTGTTATCTGTTTTTTGGACCAGACATCAATAATACATATTCAGCTGTATATTAAGCGTAATTTGAAATCTGATAAGGCCACCTTCACTCAATCTTGGTTGCAATCAGCTTTTCGCAGTTGTGGGTATGTTCACCGAGCTGGGAAGGTGGTTTGCAGACACTTCGTCCCCTGTCTAGGTGACATCTTCAGTGCTTTGGTTCCAAATAAATTCCAGAAGACAGTACAGCAGCACTTCACAGGAGGCTCCAAAGTAATAAAGATGTCACCTAGACTGGGGACAAAACGTCTGCAAATCAACTTCCCAGCTCGGTGAACACACCCACAACTGCAGCAACCGGCACCCGAGCTACAAATCTTTATGCAAACCTTGAATCAGTTTATTGTTTATATTGAGATTGGGTATTAACTCTGCTCCCAGATATCAGAACTCCACCCATATACTTCTTTGTTGACTGTAAAGTTCCTGATAGCATTTCCAGGTGATTCACTGAAATGCTCTTAATTTTGATGAAGAATGCAATGAAAAAAATTCAGCAAAAATAATTTTAAATCATATATTTCAAATATCCGTGTTAAACTATCAAGCTATCTGAACCACCTCCTAAAGACCAATACCATATTTTCACTTTGGAACCGCAAATGCTTTTAAGCAAAACATTAGTTAATTTGATATAGGAGACTTTTAAAAAATTTTTGCTAGGCACAATAAGTTACTTAATCCAGAAACAACCAGGGTGAATGTGAGATGGTTCATTTCTACCGGTTTTTCATGGTGCTGTCCCAACATGAGTTTGCCTTGGAATGTTAATGTGCATTATTACTTTAGATAATGTACACAACTGTACCCCCAGTGTGTGATGCATCTTGCAAATTAATGCTCTGCTTAGTTAACTTGTGTGTCTAGTAAAATATGAATCTTACTCAGTAATAAACCTTCTAAAAGTTGTGTACAAACAGTAATAGGCTAATTGGTCTATAATTGCTTGGTTTATCCTATTTAGTGACTTTTGGCACTGCCCTGTTACATTTGGCAATCTTCCAGCCTTTGAGATTAATAGTCATAGATATTGAAATTAGAAAGATTTATTTAAGAGTTTAGAGGGTCCATGTATTAGTTGATTATTAGTTAGAGTCCTACAATGTATAACACAGAAACAAACCCTTCAGTCCAACTCGCCCATGCCAACCAGATATCTCAAATTAATCTAGTTCCATTTGCCAGCATTTGGCCCATTATCCCTCCAAGCCCTTCATAAACCCATCCAGATGCCTTTTAAATGCTGTAATTGTACCAGCCTTCCGCACTTGCTCTGGCAGCTCATTTCATACACTCTCTACCCTCTGCCTGAAAAGGTTGCCCCTAAGGTCCCTTTTAAATCTTCCCCTCTCACCCTAAACCTATGCCCTCTAGTTTTGGGCTCCCACCAAACCAGGGAAAAGACCTTGTCTATTTAGGAGAATGTGAGAACTAGAGAGCACAGTTGAAAAGTGTGGCATTGGAAAAGCGCAGCAGGTCAGACAGCATCCGAGGAGCAGGAGAATCGACGTACCAGGCATAAGCCCTTCATCAGGCATTCCTGATGAAGGGCTTTGTGTCCGAAGCATCGATTGTCCTGCTCCTCTGATGTTGCCCTGATCTGCTGTGCTTTATCAGCGCCACATTTTTCGACTGGTCTATTTACCCTATCCATGTCCCTCATAATTTTCTAAAACTCGAAAGGTTTTTCTCTCAGCCTCTGCTCTAGGGAAAACAATCCTGGCCTATTCAGCTGTCCCTATAGCTCAAACCCTCCAACCCTGGCAACATCCTTGTAAACTTTTTCTGAATCCTTTCAAGTTTCACAACATCCTTCCTATAGGAGGGAGACCAGAATTGCACACAATATTTCAAAAGTGGCCGAACCGATGTCTTGCACAGCCACAACATACCTCCCAACTCCTATACTTCAAGCACAGACCAATAAATGAAAACATACCAAATACCTTCTTTACTATCCTATCTACCTGCAACTCTACTTTCAAGGAACTATGAACTGCACTCCAAGGTCTCCATATTGTCCCTATTTCACTGTGAAACAATTTTTAGTATTCATTCAGCTTTTTCATGTTTATGTTGTTAATCTGGAATATTGCAGAAAATTCATTCATTAATTCTTATAGAAAATAAGCCCCTGATTTTCAGCAGACCTTTCTGAAAGGTATGTCCTATGTCTAGCCAGCTCCCCTTGGATGCTATTACTTTCTCATATGCTTTAACATGGCAACAGATGTTTACCTTTTGAGTTCTGTTCATTTTTTGCAACTCTTGCTTTAGAAACATAGAAACTAGGTGGAGGAGTAGCCCATTTGGCCCTTCGAAACAGCACCACCATTCAATATGATCGTGGCTGATCATGCAATTTCAGTATCCTATTCCTATTTTCTTTCCAAAACCCCTCGATCCCTTTAGACCATAAGACATTGGAGCAGAAATTATACCATTGAGCCCATCATGCCTGCTCCATTTTTCAATCATGGCTGATAAATTTCTCAACCCCATTCTCTCTCTTTCACCCAGTAACCCTTGATCCCCCTGACAATCAAGAACCCATCTATCTCCGTCATAAATATACTCAAAGACCTGGACTCCACAACCTTCTGTGGTAATGAATTCCATAGATTCACCACTCTCTGGCTGAAGCAGTTTCCCCTTATCTCTGTTCTAAAAGGTCTTCCCTTTACTCTAAGGCTGTGCTCTCGGATCCTATCTCTCCGGCCACAACAGCCATATCCAGCTCCCTCTTGAATATATTTAATGGACTGGCCCCAACAGCTTCCTGCAGGAAGATTTCCACAGGTTCAGGACTCTGAAGAGTTCTTCTTCATCTCAGTCCTGAATGACTTACCCATTATTCTTAGACAGTGATCCCTGGTTCTGGATTTCCGCAAAATCGGGAACATTCTTCCCGCGTCTAGCTTGTCCAGTCCCATCAGGATTTTATTTGTTTCTGTGAGAACCCCCCTCGTTCCTCTAAATTCCAACAAGTACAAGCCCAGTCAATCCAGTCTTTCCTCATATGTCAGTCCTGCCATCCAGGAATCAGTCTGGGGAACTTTTGTTAGACTCCCTCAATAACAAGAATGTCCTTCCTCAGACTAGGAGAACAAAACTGCACACAATACTCCAGGTGTGGCCTCACCCAGGCCCTGTATACTCTAATACTCAAATCATCTTGCTATGAAGGCCAGCATGCCATTAGATTTCCTCACTGCCTGCTGCATGTCAACCTTCGGCGACTGTTCCACCATGACACACAGGTCTCGTAGCACCTCATCCTTTCCTAAACTGCAACCATTCGGATAATAATCTACCTTCCTGTGTTGCGACCAAAGTGGATAAATTCACATTTATCCCCATTATACTGCATTTGCCAAGTATTTGCCCACTCAGCCAGTCTATTCCAGTCACCCTGCAGCCTTTTACCATCCTTCTCACAACACACAATTCCCCACAGTGTCATCTGCAAATTTGGAGATGTTGCCTTCAATTTCTTCGTCCAAATTGTACAGAGTCAGGCACTGGGGACTTAGCGGGTTTCAATCCCATCAATTTCCAATGCCATTTCCTGACTAATAAGGATTTCCTTCAGTTCCTCCTTCATGCTTTTTATGAGGGTTATATGTCTCTCCCTTAGTGAAGATAGATGCAAAGTATTTGTTCAACTGGTCTGCTATCTCTCTGTTGTCCATTATGCAGTCAGTTTTTATGTTTTCTGCCAGTTTGCTTTCATATTCTATTGCCCCTTTCTGAAATGAACCCTTTGTCCTTTGCTGAATTTAAAAATTTTCCCAGTCCTCAATTTTGCTGCTTTTTGTGGCCAATTTGTGCCTCTTCTTTGGCTTTACTCTTACGCCAGATAAGGATGTACAATTGCTGAAGTCCATCCATGTGTTCTTTAAGTGTCAACCATTGCCTAACTATTGTCATCTCTTTAAGTGACCTTGGCCAGCTTATTTTAGCCAGTGCATGCGTCATACCATCAAAGTTAGCTTTCATTCATTTCAGGACCCTAGTTTCAGATTTAATTGTATTACTCACCATCTTTGGCCCTTTTATTTCTATCACTGCACTTGTTTATCATATCTTTAATCTCTTCATTCTTTATACAAATATTTCCATTTTTACTCTCTGATACCACCATTTCTTTACTTTTTATCCATTTATAAAGTTGTTCACAATTTGCCATTTATGTTATTTCCCAGTTTGTTAGACAATAGGTGCAGGAGTAGGCCATTCTGCCTTTCGAGCCTTCACCACCATTCAATATGATCATGGCTGATCATCCTCAATAAGTACCCTGTTCCTGCCTTATCTCCATAACCCTTGATTCCACTATCCTTGAGAGCTCTATCCTTTTATCCCTTATACCTATAGAAAGCTTTAGGGTTTTCCCTGATCCTATCTACCAACAACTTGTCATGTCCCCTCCTCACTCCTATTAGCTCTCTCTTTAGGTCTTTCCTGGCTACCTTGTCACTCTCAATTACCCTAACTGAGCCTTCACATCTCATCCTAACGTAAGATTGCTTCTTCCTCTTGACAAGAGATTCAATTTCCTTAGTAAACCATGGCTCCTGCTCTCGACAACTTCCTCCCTGTCTGACAGGTACATACTTATCAAGGACACACAGTAGCTGTTCCTTGAATAAACTCCACATTTCTATTGTGCCCATCCCCTGCAGTTTCCTTCCCATCCTATGCATCCTAAATCTTGTCTAATCGCATCATAATTGCCTTTCCCCCAGCTGTAGCTCTTGTCCTCTGGTATATACCTATCCCTTTCCATCGCTAAAGTAAACATAATTGAATTGTGGTCACTATCGTCAAAATGTTCATCTACCTCCAAATCTAACACCTGGCTGGGTTCATTATCCAGTACCAAATCTAATGTGACCTCACCCCTTGCTGGCCTATTTACATATTATGTCAGAAAACCCTCGTGCACACACCGGACAAAAACTGACCCATCTAAAGTACTTGAACTACAGTATTCCCAGTCAATATTTGGAAAGTTAGTCCACCATAGCAACTACCCTGTCACTCTTGCTCCTATCGAGAATCATCTTTGTTAACCTTTCCTCTAAATCTCTGGAATTATTCAGAGACCTATAGAAAGCTCCCATCAGGGTGACCTCTCTTTTCCTGTTTCTAATCTCAGCCCATACTACCTCAGTTGACGAGTCCTCAAACATCCTTTCTGCAGTCGTATTGCTGTCCTTGGCTAACAATGTCACACCTCCACCTCTTTTACCATCTTTTCTGTTCTTACTGAAACATCTAAATCCGTGAAATCTGCAACAACCATTCCTCTCCCTGTTCTACACAGGTCTCTGAAATGGCCACAACATCGCAATCCTAGGTACCAGCCCATGCTGCAAGTTCACCCAGCTTATTCTGGATGCTCCTGGCATTGAAATAGACACACTTCAAACTAACTTCTTGCTTGCTGGTGCCCTCTTGCAACCCTGAAACCTTATTTTGGTCCTCCCTACTCTCATTCTCCTCTATACTTGAACTACAATTTAAGTTCCCAGCCCCCTGCTGAATTAGTTTAAATCCACCCAAAGAGGATTAGCAAATTTCCCACACAGAATATTGGTACCCTTCTAGTTCTGGTGAAGACCATCCTGTTTGTAGAGGTCCCACCTACCCCAAAAAGAGCCCCAATTATCCAGAAATCCAAAACCCTCCCTTCTGCACCATTCCTGTAGCCACATGTTCAACTCCCCTCTCTCCCTATTCCTCGCCTCGCCAGCACGTGGCAAGGGCAACAAACCAGAGATAACAACTCTGTTTGTCCTAGCTCTAAGCTTCCAACTTCGCTGGACATCGGAGTGCATCTGGGAAAAGTAACAAACAGTGAACTTCTGCCTTAAATCCCCATCTCTTTTCCTACCTATGTCACTGGTGCCAATGTGGACCACGACTTGGAGCTGCTCCCCCTCTGCTGCAAGGATCCCAAAAATATGATCAGAGATATCACAAAACCTGGCACCTGGGAGGCAACACACCAACCGTGAGTCTCTCTTGTTCCCACAGAACCTCCTATCTGTCCCCCTAACTATAGAGTCCCCAATGACTAATGCTCTGCTCCTCTTCTCCCTTCCCCCTTCTTTTCTAAGCAACAGGGACAGATTCTGTGCCAGAGACCTGTGCCCCATTGCTTACTCATGGTAAGTTGTCCCCCTCAACAGTATCCAAAACAGTATACTTTTTGTTGAGGGAAACGGCCACAGAGCATCCCTGCACTGCCTGCTGGTTCCCTTTCTGTCCCCTGACAGGAACCCATCTACCTTCTTGTATCTGAGGTGTGACTACCTCCCTGTAACTCCTCTCAATAACCCCCTCGCCTCCTGAATGATCCGAAGTTCATTCAGCTCCAGCTCCAGTTCCCTAAAGTGGTTTCGAGGAGCTGAAGTTGGATGCACTTCCTGCAGATGCAGTTAGCAGGGACACTGGTGGTGACCCTTACCTCCCACATTCTGCAGGAGGAACATTCAACTGCCCTAACCTCCATTCCCACTATTCTAAATTCCCAATGAGCCTACTGAAAACTAAAAGAGAGAAATGAAAGCGTAGTCACCTTATCAATCTGGCGCACACAACCTTTTTTTTTGGATGGAGGAGGATGGGTGGGAGACACTACCCGAGTAGTGTTTCGGGTAAAGCAACCGGCCAAATATAAATCCTCACTTACCAAGCAGTCCCATGTCCACTCCCGCTCAGCGTGTGCTCTGACTATACACGAAGTAAGTTTTCAAACTTCACTAGATGGAGGACGGGAAAAATTTCTGGCGTAACAGCTGCTCCTTTAGGTGTTTTAGGTGTTGAAGGTGATTTCCTCAAATTCCAGGAGCAGCAATTACTATTTTATATGCTGTTGTATTGCTTTGGAACTTTGGGAAAAAAAACTAAAAAAACAACAGTTTTAAAAGGGAGGATAACAGACAAAGGAAGCACATAGTGAGGTTAGTGCAGGAGGGAGAGGGAAAGAAACTGACACAGCAGTGAACCTGCACAGTTACTGCCTTTGCTATTTGTATTCTGTATTGCTGGACATCGGAGTGCGCCTGGGAAAATTAACAAACAGTGAAATTCACAACTGATCTTGGAGGAACTGTTTAGGCGAAGTGCACAGCACAGAAGCCGATGAGTGTATTGTCTTTAAGTGGGACCTGCTGAAAGTGTGTAGTAGTGAGTAGAGTGGGTACTTTCTTGATTATGTTTTTGAGATATGTCTCTAGATTAAACTTAATAGCTACGGCTTATATTTTAACCTCGGGCAGTGTTTTGTAGAGGAATAAGACAATGTTATTTTCTGGGTCTATAGATTGTGAAGGAGCAAAATTGGCCTTTAATAGAGTGAAATGCGCTTCTTGTCAGAGTTTAAAGAGAGTTTAGGGGTTACTGCGGATTATATCTGCAATAAATGCTGTTGGTTGCGAATCTTATCAGATCAAATGGATCGGTTGGAGAGACAGTTAGAAGCAATAGAGGAATTTGCAACAGCAACAATATGTGATGGATGGCAGTTATAGGAAGGGGGGAAAGTCTCAGATACAGTCACATCGCTGGGTTAACTCCAGGAAAGGTAAGAGAGGTAGGCAGCTAGTGTAGGAGCCTTCTGCATCTATACCCATTTCAAACAAGAATGCTGTTTCGGATAATGTAGAGGGTGATGGATTCTCAGGGGAACGTAGCACGAACAGCCAAGTTTCTGGTATTGAGACTGGCTCTAATGCAATGAGAGATACGTCAGGTTCCAAGAGATCAATTGTGTTAGGGGACTGTCTAGTCAGAGGTACAGACAGACCTTTCTGTGGCCAGCAGCGAAAAAGCAGAATGGTGTGTTGCTTCCCTGGTGCCAGGATCAAGGATGTCTCAGAGAGGGTGCAGAATGTTCTCAAGGGGGAGAGGGGCCAGCAAGAGGTCATTGTCCACATTAGAACCAACAACATAGGAAGGGAAAAGGTTGAGATTCTGAAGGGAGATTACAGAGAGTTATGCAGGAATTTAAAAAGGAGGTCCTTGAGAGTAGTAATATCTGGATTACTCCCGGTGCTAGTGAGGGCAGGAATAGGAGAATAGAACAGATGAATGCATGGCTGAGGAACTGGTGTATGGGAGAAGGATTCACATTTTTGGATCATTGGAATCTCTTTTGGGGTAGAAGTGACCTGTACATGAAGGATGGTTTGGAAGGGGACTAATATACTGTAAGGGAGATTTGCTAGAGCTGCTTGAGAGGATTTAAACTAGTAAAGAGATCAATCTGAGGCTGGTACAGTTGAGAACAGAAGCGAGTCAAACAGTCAGGGTAGACCGGGACAAGGTAGCGCTAATAAATTAAACTGCATTTATTTCAAGGGAAAGGCAGATTAACTCAGGGCATGGTTAGGAACATGGGACTGGGATATCATAGTAATTACAGAAACATGGTTCAGGGATGGGCAGGACTGGCAGCTTAATGTTCCAGGATACAAATGCTACAGGAAGGATAGAAAGGGAGGCAAGAGAGGAGGGGAAGTGGCATTTTTGCTAAGGGATAGCATTACAGCTGTGCTGAGGGAGGATATTCCTGGAAATATATCCAGAGAAGTTTATAGCTCCCCTAATAGTCAGAGGGAAATTGAGAAACAAGCTTGTAAGGAGATCTCGGCTATCTTTAAGAATAATAGGGTAGTTATGGTAGGGGATTTTAACTTTCCAAACATAGACCGGGACTGCCATAGTGTTAAGGGTTTAGATGGAAAGGAATTTCTTAAGTGTGTACCAGAAAATTTTCTGATTCAGTATGTGGATGTACCTATTAGAGAAGGTGCAAAACTTGACCTACTCTTGGGAAATAAGGCAGGCCAGGTGACTGAGGTGTCAGTGGGGGAGCACATTGGGGCCAGCGGCCATAATTCTATTAGATTTAAAATAGTGATGGAAAAGGATAGACCAGATCTAAAAGTTGATGTTCTAAATTGGAGGAAGGCTAATTTTGACAGTATTAGGAAATAACTTTCAAAAGCTGATTGGGTGCAGATGTTCGCAGGCAAAGGGACATCTGGAAAATGGGAAGCCTTCAGAAATGAGATGAGCATCCAGAGAAAGTATATTCCTGTTAGGGTGAAAGGAAAGGCTGGTAGGTATAGGGAATGCTGGATGACTAAAGAAATTGAGGGTTTGGTTAAGAAAAGAAGGAAGCATATGTCAGGTATAGACAGGATAGATCGAGTGAATCCTTAGACGAGTATAAAGGCAGTAGGAGTATCCTTAAGAGGGAAATCAGGAGGGCATAAAGGGGACATGAGATAGCATTGGAAAATAGAATTAAGGAGAATCCAAATGGTTTTTACAAATATATTAAGGACAAAAGGGTAACTAGGGAGAGAATTGGGCCCCTCAAAGATCAGCATGGCGGCCTTTGTGTGGAGCCGCAGAAAATGGGGGAGATACTAAATGAGTATTTTGCATCAGTATTTACTGTGGAAAAGGATATGGAAGATATAGACTGTTGGGAAATAGATGGTGACATCTTGCGAAATGTCCAAATTACAGAGGAGGAAGTCTGGATGTCTTGAAACGCGTAAAGGTGGATAAATCCCCAGGACCTGATCAGGTGTAACCGAAAACTCTGTAGAATGCTAGAGAAGTGATTGCTGGGCCTCTTGCTGAGATATTTGTATCATCGATAGTCACAGGTGAGGTGCCGGAAGACTGGAAGTTAGCGAACATGGTGCCACACTTTAAGAAGGGTAGTAAGGAGAAGCCAGGAAACTATGGACCAGTGAGCCTGACGTTGGTGGTGGGCAAGTTGTTTAGAGGGAATCCTGAGGGACAGGATGTACATGTATTTAGAAAGGCAAGGACTGATTAGGGTTAGTCACCATGGCTTTGTGCATGGGAAATCATCTCACAAACTTGATTGAGTTTTTTGAAGAAGTAACAAAGAGGATTGATGAGGGCAGAGCGGTAGATGTGATCAACATGGACTTCAGTAAGGCGTTCGACAAGGTTCCCCATGGGAGACTGATTAACAAGGTTAGATCTCATGGAATACAGGGAGAACTAGCCATTTGGATACAGAACTGGCTCAAAGGTAGAAGACAGAGGGTGGTGGTGGAGGGTTGTTTTTCAGATTGGAGGCCTGTGACCAGTAGTGGGCCATAAGGATCAGTGCTGGGTCCTCTACTTTTTGTCATTTACGTAAATGATTTGGGTGCGAGCATAAGAGGTACAGTTAGTAAGGTTGCAGATGACACCAAAATTGGAGGTGTAGTGGACAGTGAAGAAGATTACCTCAGATTACAACAGGATCTTGATCAGATGGGCCAATGGACCAAGAAGTGGCAGATGCAGTTTAATTCAGATAAATGTGAGGTGGTGCATTTTGGGAAAGCAAATGTTAGAAGGACTTGTAAACTTAATGGTAAGGTCCTAGAGAGTGTTGCTGAACAAAGAGACCTTGGAGTACAGATTCATAGCTCCTTGAAAGTGGAGTCGCAGGTAGATAGGATAGTGAAGGCGGCGTTTGGTATGCTTTCTTTTATTGGTCAGAGTATTGAGTACGGAGTTGGGACGTCATGTTGCGGCTCTACAGGACATTGGTTAGGCCACTGTTGGAATATTGTGTGCAATTCTGGTCTCCTTACTATCAGAAGGATGTTGTGAAGCTTGAAAGGGTTCAACAAAGATTTACAAGGATGTTGCCAGGGTTGGAGATTTGAACTATAGGGAGAGGCTGACAGGCTGGGGCTGTTTCCCTTGAGCGTCGGAGGCTGAGGGGTGACCTCATAGAGGTCCAGAACTAGAGGGCATAGGTTAAGGGAGAGAGGGGAAAGATAGAAAAGGGACCTAAGGGGCAACTTTTTCATGCAGAGGATGGTACGTGTATGGAATGAGTTGCCAGAGGAAGTGATGGAGGCAAGTACAATTTCACCATTTAAAAGCCATTTGGATGGGTATATGAATAGAAAGGGTTTGGAGGGATATGGGCCGGGTGCTGGCAGGTGGGACTAGATTGGGTTGGGATATCTGGTCGGCATGGACGGGTTGGACCGAAGGGTCTGTTTCCATGCTATATATCTTTATGACTCTGTGACTCCTACCTTCCTGTCAGGCTTCTGGTCCTCGCTGTCGCTCCTCCCATTGTAACTTCCCGTCATACCGCCTGGTCCTCTCTGTCTCTCCTCCCACTGTAACTTCCCGTCATGCCTCTGGTCCTCGCTGTCTCTCCTCCCGTTGTAACTACCCGTCATGCCTCTGGTCTTCGCTGTCGCTCCTCCCACTGTAACTTCCCGTCATGCCTCTGGTCCTCGCTGTCTCTCCTCCCACTGTAACTTCCCGGCATGCCTCTGGTCTTCGCTGTCGCTCCTCCCACTGTAACTTCCCATCATGCCTCTGGTCCTCGCTGTCGCTTCTCGCACTGTAGCTTCCCGTCATGCCTCTGGTCCTTGCTGTCTCTCCTCCCACTGTAACTTCCCGTCATACCGCCTGGTCCTCTCTGTCTGTCCTCCCACTGTAACTTCCCATCATGCCTCTGGTCCTCGCTGTCGCTCCTCCCACTGTAACTTCCCGTCATGCCTCTGGTCCTCGCTGTCTCTCCTCCCACTGTAACTACTCGTCATGCCTCTGGTCCTCGCTGTCTCTCCTCCCACTGTAGCTTCCAGTCATGCCTCTGGTCCTCGCTGTCGCTCCTATCACTGCAACTGCGCCCAAGAAAATGAAAAACCTTAATTTTTTTCAAACAAGAGGTTTGTTTCATGTTGTTTACCCATTTTTAGGTTTGTAATAGAGTCATGGAGTCATACAGCATAGAAACAGACCCTTCGGTCCAACCCGTCCATGCTACCCAGATATCCCAACCCATACATATGGTATATTTCAAGTTGTTTAGTTTGATTACTTGATTTTTGAAAGATTTTAATCTGGTTAAACTTGGTTTGGAAAGCACGTGGAACTAGTTTAGTTTGGGAACATGGTTTGTGTGGACTAGTTGGACCGATGGGTCTGTTTCCAAGCTGTATGACTCTGACTCATACTTGTGTAACAGCACTTAAGTTAATGTTGTAATGTTGTTGTTAAAGAGCTATTAAGAGTTGTTAAGAATTCTGAGAATAAGCCTCTGTATGACCCGGAAATAGTTTTTGATTGCAGTCACTGTGTATTTGCAGAAACACACTTTGTTGTGGCCACTATGCTCCTGTGTTTTAGTCATTTCATGTACCAATGCTGCTGTGTGCCTTTCTGATATAACTTGCTCTGTGAGTTAAGAATAAAAGAATGTATCAAAGAAAGAAAACAAACAGAAACTTCTAAGAAGGGTCGCTGGACCCGAAACATTAACTTTGATTTCTCTTCACAGATGCTACCAGACTTGCTAAACTTTTCTGGCAATTTCTGTTTTTGAAACAAATAGCAAGGATGAATATTTCAGCTGGCGGGGCATTTTCATTTGAATTTAATTAATTGAAAAAAATTGATCTTAATGTTACACAAAGGTCAAAAGAGAGCACTTGTCATTGATACACCAGGAACAATAAATTGTAGTGATAGTGACCTAAGAGTGGATCTGTTTCCTCTAGAGCTGAGAAACTTATGAACAAGAAGTAAAGATTTTCAAATATTGAAGTGTTTTTGTTGGATAAATATCAAACAACGTTTCCACTTGGTGTTGGTGATCAAGGGTGATTCATTTAAAACTGACACTAAAAGAACAAAAAGAGAAGTGAAGGGAAATTACTTCACACAGAAAGATACTACAGCGTGGCGGTTTTTATCATATAGGAATTGAATCAAAGACCATCGAATTGTACAAGGGAAAATGGGAACATTTTAACAGTGAATCCTGAGCTCAGGATTAAGTGGAGGAATAGGATTAGCTTTAGATTGCTCTACCAAAGAGCCTATGCTATGGATATGGTAACCTAGCCTGTTGGGTGCTGTTGGTTTCTTATATGCTGTGTTCTGAATAATTTGATGTTTTTAGTTGTTTTTCCCCATGGATTCCATACCCATGCACTTCTATCCAAAGTGTAGGGACTTGATAAGCTGAATAGATCCTTGTGGTCAAATTGATAGTCCATTGTCTACGCATCCAGAACCGTTTCCCTTTTTTAAAATAATTATATAGGAAAAGATACCTGACTGGCAAAATTGCTTTCAGAAATAACCAAATATGGAAAAGAAAAGTTGTCCAGTTCATAGAACATTGCTGTCCTACGAGGGAACTTGACCCAGTGCCACATATTTTTAAAAAGAGGAGCTGTGAGGTGATATAGTATGGCTTTACAGGATATGTCTCATAGTTTGTCTCATTCTATCTTTCAAAATTAGAATCTTAGGTTGCAGTTGGCTGTGTTCATACATGAAATGTCAAAACATGTATTAAGAAAGTGTATCTTTAAAAATCAATGTATATATTATTGGGAATGCCTATTGTGAAAGATGTATTTATGATTCTTATGGGTGTGAAAGTTTGAATTATATTTGTAAAATTTGAAAGTGTATGAGCTACAAAGAAAACTAATTGTAATGTTTGCTTTGTATTTTTCCTGCGCAGATAGCAACTCTATACCAGTGATGTTACATAAAGCTAACACAAGCACTGGTGCAGCTGTAAGGTAAACATTTTTTGTGCATGATGACTGAATGCAATATTTTATAAACCAAGTTATTTGGATCTTTAGTTACTGTGTTTGTGCAAAAATATAGAAAACTCTTTCTAAAAGTACAGCTTTCTCGTGTATGTTAATAACATTCTCATAGTTTAGGGCTATTTATTTTTAGTTAGGTTTACAGTAGATTTTTGGCTCGTTTCTCCAAATTAGTGTATTTTGGTAAGAACTTTGAAAATAAAACTACATTTATTAGGAGATACTCTGAATATGCAGGAGAAAAATGTCTGTTAACTAAATTCTGTCAATTAGTATCAACAGGATAACCATGAATATATTTTAAATTAATTATTTTCAGTGCATGTATTCTTGTAGATGACTAACTAGAATAGTTTTTGTTTTGTGAATTAAACTCACAATGAAAGCAAATCTAGTTGGATATTTTGAACTCATATAATTGTGCATTACATTTACATTGCATTTGAAATTAAACCTGCATCCAATGATGAGACCACTAAATTAATCTGCCTGGGGCCCGGTAACTTTCTTTGCTTTAAGTAGGCAAATATTGAGATCCGTGGTACCTAACAAGAGAATAAAGCCACAAGATTCCACTGTTTTGAATTTTTTAAGCTTCACTATACAATCTACAATATTTATACAACCTCTATTCTAATTATCAAAATTAAAATGAGGTAAATATGCCGTGGTTGAACACCCACAGAGGACATTCAAACCAGATCCAATCAAATCAAAATCCACAAACTTCTCAGCATCATACTCAGATTGTATAGTCACATTATAGGCCACCTAATTTCATGAAAATTTTGTTGCCTTTATGAAGGATTTCACAATTACACTTCTTTCACAGACAACTAATTTCACAACGTAGGAACGAATTGCTGTAGATGCTGGAATCTGTACTGAAAACAACAAGTGCTGGAGATTGTGCAAGTGGGCAGAATCCATGGAGAGAAAGCAAGCTAATGTTTTAAGTCTAGATGACTCTTTGTCAAAGCTCTGATGAAGAGTCATCTATACGTGAAATGTTAGCTTGCTGTCTCTCCATCGATACTGCCTGATCCACTGTGATCTCTCGTATTTGTTGTTTTCAACTAACTTCACTAAGCTGGCACTTCCCCTGGATTTCTCAGAGCTACAACATTTTTTCACATTCAACAAGCAAACGTTGCTTGTGAGTTTCATTCACTCTTGCTTGCACCGAAACATCAATGATTCTCAGGGCTGCTCCCAAGATGCAAATGTGCTGATTGGTTCCTAGGGATTAGGCTGAGCCAAATGGCTACTAGGGATTCTGCAAGTCCTAACTGCATTAATACGAGAACCTGTTTGGTTTGAAGCCTCTTTCGATCCCATGGATTCACCTTTCTCCTGCCACATGGGTTGCAAGGTGAGTTGGACCACTACTACTTTACAGGTGTACTGCTGTCTGCAGATGTTCCCAAAAAGAATTGTGAACTCTGGTTGAGTAGGCACACCCTGTCTTGTTCTTCGCAAGCACCAGGACATGCAATGCATTGCCAAGAATTGTAGTCATCAGCTTTCACCTCCTTAAAAAATGTCTGGTAGATGTTTTCTTTGACAAAATTGAACTATTTGAATGTATTACCAGGTTTCCTTTTGAAATGGCCAATTTGTGATTGTTGTTCAGAGACATAAATTAAATACCAGCAACTATTATTAGATTTTATAATGTACTGCTGTCCAAATGAGATTTTGATATGAGATTGATTGGATATATATTTTCCAGGGCACAGCCCTTTGAAATGCTGAGGATTATTTGAAACTTACTTCAGAAATCCTATATGCAAGAGGTTTATTAAGTGGAATCAATTAAGCTGAGAAATTGACTTGCACGTATGGAGTATTAAGGCATTGTTTTTAAAAGAAAGAAGTTAGTTGTCAATCAGAAGTTAGATGTTGCAAGGTGGCAGAATTATTGAGAAACACTGCCTCCTATAAGCTGTGCTTTAAAATCTAAAGCTGCTATGGAAATCAGGGAAGTGTGAAACTTGTAGGATTATTTTAAAAGTGGGCATGCTTCTGCTTTCTTAACTATGTACACTTCCCCAAACCCCCCTCCTACCCACCATCACCTTTTGAGTATTAAGAAGCAAACAGTTAATTATAAAGGCTCCAGATGTCAATAAACTGAAATATAGTAAAATCACCATGATCTAACTTACACAGGTGATCTGCAAGTACCCTGATTAATCAACATCACCGGTGAATCATAAATTTTCCTCCTTTAAGCACTTGATTGATCACTGGAGATGATCAACCCGGAATCCAGCACATCACTTACCAGCCTAAGAAGTCTGATTTAATTTATGTCTCCTTCCAAGGGGGATTCTCATAGTTCACTCGACAATTGACAAATGAGGCCTGGAACTTTGATCTGTGAAGTAGATATTGGAAAACAATTTAGTGAAGTTAAATTTACCGTAAGGTATTTGAGTATGTTGCCATCATTCGTCTCACCATAGCAAAAAACATACTGTACAACATTGAATGTTGATTGTACCAACTGATAATATAAAGCCTTAACTATCTGCACTTTGTAGCAATACTCAATGTATCTAGGGACAGCTGGAAAATTTGCCCCCAAAACCAACTCTGAAAACTCAACTCAATTGAAGAATGTTTGCCCACATTAGAAGAGATTCAGAATCTGTGAGAGCTGCTGTTACAGAGTTCCCATTCAGGATATTCCAGCTCCTCCAGTCACAGGTTGGCTTTCTCCCATGCTTAATGCTCCTCCAGAGGCAATATCTGCAATTGAAGGAACAGAAAGGACGGGAGAGAGGGAACCTGTGATTGGAAGAATTACTCTGGCTGCTCGTGGTCGCAACAGAGGAGGCCTGATTAGCAAGCTGCTCAGAAAATGAGTACTGAGTGCCCCTCAAGGCTGTTGAGTGTTAGCCAGGCCACAGTGTTGCCAAGTGGGGAGCATGGTCCAAGTGTTGATCAGGTGGGCAGACATGGAAGGGTGGGCGACAACCCAAAATCGCTCACAGGGAATAAAAGGTATTGTTCTATGTACTCTATCACACACTTCATGTTTGAAAATGTATTTTAGTGTTATTCTTTAGTTGATCCCAGGATCAAATGATTACATTTGAACTACCACACTGAAGTGTGCGATGTACTGACAGATTATGGTGTTAAATTTTTCATTTTAAAATAGTTGCCATGCAGACTGAATATTGGTGGGGGGGACCTGGCTCCCAAATGTTGGCCAGATGGGGAAATAGAGGCTGAATAACTGGCACCTGCATTGCTCTTAATTAGATATCCAAAAGTTTTAAAAAATAGGAGACTTTGGGTACACCTTTGATATTCATCCACATATTTAGAAAAAACACTTCCCAAACCAATTGTGTTTTAAAGACTGCTCCAAAAGGTGGCTTACAGCACTAGATTGTATTGATAGTCATGTTGTAAAGTCATTCATCCTTGTACTTCACAGTACTCAAAATAAAAACTTAGCAAAGGCTTCAAAAGCATTTAATATCAAATCATCAAGGGAAATGCTGGGCAAGTGGTCAGTAACGCCAAATAATTCAAGATAAACATTGTTGATCCAAGACTAAGGAAACTTCTAGTTATTGGGTGATGTCTCTGCACAAGATGCGCAGGCTGACCTGGAGCTGGGCAACTGGAAAACTATAAGCCAGGAATACAGGTTTTCCTGTCGAATTTGATGGTGGTACTGGTTACATTGTATTCAGTGTATTTCCTGGCTTCTGGTAGGGAAGACAGCTGCAGGGATTGACAGGGAGAAGTAAAGGTAAATCCATCATGGGATGAGACTAATATTCGTAGGGGTTAGGTAATCATGTGTGAGAAATGATTATGTGGAAATATACTTGGTGAACAGGGGAAAGCAATTCTGTTCTTGGCCTACAGATAGAGTTGTAAAGACATTTATCTGATGGATATGGTTCTTCATACTGTCTTTCAGTTAGCAGGTTTCCTGTGGCCTAGGAAACTTAGTATGCAGGCTGTAAAACTTAAAGTTGTTAAATTAGAGACAAAGCCCTCTTGGTAACTAACGTGGTCTCTTTTTCCCCCCCCCCCCCCCCAACTTCTCATCTCTACTGTTCTTTCCTCCATTTAAAATGCTCAATATAACCTACCTGTTTGACCATGCTATTGATCATATGCCCTCAATATGTGTCATATTTTGCTTTATAATGTCCCTATGAATCTTATTACATCAGAAGTTTCATAAAAGCACAAGCTGTTGTTAAAACTGCAAGTGAGCAGCTGCAATTGCATTGCCCTCTTTTGAAATTCTAGCTACTTACTTTGTGTCCCCCAAGTCATCTTGCTTGACTTTGAGATAAAACAGTGTCCGCTAACTCTATCTGACATGATACCTAAAATTTCCATTCTTAGAATCATGGCTCCAATTTTATTTTATTTTATTTGTTAACAAGATGTAAGTGATTTTCCAAGGCAGCATTTATTGCCCATTTCTAATTACCCTTGAAAAGGTGGTCATGAGCCACATCTTGAACTGCTACAGTTGTGGCGGTGTAGGTACACACAGAGTACTGTTATCACAGCAATTCCAGGATTTTGACAGCGCTTATGAAGGCCGTCAGGATTGTGTGTGGCTTGAAGAGGAACTTGCAGGTGTTCTCATCCATCTGCTTCCCTTCTCCTAGGTGGTGGTGGTCCCCTGGTTGTGTTGAAGGGGTTTTTGTGAATTAGTGCAGTGCTTCTTGTAGAGGGGGCATGCCACCATCACTGTGGGGTTAGTGAATGTTGAAAATGGTAGGTGGAGAAGCAATGGCTGAGTCGCAGGCTATTAATCCAGAGACCTAGGTAATGTTCTGGGGACCCAGGTATGAATTCTGCCATAGTGGATGTTGAAATTTGAATTCCGTTTTCAAAAAAAACAACTGGAATTAGAATTAGGTTAGGATATCTGGTCGGCATGGGCACATTGGACCGAAGGGGCTATATCCATGCTGTACATCTCTATGACTCTATTAACCGAGACCGATCACCATTGCCAATTGTCAGAAAAACCCATTTGATTCACTGACATCCTTTTGAGGAAAGTAACTGCTGTCCATACTTAGTCTGGCCATATATGACTCCAAACCCACGGCAATGTGGTTGACTCAATGCTGCTTGCATGTTGTTGGAGCTGCATCCATCAGGCAAGTGTGGAGTGTATCATCATTTTCCTGACTTGAGTTTTTAAAATGGTGTCCGGAATTGAGCTACTCTCCCCAGAATTCCTAACTTCTGAGCTACCCTTGTAGTTACAGTATTTATATGACTGGTCTAGTTCAGTTTCAGGTCAGTGATAATCCCAGAATGTTGATTCATTTATGAATGAATTTTCGATGGTGAAATAAACAATAACTACTTGATATTTCAGATGATTCAAATGACCTTTCTGGCACTGAACGTTTACTTTAGTATAAATGAAGTCTAATTCCTATAGATGTTAATTAATGTTGGAGACTTTTTAAAAAAAGTTTGTTTCTAACTCTCTCTTTGTCCCATTTTTATTGCAAAATTTTCATTTTGTTTTGTACAATATTTAAATCTATTTTTTCTGATTTACATTCCACATGTCTGTGAGGACTTTTAAAATCTGATTGACAGTCGCTCGCTCACTCAAACACACAGATTCTCAATGGATCAGATGTCCAATAACAAAGTTATCACTCAAATGCCAGTGAAATTTCTGTAGGTGGTTATCAGGAAAGAAAATGGGTTATGATGTTTATTTCTGATTTGACACACAGACAGTTGCTAAGTGTCATGAAAATAGATTCTACTATTGCTAGTATCTAGTTAGCTTTCATTGTGCTTTCATTGTGTGAATGCATTTTTATTTATTATTCCCCACCCAAACTGTTTATACTTCCTTTTGATAGGCTATTTAGGATAAGGTGGAGGCAAGGCACTCTGGCGTGATTATTAACCATCTAGAATTATCTGGACAGTTGGAAGAATAATACCATGAATGTCTGTGGTAATTTTGATCTGTATTTTATCAAAGTAAAACTGCTAAATTCAGTTTGATGTTTGTTTTTTCTTCAGGCCAATATGTGGTGTAGCCAGCATCCAGTGTTCCTATAACACGGTGCAGCCATCAATCCCTGCTTCTTCTTGTTCCCATTCAGTCAGTGGAAACTCTGCACCAGTCACTTGGCCACATACGGAAAACTTGAATCCACAGAATCCAGAACAAATTGGTATCCTAGACTGGCTAAAGAAGTTACGTCTGCACAAGTACTATCCTGTTTTTAAACAGCTCACAATGGATAAGGTATATTTACCCTTGGTTCAATCTGAAATGGTATCTTCTTTTGGAAAAGAAAAATATTTGTCTAAAATCTTGTGTTTATACATAAAATATTTGATTACTTGCACTGTAATGTACAGTGTTATCTAGTCCAAAAAACTTTTAAAGAGAACTTATACTTTTTTTATAGAGGCGTTATATTTTCAAAATTTTAAGATCACTTAAATAGACAAGCGTTAACAGAATCGACAACCTTCAGGGCACTGTGAGCTTTTTACCTCTGCCACTGAAGGTGGGAGGAGATAATATTTTTACCCTTCTCTAATCTGTTTGCCGGCAATACATATGAAAAAGTAGTAGCTGGATTTAAATGAGATTTGATACATGCTGAACTGATTAGGTTTTAACCAAGATACAGAATGGACCCAAACTCTGATTTTTTTTATTTTTATTTCAATGAATTTGTTAACTTTGGGAGATAAGGTCAATATAATTTTTCTTGTTGACTGTGACATTTCACTGAACTTGACTGATGAAATGACAGTGGGCTGTTCTAATGGATTTGATGGAAAAGTGTGTGGCAGTTCATCCTCTATATTCTCACTAAAGATGTCTCTAGCTCAAAAGTGTGCGGCGGTTATTCTCACATGAAGTTTGGAAAATAACTATTAAATTTTTGTGTTGGTCAGAGTTGACTTTTAAAGTATATTTCTCTTCCCTGAAATGAAGTCTGGAATATTTCCAGTGCTGCAGCCTTGTTGGTGCAGGCCCCAGAACAATTTGTCCAGCTGATGAAATCATCCAT
The DNA here is from genome assembly GCF_004010195.1 of Chiloscyllium plagiosum. Lineage (NCBI taxonomy): Eukaryota > Metazoa > Chordata > Chondrichthyes > Orectolobiformes > Hemiscylliidae > Chiloscyllium > Chiloscyllium plagiosum. Next base: position 33,321,066 of record NC_057726.1, read on the forward strand.
CACTTCCTATGCATGCAAAGCCTCTGTATCTGAGATTCAATATCTCAAAATAACTGGGAAGCGGGGAGACTACTGATTAGAAAATAAATAACTGAAGACACTACTAATGTAGCAAACCATCTTGCAGATCCCTGAACTCTTGTTGTAGATTGAGAACCCTTGCAGTACAACATACATAATAACTGACACACATTACCTTTTCCCTTCTCTGATAAGAGAATAACTACTTCAACTAATTTGACCACCTTTCTGACGTACAATTGGAGAAGACAATGAGATGATACTTTTTGATTTTTGC
>NC_057726.1:33321863-33334382 GCF_004010195.1 Chiloscyllium plagiosum
TGTTTGATACAGTCTTTGCACAGTATTTTGTAAATGACATTAGTTTTGCTTGTTGTCTGTAAAGGGTCTTTCAAATTCATTAGCTGCTGTTTTATTGTGTTTGTGGGTTTGTGGGCTACCATGATGCCAAGGGGTCTGAGTATCTGGCAGTCATTTCCAAGATATCTCTGACGTAGGGGAGAGTGGCTACGGTTTCTGGGTGTGTTTAGAAATAGAAAGCAGGAATCATCAGCAGTGCTTCATCCGGAGGCTCATAAGATGTTACCTGGTATGGTGACGAAACGTCTGAACATGAACCTTCCAGCTCAGCGAGCTAGCCTACATCCAGAATCTCAATCTGAACTATAAATCTTCTCAAAACTCGCCATTTTAATGATGCTTTGCAGTAGCATCTACTACCAATATATTATGTTCCACTGCAGAATAATTGAGGATGTGGATTTAAACCATGACTCATCAAAGGGTCAGTTTCTTGGACTAAATATGTTATAGAGTCATAGAAATGTACAGCACTGAAACAGATTCTTTGGTCCAACTCATCCATGCTGACCTGATGTACAAAATTTAATCTAGTCCTATTTTCCAGCACTTGGCCCATATCCCTCTAAACTCTTCCTATTCGCGTATCCGTCCAGATACCTTTTAAATGTTCTAATCTTACCAGCCTCCACCACTCCCTCTGGCAGCTCATAGTATTTCCCCCTTTTTGTCAAATTCTGGTGACTTGATCAGGACCTGATAGGTGTATCCCAAAGTTTTGTGGGAAGCTAGATAAGTGATTTCTGACCATGTTGCTGAGATATTCGTATCAATGCTAGCCTCAGTGAGGTGCCAGAAGACTGGAGGTTGGCTGTTGTGGCATTATTTAAGAAAGGCGGTAAGAAAAAGCCAAGGAACTATAACATTTGAGCCTGATGTCAGTGATGGGTAAGTTGTTGGAGGGGATCCTGAGGGACAGGATTTACATGTATTTCGAAAAGCAAAGATTGATTAGGGATAGTCACCGTGGCTTTGTGCGTGGCAAATCACTAACTTGATTGGGTTTTGTGATGAAGAAGATTGTTGAAAACAAAGTGGTGGACGTTGTCTATATGGACTTCAGCAAGGTATTCATCAAGGTTCAGCCTGATAGACTGGTTAGCAAGTCAGATCACATGAAATCCAGGGAGAGCTAGCCAGTTGGATACAAGTTTTCTTTTGAAGTTAGGAGACAAAGTGTGGTGGAGGCCTCTGACCAACGGTGTCGCAAGGATCAGTACTAGGTCCACTGATTTTCATAACTTATATAAATGATTTGGATGTGAATAATGCAGGAATGGTTAATGAGTTTTCAAATGACACCAAAATTGGTGGTGTAGTGGACAGTGAAGTAGGTTATCTCGGAGTTCAATGGGCTGAGGAGTGACAGATGGAATTTAATTTAGATAAACGTGAGGTGTTGTATTTTGGTCAGGCAAATTAGGGTAGGACTTGTACACTTAATGGTAAGGTCCTGGGAAGCCTTTCTGAACAAAGGGACCTTGAAGTGCAGGTTCATAATTCCTTGAAGAGGACTTTTTTGGTCACTGCATTGAGTGTGGGAGTTGGAATGTCATGATGTGGCAGTACAGCACACTTGGTTGGACACTTCTGGAATATTGCATTCGTTTCTGGTCTCCTTGCTGAAGGAAAGATGTTGTGAAACTTGAAAGGTTCAGAAAAGATTTACAAGGATGTTGTCGAGGTTGGAGGGTTTGAGCTAGAGGGAGAGGTTGAATAGGCTGTGGCTATTTTCCATGAGTGCCAGAGGCTGAGGGGTGACCTTTTATAGAGGTTTATGAAATCATGAGAGGCATAGATAGGGTGAAAAGCCACGGTCTTTTTCCAAAGTTGGGGAGGCCAGAACTAGAGGACATAGGTTTAAGGTGAGAGGGGACAGATTTAAAAGGGACCTTAGGAATGACTTTTTCAAACAGAAAGTGGTGCATGTATGGAATGAGCTTCCAGAAGAAGTGGTGGAGGCGGGTACAATTACAAAATTGAACATGTATCTGGATAGGTACACAAATAGGAAAGATTTAGAGGGATATGGACCAAATGCTGGTGAATTGCATTTTGGTACAACAAACAAAGGTAGAGTTTATACAATTAATGGTAGGGCTTTGGGTAGTGTTGTAGAACAGAGAGATCTAAGGGTTCAGGTCCATAATTCTTTGAAGCTTGCATCACATAGACAGGGTGGTTAAAAAGACATTTGGCACACTTGCTTTCATTGCTCAGTCCCTTGACTATAGGATTTGGGAAGTCCTGTTGAAGTTTACAGGACATTGGTAAGGCTTCTTCTGGAATACTGTTCTTGTTGCTCAGTTGTAGGAAGGATACTGTTAAGCTGGAGAGAGTTCAGAAGAGATTTACCAGGATGTTGCCGGGCATGGAGCTTTGAGTTATAAAAAAAGGCTGGATAGGCTGGCATCTTTTTTCACTGGTGCATAGGAGGTTGAGAGGTGACCTGATAGACCCCTCATTATTTTATAGACTTCTCTCTAATGGTAGTTGTCTTTTCCCTAGGATGGGGAATTTCAAGATTAGGGAACACATTTTTAAGGTGAGGAGAGTGATTTTGAAAAGACATAAAAGGCAAATGTTTTACATGTAGGATGGTTTGTGTTGGAATGAACATCCTGAGAAAGTGGTGGATGAGGATACAGTTACAATGTTTAATAGACATGATGCGGGTTCAGTTACAATGTTTGAAGTGATCTGAGATTTGGAGTGATCTGAGCCAGAAGCAGCAGGTGGGACTACTTTAGTTTGGGATTATGTTCATGGATTGGTTAGACCGAAGGGCTTATTTCAGTGCTGTACAACTCCATGACACTTGGTTCCAGTTTGCTGAATTCTAAATAGCTCAGCCTTCAGGCTTGCTAATATTTCTAGCAACCTTATATGATCAAGAACTATCCTTGGTTACTTTCATTAGCAATGGATTAGGCTTTTCCAATTGTGTTCTTTCGCCCAAATGAATGTATATCGGTTGTAATGCTTGTATTTTTTTCTTAAATATTAGCAATTGCCAATCCACTGTCATGCCTTTTAATTGAACTTTCCTCGTATATCACAGCCAATTCAGCCTTCATTTCTTTTGTAGTTTCCTTTGTTTAGATTTAGGACCCTAGTTTCAGTTTGGACTATTCCACTTTCTACCCCTATAAATAATTATATCCTAATATGGTCACTTTTTTTCTGAAGGACCTCTTATCACAAGATTATTAATTCATCCCTTCTCATTGCACAAATTCAAACATAGGATTGCCTGTTTGCTGTTAAATCCTGAATATATTGATCTGTCTGTGTGGAGTTTGCACATTTTCCCAGTGTCTGCGTGGGTTTCCTCCGGGTGCTCCGGCTTCCTCCCACAATCTAAAGCTATGCAGGTTAGGTGAATAGACTGTGCTAAAATGGCCATAGTGTTCAGGGATGTGTGGGTTAGGTGCATTAGTCAGGGGTAAATGTAGAGTAATAGGGTAGGGAAATGGATCTGGAGGGTCAGCATGGACTTGGGCCAAATGGCCTGTTTCCACATTGTAGAGATTCTATGATTCTAAAACCATCCTGTACACTTTCGAGAAACTCATATGCTAATGCTAATGTATCACTGCTAATGTGGTTTGCTCAGTCCATATTTAGGTAAAGGTCACAGACGATTACTATTACATGAATCTCTAATCCCATGCCTGACTTACAAGAAGCCTACAGATGACTCCCAATAATGCTTTCTACCCCTTGTTACTCCTTAGACCAAGCAGATTAATTCTGCATTTAGGTCATCCGCACCAGTATCCATTTTCACTGTTGCACTGATTTCACCTTTCACTAATTATGCTACCTGACCTTTTACCTTTTTCCTGTCCTCAAGACTGAATACCTTTTGAATGTTCCATTCCCAACCTTGCTTATCATGCAGCTATGTCTCCATAATCACAGCCAAGTCATACCCACTTACAACGATTTGCACAGTTAATTCGACTATCTTATTGTGAATCCTTTGTGCCTTCAGATATAGTACCTTTTGACTTGTCTTTCTGACATTTTTGCGCAGTTCTTTGTACTACTGTTTGCTGGTTTTTATTTCCTCTGCCTTCCACTTTTTTGTTGTCTAATTTTCTGACTTTCATTTTGTTACTGATGAGACTAAAATCAGTCTCAAAACATATCTAGGAGATAGCTTACACCATAATTTTCCTCTTATTTTGAGGCAAGTGTGAGGTGCTGCGTTCCAGGTGTGATTTGATTGGTCAAACTACTAGGCTTTAAGCAAGACACACCTAATTCTTACACCACAGTTAAAAAACATACAAAGAAAGAAAGGCATAACTTTAACTCTCTCAGAAAACTTAACAAAATAATATATTATTTAACTATTACTCGTCAACTGTTCCAATATAGCAGCATTCCATAAAAATACTCTTGGCAAAGGCAAATTCAGCAAAATAAATTTGCTCACTTGCTATCTCCTCCAGTACAGAACACTGACAGCATAGAGTCATAGAGATGTACAGCATGGAAACAGACCCTTTGGTCCAATCCATCCATGCCGATCAGATATCCCAACCCAATCTACTGGAGACCAGAATTGCACGCAATATTCCAACAGTGGCCTAACCAATGTCCTGTACAGCCGCAACATGACCTCCCAACTCCTGTACTCAATACTCTGACCAATAAAGGAAAACATACCAAACGCTGCCTTCACTATCCTATCTACCTGCGACTCCACTTTCAAGGAGCTATGAACCTGCACTCCAAGGTCTTTGTTCAGCAACACTCCCTAGGACCTTACCATTAAGTGTATAAGTCCTGCTAAGATTTGCTTTTCCAAAATGCAGCACCTCACATTTATCTGAATTAAACTCCATCTGCTCCTTCTCAGCCCATTGGCCCATCTGGTCCAGATCCTGTTGTAATCTGAGGTAACCCTCTTCGCTGTCCACTACACCTCCAATTTTGGTGTCATCTGCAAACTTACTAACTGTACCTTTTATGCTCGCATCCAAATCATTTATGTAAATGACAAAAAATAGAGGGCCCAGCACCGATCCTTGTGGCACTCCACTGGTCACAGGCCTCCAGTCTGAAAAACAACCCTCCACCACCACCCTCTGTCTTCTACCTTTTGAGCCAGTTCTGTATCCAAATGGCTAGTTCTCCCTGTATTCCATGAGTGAAACAAACAGCAGAGAGAGGATTCCAGCTTTTGCAGCAGCAGCAGAGAGTGCTGTATCCAGCAGCTTCAACTCCAAAACCCCATTTTCAACAACTGAAAGCAACACTAAAACCTTGAGTCTGTGTGAGCCTGACTGCACCCACTCATGCTTCTTTTGTGTACTTTTGAAAAACCCCAAAGCAAGTTACTCTGCTTTCAATGGAACAGATACCTCTGCACCAAGTTTATAACACCCCTCTTCAAGAGAAGCAAGACAGGAAAAAAAAATCGATCTTAAAGGCACATTGTCACAATTTCCATCTTTGTTGCTCTCACTGTTGTCTTCCCCACTTCTAATCTCATTGCCATTCTAGTGTGAACCCTCATACATTTGCAAATGCCACATTGAGGATACTGGAATGGCTTTAACTTTTCACAACTTCCCCAAAATCAGTTCCAATGCCTCAAAAATCTAAATCCCTCCCTCCAGTACCGTCTCTTCTGCCAAGCATTTAAGCTTCTCCTATTCCTGATCTTGCTAGCATGTGCAATGAGTTATCCTTTGATTACCACCTTCTGAGGACTAGTTTTTCAATTTTTTTTTCTAGCTCCCAGTATCCTGCTTTCTGTAGTTATGTGTTTGGTAGCAACATTATTTGTGGGGTAAAAAACTACAGTCTTTGGTGTTTCCAGAAAAATTGAAATCTGCGTTTGAAGTTGATTTTTTAATAACTCAATCTGGTAAGATGTATTGTTATAGCAATTTAATGATGTGTTAATTTACTGCCACAACTTTTGCCTTTAAGTGGTAATTGAAATTAAATTCGGCTTTAATCTCATATTTCAAATTGAATTAATCACTGAGCTTTTTTGTAGTTCCTCAGTCTTACTGAAGAAGATCTGAACAAGTTTGAAACACTCACATTAGGAGCGAAGAAAAAGCTGAAGATGCAGCTAGAGCTTGAAAAGTAGGTTTTTAAAACATTCTTGATTTTTTTTTTAAAGACTACTGAAGGACTTGTGTTTGGAATCGTGAACAGTATTCAAAAAAATTATAAATCTGATATATTGACATTGCTGACAATTTGTCAGCATACAAATGATTCCTCTTATATTTGAATTATATTGATGTTTAACTGCTATTTTGGTATTTGTACAAAATATTAATTTAATTTCTTTGTTGTTCTTGGGGATGTGATTGCTGATTTTCTCTTTTAAAGTTGGCTGAAGGCTTTCTTTATTTACATAGCAAAATAATGTTCAAACAAGTGAATGTAAACATTTCTCCAGGAATTCTTCATTTGCTGTTGGAAGAGAAAGTTGCAGTGTCACATGGCTTTTTTCATAACTATGCATTCCTCTTATTTATTTCTTTATCCAATGAGATCTGCTAATCCTTTGTAAAAATGGTTTGATCAGATGGGACGATTATCTAGCTGTATGCTTTGTGCAGAAAATAGCATCATGTACAATTTTAAAACAGTTGAAGCATAGTGAAGGCAACTAATTTTTAAAATGTAGAGTTTTTTAAGGATTCTTGGTGGAAGGTGGGTTTGTAACAGATTAGCCTCAGTCAGCTGTAAGATAGTGACTTTTCAAATTGTATAATAATTGAGTAACATTAGTTGGTCTGCTGTATTGTAAAATAATTTGAAACAACAACATAAATATAGGAGGCAGAAGTAGGCCCTTTGAACCAGTTCTATCATTCAGTAAAATCGTTGCTAATTGGATTGTGGTTTTAACTCCATACATCTGTCTGCCTCCCATAACCCATGACCCCCTTGCAGATCAAACATATATCTAACTCAGCCATGAATATATTAAATGATTGAACCTCTACTGTTGTCTGGCAAGTGAGTTCCAAAGACCAATGGTTCTCTGTGAGAAGAATTCCTGCTTTTCTTAAATGGGACACCCTTTATTTTTAAATGTAACACCCTATTTCTTGATACCATGTCCTCTTCACATCAACCCTTTTAAATTCTCTCAGAATCGTTAACATGTTTGAGCAAGATCATCTCTCATTCTTCTAAAATCCAGTAAGTATTGGCCCAACCTGCTCAGGGTTTCCTTATAAGACAACACTTCCATCCCAGGAATCCACCTAGTGAATGTTCTGAACTGGCCCCATACAAGTGTAGAGGGCTGACAAGCCTGCAGAACTGGATGGGCCATGTCCTAGAGTCTTGAACAATGTGTGGCACAGGATAGTACATGCATTGGTTATAACTGTCTTAAAACAAAAGTTCCCTTTGATTCTGGAATGGTCCCGGTGAATTAGAAAATAGCAAATGTAGTGCCTTTATTCAACAAAGAAGGGAAGTGGAAACTGTAGGTTAGCCTAACATTTGTCAAAGAAAAGCTGCTACAATTCATTGTTAAACAGACTATTGCTGAGTACTTCAGAAATCACAATTTGATCAGGCAGAGCCAACATGAGAGGAAGTCATGTTTAACTAATCTGTTTTTTTGATGAGGCAACATCCATGTTGGGCAAATGGCAGATGTGATTTATTTGTTTACCAAACAGCTTTTGGATATCCACTTCAAACGTTGCTGCACAAGATAAGAGCACATAATGTAGGAGTTAACATATTAGTGTGAGGTAAGGATCTGTTAGTTAACAGGAAACATTAGGGATAAATGGGTCTTTTCACAGCTGTCACCAATGGGTTGCCAGAGGGATCAGTACTAGGCCCTCCAATATTTACAATCTATGTCAATGATTTGGATGAGGGGACAGATCGGGTGGCAGCTAAATTTATTGATGACACCAATATGCAAATGAAAATAAGTTGTCAAGAGGAGTTGGAGAGTCTGCAAAGGGACATAAAAATGTTAAGTGTGTCAGCAAATCTTTGGCAGACAAAAAATAATGTGGGTAAATGTGAACTTATTCAACTTGGTAGAAGAATGGGAAAACTGTATACTGTTTAATGGAGAGCTTGCAGGTTTTGGTGGTACACAGGGAACTGAGCATCCTAGTATATGAATTAGTTTACAGATACAGCAATTGATTAGGAAGACTATTGGGAGGTTGTCATTTACTGGTAGGGGGTTGGAATATCATAGTAAGCAAGTTTTCTTCGCAGCAGTGTGTTAGGGAGACTACTGCAGAGTTATGTAGTTTTACTTTCGAAGGTTCACTGAACATATTCCTAGGATGAAAGGGTCTATACAGGTTGGAGTTTAGAAGAATGATATATGATCATTATTGATATATATGTGATCTTCAGGGGACTGGATCAGATGGATACTGAGGGTTGTTTCCTCTAGTGGTAAAGATGCAAACAAGGGGCGTGCTTTAAGGATTAAATACGTTCCTTCTAAAACAGATGTGGAGAGTTTATTTTCTCTTGACTGGTCATTTAAGAGTAGTGAATTCTTAGCCTCAGAAGGTTGTGAAGGCTGAGTTCAATAAATTTTTGATAGACTAGGGAGTTGAGGATTATGGGATACAGACAAAACAAGTGGAAATGAAGCACAAACAGGTCAATCGTGATATTATTAAATGGTGGAACAGGCTGAAAGGATCATATGGTGTATTCTTACTCCTCAGCCTTAACTTCCATCTTTATTTACAGAGGAATCCCACTTGTTCTTCTTCCTGTCCTTCTAAATTGCCAAATAGGTTTTTTTGAGTATTCAGTTTCCCGCTTTGTTCACTTTGCAACTATGGTTTTATAAAATTGATTTTACAATGTAAACCAAAATCATGTTCCAAGAAATTATTCTCCATGAACTATGATTTGCAAAAATAAAGTCTCTTCCCCTCTATTATCTTAATGTAGAATCTTTATTCCCTGTTTAGGGAATAAACATTGTAGACATAGGACTTAATCCCCTAATTTTTACAAAGCGATAAAGACTGAGTGTTGTCTTTGTTCCTAATTTGTGAGAAACATTTGTGATTATGTGGGAAGGTATTATTTTATTTTTCATTGGACTTTTGAATATCTTGAAGGAAGTATTAATTGTGTAGTGTGTAATCTATGCAAAACTTATTTTTTAATGAGTACCATATTACTTTGTTGGTTGTCATGTTGGTTTTTTGCATTAGTAAGTATCTTCGTACAGTATATGCAGAGGGTCACAATAATTTGGAGACTCCAGAGTACTATAGCCTTTAGAATATATTAAGTCTGAAATCATGACATATTGCTAAAGCTACAAGTATACTATCTAACCTCTCAAACAATAGTGGAGGGTCTCCCTAAAGTTGCAAAAGATTAAAAAATAGACTTTGTTTTAAACATCATATTTAAGTAATCCAGGTCAGAAAATAAACAAAGCCATATGAAGTACACAGTTCAAATTATAATTGATTTTATAATTTGAAAGTGTTCCGTATTGTAAAAGTAAGAGTAGCAAGCTAGTACTGCACAGGATTTTAAAGTCTGTGCTGTGTAATCAAAAACTGTATTACAACCATCCTGCACTACATACTCCAAATTCTTTGTGGTCGTGCTGTCCCCAGAATAACAAATTAAAAATGTGGAGTTATTGTGATTGCAGTAACATGATGGTTCGTGCAACCTTCTGCTGCACTGTGAATTAGCAGGCACGAGATTCAGGGGTACATTTTTCTGCATTGCGACCCTGAGCTCATTTATTTTGAGAGAATTCCAGTGGATATTGCATTGAGAAAAGAGTGAATTATTCTAGTCTGAAGTTTACTATAAGCAGTTACAGTCCAGCCAATCTGAAGTGTTTTTAATGTTAACAGCGTCAACTCCATACCTAATTGGTGTAGAGCCCGTCACAGTACTTTCATTTCTGGGGATCAAACATTCAGATGGCAAAAAAACTACACATGCAAATACTTGAGCACTTGCTTTTAAATCATGATTTGTGACTTTGGCACGCTATTAGCTTGGTGACAACAGAGCAGGGATGCTCCTTTTTGGAATGAACCTGCAAGGTCGAGTCTTGCATTCTGCTGAAGTTAATGATAGGATATGGTTAACATTTTTTGCCTTTTTTTTAGCTGTACTTTGCCAGATTGAAAGCCTGACTGCCTGATTGTTGGAACACAGACTTTTAGCACTAGGCTGCTCTCGGGGAGCAGAGAGAAGGGAGAAAGGTTTTGGAGGGTCATTAGGCTGGAGGAGGTGCAGTGATGAAATTACCTCACAAAGGAAACGTTTAGATACCTTTTGCAGAAAAGAATAGAATGACTGGGGACTGAATAGGGTGATGACATTCCAAGGGTTGGTAAAAGGGAGAGATCAGAAGGGCACGGAAGGTGAGGGTTTGGTCAGAAATTATTTGATTGCAGGGCATTGTAAACAGGGAAAATAGATCCAGTAAATGAATGGAAATACACTTGCTTACTATATTCAACAATCTTCCTCTCTCTTTAGCTGACCGGTTTCCTGACAGAAAACCTGACCACCCAGAGTTAAGTTTAAAATGATGGTTAATTCTGATGCACTGGTTATAATATTGAAATGACCAAACTGCTTTCTGAGAAGATTTTGGAAACCCACCTCTATCTCCATCAAATTTGTTTCCACACTTTCTTTCCAAGACACCAGACTCAAACCTACAAGTTCTTGAGGTTAAAATTCCCCTTTTGTTATTAGTGGCCATATCTTCTACAACACATGGGTCTGTTTGTACCAGTCAACAGATATAAAACTACTACTTCTTTCTGTACCTCTAGCACAGCCAGTAATTTTACATTGTCCAAGGAGAAATGTGCCTCTGAGTTAGGCTGTGGAAATAACATCTTTTGGTGAAACTTAATCTTTGCAGCAGTGACAGTACTGCTTCATTTACTCGCTTTTGCTGTTGAATTCTTGGCTGATATTGGTGGGAATACGGTAAACATAATCAGAGAATAATTGCTTATTCTAACTCTTCAGCTTGGCAAAGGTGCATGATAAAAGCACATGGTTAAAAAAAATACAAATGTCTCAATAAATGCAGACAAGAAGTTGCATATGATTCTGTAACTTTAAATTCAATTAAATTGGAAATTTTGAACTTTCTGGTCGTCATGATTTTTCCAGTTTCGAAGTTTAACTTTTTTGTTTTTCAGGGAGAAGTCTGAGAAAAGAAATATCAATAGTACGGGTCAGTCACCTGTTTCCAGTGCTGGTATTGCACGGGTCACACCAACAAGTCATTTTGGTCCCATTCACTCGATCCGCTGTATTCCTAATGCAGGTACTTTTTGAAAAGTTCAAACCAATTATTTGCTCGATCTATAATCACTGAACAAAAAATAAAGTTTTGACAATAAATTTGTCTCCTGCCTTCACTGCTCTGCATTTCTTCAGGTTCCTAAATGCTTGTGAGTTCAGTGTGATCCGGAGGAGAATAAACAGGGCTTGGTGACAGAGCTGGAAATTGGCATTTATTGGTTGAAGTAGTGGGTGGCCTTCACCTAATTTGTGCAATTCCTTCGACTGCAAAATCTGTCGTATTTTCTTTGGGGATAGTGCTGACAGGGGAGAACTTTGGGTCTCCCAGTGAACATCAAGAACTGGTATTAGGCCTCTCTAATGTCCAAATTAGGAGCAGAATATCTGTTGAGAAATCAGTTGGCAGTGAACAGGACAGTTTTGGGATTTGAGCCTTGATCAGTGTTGCAGGTCTACCTGAAATAAGTATATGGATTTCACTTCAGTACGAAAGGCTATCATAAAAGCTGTAATGTAGTAACAATGTAGTAATGTAATGTTTAGTGCTAGCATCCATCGATGAAATCCAGAAGTCATTTGAAATCCTGTTATTTGCTATATATCCTTCGTCTATGAATTTAAGAAATTTCTAATTTAATGTTCCTTGTCCACAGTTAAAAGTCGCACAACACCAGGTTAAAGTCGAGCAGGTTTATTTAGAAGCACGAGCTTTTGGAGCACTGCTCCTTCGTCAGGTAGTTAGGACACACAATTTATACTATAAGATCAAAGTTCAGGCAACTGATATGAAGTATTGAACATACCAAGATGGCTGTTAAGTCTTTAAACAGTTAGATTGAGGTTACAGGTTTCAGTTCATTAATATGTAAATCCCAAAACTTCTTTCAAGTTATATTCCTGAGATAATTCCCTCTTCCCTACCTCTCCCTCTTCCTCCCCACTGTCTCCTTCCCCCCCAAAGTTCAGGCAACTGATATGAAGTATTGAACATACCAAGATGGCTGTTAAGTCTTTAAACAGTTAGATTGAGGTTACAGGTTTCAGTTCATTAATATGTAAATCCCAAAACTTCTTTCAAGTTATATTCCTGAGATAATTCCCTCTTCCCTACCTCTCCCTCTTCCTCCCCACTGTCTCCTTCCCCCCCGCCTCTCTCTCATGTACCCCCACACTCTCTACCTTCCC
>NC_057726.1:33338183-33383234 GCF_004010195.1 Chiloscyllium plagiosum
CTGAGCCTTCCCACCCCCCTTTTCTGCATAATGATAAAATCAAATAACTCTGTTATTTGCGCATATCATTTTCATTTTGACAATTGCTAATTTAGCATATAATATAAACAGATTTTTAAACTATCTCTATTTAACGAAAATATATTGTGTATTTTTTCTCTGATTTTACAGTTGAATAATTCAGTAAAATAAAACAGTATCTTGATTTCCTCTTGATATGTTTTTAACTTCAAAACTCTGAAGTATTTGATGACTCAGTGTTTTCTGTTTCTTCACAGAACTCCGAGTGGACATAGAACAGCACAGTCGTATGGGAATTAAAGATAGTGGATCTTCCTCTGAATATTCCAGCTCACCATCAAGTCCAATAGGAATCCAGGGAAGGGAGGAGAGTTCAGATAGTGCAGATGAAAATGACAGACGTAAGTTTTGACAATTTGATGAGGGCATAAAGTGTTAGCAGTTTTAAATGACAAACATGGTTTTCTAGAACTTGAGAAAGGGAAAAATGATTGCTTCACCTAGATTTATGACTGATATTATTTTGTTCTGTATTTTCATTTTAATTCAACAAGTAGTGTTAGATCACAAAGTATGGAAAATTGCCATTTCATAGTTAATGTCTATTATCCTGTGTGTTGTATGTTGATGATTAAACAGTCAACTTCTTAGAAATTTTTCGGTAATTTTTAATTTGTGGTTAATATGAAATGTATTATTGTATTTTAGCAAAGTCATACTACTTTTTTTCTGAAAGCCATTGCCTTTATTTATGGATGGAAGGTTCTTCATTCACAAAAATGTTGTTTCTTTTACATTGACGTATTCATGAAATGTAAAAAAACGCACAGATGTAAACATAATCTTGAGCACTAGCCAAAATATTTAGTGAACTTGATTTCTGTAAACTCAGCTGTGGTAACAAATCTCAGCTAGGCAAGCAGGAGGCATGCTATTGCTAACATCAGTGCTATGGGGAAGAGAGGAAAAAATCCACTAAACCTCCAGCATATAATTCCATTTTCTGTAGATATGAAGTTATCTGGGATTGTATTCCACTGTTACGTGGCTTCCCAACATTCACACTGTAGACTTCTAAATTAAGTGGCTAAACTGGACCTGGTCCTATGGAACACCAGGAGGAATAAAAACGTGAGGGATAATGAAAACTGGAAGCAAATATTGAAATGTATAAAAGGCACTTTCACCAACTCTATTTTTTTTACCAATTTTATGATCTGAATTATTAACTTATGTTATGGCATTCTATGCTCATCTTTATCAATATGGGTCATAACATTATTGCTATTGAAAGCAAATTTTAACAAAAAAAACTATTTTAGTTTGCAAAGATATTGATTTTTTTTTTCCTTTCCTTGTCCAATTGGTCATGTGAAGACTCAAAAATAGTTTGTAATTTTATATAAATCATGTCAGAAGAGCTTTTCATGGACAAAATCATAAAAAGAACAAAGCTTAAACAATTAGAGGATTCCTACTTAGGAATTCATTGACATCTTCATCTGTCAGTCTGTTCCTCTATTGTAAAGTATGTACTAATGCACATTTAAAATGTTTTAGAAATTCTAATATTTCTAGATCGATGATGTTTGACCTGATTATGGCATTACATCATGTAGAATGCTTGAATTCTTTTGAGTTAGATCAATTAAGGTGAGAATGGGGCATGCTTATAGCTTTTGTTTTCCTCAACTAGAGAGGTTTAATCAAAAGGAGTTTCAATTCTTAGAAATATTTTAGATATACGCATTTCATAGTATGTTTGGCAAAGTTTTTTGCTGTATGTAACCCAAGATGGTACAAACCACAGCTACAGTGAACTACTAGTGTTAAAAGGGGTCAATGTTTAGCCTGTAACAGTGGTGGCAGTTAAGGAGCTGATCTCCCTTGGCCAGGGAATACACCACCCCGTACCCATTTGTCCAGCCCTGTTAGAATTTTACAAGCTTCAATGAGATCCCCTCTCATTCTCCTAAACTTTCTTGCAAGAACAAGAAAATGACAGAGCAATTAAACAACCAGAACAGAAAAGGACAATAGAGCACAGGAACAGGCCTTCCAGCACTCCATTCCGCTATCACATTTTATCCTTCCATACTAACACTATCTTCACTTAAAGTAGCTGTATTCCCCTATCTCCTTCCTATTCTTGTATTCATCCAGGTGCTTCTTGAATACTGCTATTGTGTCTGCTTCTACCACCTTCTCTGGCAGTGCCTGACAGTTCCAGGCACTCACCAGACTCTGTGTGGAAAAACTTGCCCTGTACTTTCTTTTAATCATTCCTCCTTCACCTTGAAACTGTGTCCCCTAATAATTGACCCCTCCACCCTAGGGAAAAAGTCTCATACTTTCCACTCTAACCATGCCATTCACAATTTTGGAATATTATGTACAGTTCTGGTCACTACACTACTAAAAGGATGTGGATGCTTTGGAGATGGTACAGAAAAGGTTTACCAGAATTTGCCTGGTATGGGGGATTTTAGCTATAAAAGAAGGGTTTGTTTTCACTGGAACGCAGGAGGCTCGGGCAACCTGAGAAGTTTATAAGATTGTGAATGGCCTAACATTAGACTAGATTCCCTACAGCGTGGAAACAGGCCCTTCGGCCCAACAAGTCCACACCGACCCTCTGAAGAGTAACCCACCCAAACCCATTTCGCTCTGACTAATGCACCTAACACTATGGGCAATTTAGAATGGCCAATTCACCTGACTTGCACATCTTTGAACTGTGGGAGGAAACCGGAGCACCTGGGGGAAACCCACGCAGACACTGGGAGAATGTGCAAACTCCACACAGACAGTCACCCGAGGCTGGAATTGAATCTGGGTCCCTGGTGCTGTGAGGCAGCAGTGCTAACCACTGAGCCACCATGCCAGACTATACTGAAGCTGCAGCATAAGTTGTCTATCCTTATACTCAGTGCCCCTTCCAATAAAGGCAAGCATGCCATAGACCTCTTTTACTACCTTCTCTATCTGCACTGCCACCTTCAGTGATCCATGGACCTGCATACCCAGATCCCTCTGCATATCAGTACTCTATTATTTTCACCTGTACTTGATCTTACCAAATGCATCACCTCACATTTAGCCGGATTAAACTCCATCTGACATTTTTCTACCCATGCTTCCAACTACTGTCTATCTTGCTGTATCCTTTGACAAACCTGTTCACTTTCCACAACTCCACCAATCTTTGTGTCATCTGCAAACTTACTAATTAGACAATCCATGTTTTCCTCCAAATCATTGATGCAGACCACGAGTAGCAGGGGTCCCAGCACTGATCCCTGTGGAACACCACTAGTCACAACACTCCATTCCGAAAAGCATCCTTCCATCTCCCGTGACTAAGCAAGTTCTGTATCCATCTTGCCAGCTCATCCCGATATCATGTGTACCAGTCTGCCATGACGGACCTTGTCAGATGCTTTACTGAAGTCCATGTAGACAACATCAACCACTTTTCCCTCATCAATCATCTTCTTCACCTCCTTAAATGTCAGACATGACTTTCTCCACACAAATCCATGCTGTGTATCACTAAGTCCATTTGCTTCTAGATGTATATAGATCTGGTCCCTGAGAATCTTTTCCAATAATTTCTTTACCACCGATATGAGACTCACAGGCCTGTAATTTCTTGGATTATCCCTGCTACCTTCTTAAACAATCACTTTAGTTCTCTCTTCGTAGAAGTCACAACTAATTTTCCAGAAATGCGACAGAAGCAAGGAGGAAGCAAAAGGAATTATTAGTTTTAAAAGAAGTGCTGGAGAAGTTATTAGTTCCTTGTCTCTTTCACTCTGGTAGCTACACTGTATGGATTAGTGCCACATTTTGTTTGATACTGCTACTCTGTGTTTCCCCAGTTTGAATGTCTGTATAAATGCACATTATTAATGTGGTCATCAACTAGTGGCTGCAATAATTGGTTTCTATTCATTTTGACCAATTTCCTTCGATTCCAGCTTCCGGGCTGAGTTTTTCTTTGAGCTTTATTGGCCTTGGCATTGCTTACACTTGGAGTCATTCTCCATCAACTCTTACCTTAAATTCAAGGGTGATTACGTCATCTCTCCTTTGTCACCAATGCTCAGAATATTTTCTCATCAAGCTGTTTAGGGATGTTATTAGACACCTCTGGAGTACGTGGGACAAGAACCCAGGCTTCCTGGTTCAGAAGTAGGGACGGTACTACTGTATTACAAGAACCCCTACCACCAACTGCTATATCCATTTCTGGATAAAGCCTTAAAAAAGAGCCAAATAGTTAAGGTAGAACTCAAATTAAGTGTTAGTCTACAGGTTATTGGTTACTAGATGTTACAGTGCCTTTCCATCACTTAATTAATCATGGGGAGGTTGGGGGGAGTCTTGATGGCGGTTATTTGATGGGTTAAATTTATCTTGTTCTTTATAGATGAGACTTCTCAGGTCAATTTTTATTTAGTTATGGTAGTGACTACTTCTAGTTAGGCAGTTATCACTACAGCCTGAACGCTCTCAAGCTGGTGCCCATCACTGTATTTACCTCCTTTTTGGTGTCAGATGCAATGTACTTAATTGGCTGGCCACTGGAATCTATGATCTGGGAATGTTGCGAAGAGGCCAAATGGGATTATCTGCTTGTTATATTGGCTCGAGAAGCTTACATACATTTCAGACATGTCTCTTTTATGCTTCTGATGGGCTCTGCTATTGTTAAACATGTGATGTTGTGGAACTGAGTCCAGTCAGTTTTGCCTGATAATCCACTGCCATTCTCAACTGGGTGTGGTTAACTGGAGAGTCTTGCTGCAATTAAAATATTAAACGTTACATTTCTTCTTACCAAAGGTAGAAAATCAAACAAACACAGTTAACAGTGTCTGTGTGGGCGGCACGGTGGCCCAGTGGTTAGCACTGCTGCCTCACAGCGCCTGTAGACCCGGGTTTGCAATTAAAATATTAAACGTTACATTTCTTCTTACCAAAGGTAGAAAATCAAACAAACACAGTTAACAGTTCAACACCAGCGTACATAAACACCTAGCCATGCTGGACTTGTACACCTCACAAGGACTTGACCTCCCCTGCTTCGGGCTTGACCTCGCCCCAACTTGCTTTCACTGCCAGCCACCTGTTCCCGTTCTCATTGCAGGCAATTTCAGCTGCCTGTTCTCACTCTTGCTTTGCATGTTGTTTCTATTCAGATAATCATCTAATGCCTTTTGAATAACTCTATTGACTTTGCTTCCATCACACTTTTTCAGGCAGTGCATTCCAGACCTCAGTAACTCCTTGTGTGAAAAAATTTCTTCTCACATCACATTTGCAAGACAATTTGAATTTGTGCTCTCTCATAGAATCCCTGCAGTGTGGAAGCATGTCATTTGGCCCATCAAGCCCACACTGACTCTCCAAAGAGCATCCCACCCAGACCCACCGCCTATCCTACCCCTATAATTCTGCATTTTCTCCAAATGCTTATCCACCTAACCTGCGCATCTTTGGACTGTAAGAGGAAACTGGAGCACCTAGAGGAAACCCATACAGACATGGGGAGTTTGCACACTCCCCATAGATAGTTGCCCGAGATTGGAATTGAACTTGGGTTCCTGGTGCTGAGAGCCAGGAGTGCTAACCACCGAGCCACCATGTCTCTCATTCTGTATATTTTCACAAGTGGGAACAGTTTCTCCCTTTATCCAGGCCTATCCAGGAAAACAATCCCCACCTGTTCTCATAACTTAAGTTTCTTATCCCTCGAGCCAATTTTGTAAGTTACTCCTGCACACTGTCCAATATATTTGCAGCATTTCTATAGTGTGACATTCAGAACAGTACACAGTATTCCAGCTGAGGTCTAACAAATGTCTTGTATAAGTTCAGCATAACTTTTTTTGTACCCTATGTCCCTATTATTAAAGCCCAGAATGCTATATGCTTTATTAAATGCTTTCTTCAGCTTTCCTGCTACCTTCAATCACCCTGATCTATGACTGCATACAGCCAGGTCTCCCTGCTCCTGTACCACTTTAGTATTGTATCTCAAATTTTATTTTGCCTTTCCATGTTCTCTCCACCAAAATGCATGACCTCGCACTTCTCTGCATTGAACTTCATCTGCCCTCTTCTGTCCACTCCACCAACTTGTCAATATGTTTTTAGAGTTTTACACTATCTTGCTCAAAGTTTTCATTGCTTCCAAGTTTCATATCACCCACATCATTGTTGAAATTCTTTCCTGCACTCCAAGATTTAAATCATTTATATATGTCAGATAAAGCAAGGGTCCTGGTACTGACCCCTGGAGGAACCCCTCTATAAACCTTTTCCAGCCCAAACATTATCCATTGACTGGTGCTCTCTGTTTCCTATTACTTAGCCAATTTTGTGTCCACTTTGCTACTATCCCTCTTCTTCCATGAGCTATAAATTTTCTCACCAGTCTGCTGTGTGGCACTGTATTGAATGTCTTTTAAAAAATCCCTGTACACATCATTGAAAGCATTACCTTCAATGACCCTTTCTATTTTCTTCAAAGAATTTCCAACTTAGTCTATCTGGTCAGCATTCACCCTCTGAAGAGTATCCCACCCTGCCCCCGTATCGCTGCATTTACCACCTAATTTACCAGGCTAATCCACCTGTCCTGCACATTCCTGGACACAACAGGGCAATTTAGCATGGCCAATCCACCTAACCCACACATCTTTGGACTGTGGGATATTTGAAAGCTAATTCATTAATCTTGAATACTTAATAAATATTATCAACAATCTGTTCTGGTCCATCCACATTGATACTATGGTCATGAAAGCACAACTAAAAAAACCTTTAACAGAAAGCTAAGGACATTTGGCATGTCCATAATGACTCTTACTGATTTTTACAGATATACTATAGAAAGCATCTTATCCAGATGCATCACAGCTTAGTATGGCAACTGGTCTGTTCAAGACAGCAAGAAATTTCAGAGTTATGAACATAGACCAGTTTGTTGTGCACACCAGCCTTCCATCCATACTTCCTGCTGCCTCAGGAAAGTAGCTAACATAATCAAAGACCTCACCCACACCACCATCTTCCACCAGAAGATATAAAAGTTTGAAAACACATACTATCAGATTCAAGAACAGCTTCTTCTCTGCTGTTATCATATTTTTGAATAGACGTCTCGTAGGTTAGAGTTGATCTTCCTCTGTACCTTTTCTGTAGCTATAACACTATATAGAGGAACCTTGATTATCCAAAGGACATGGGCGGGGAGTATTTCATTCTGTTAATCGAATGCCGGATAACATAGTTAGCCAAGCATCGGAACCTTGCAATCTTGTTCCAATAATCCAAAACTTGGTTAATTGAATGCCGCGTAATCAAGGTTCCTCTGTATTCTGCATTCTGTTCTATTAATCTGATGTATATATGTAAGGTATGGTTTGTCTGGTTAACATGAAAAATATTACTTTTCACTCTAACCCAATATATATGACAATAATAAATCAAATCAAATTGAAGAATCTATCACTTTAAAAACTGTTTAATATACATAGAGATGTTGAGTATTCTAATAGTTTTGTGCTGCATATTATGATGAAATGCTACATTGGCAGTCATTCATCAATACTCATTGTCCATTTTATACAATGTTTATGTGAATATATTATTGCACATTTTCTAATGTTGTTTCATTTTCATGTAATTTTTATTGCAGATCCCGAGAACACATTGGACATTCAAATAAAAGAAAAACCAGCAATGTTATCAACTCACCTGAGCAACCTAAATACTGGCTCATGGAGACCCACAGCACAAGTCTCTCCAGTGCAAAATGAAACTGGATTGGCTCACCCTAGCCATGTATCTTCTGCCGTTTCCACTGTACAGTTCATGCCAGTGATCTCTTCAAACATTGCCCCCAGCCGAATGCTAAATTCAGTACGGAAATCAGAAAGAGGTAGTTTTGATATGAAGCCTATTACTGGAGTTTCTTCTCCAATCCATGCAAGTTCATCTGTTGATCTTGGAAGCAAACTTCATGAAGGACCTGCCAGTAGCTTCAAAGTAGAGAAAAAGTTTGCCTCTCTTGGAGCCATGGTTGTGGATGTAATGCCAACTTCTCCACTTCAGGCTTCCCAAATATCCACTAGTGTTATGGAAAACAGTGGGATTCCATCTAAAGTTGTAAACTTTGGCATTAGAACTAAAGTTGGACCTCCTTCCATGGATAGTACACCTAAAACAACTCCATTAACATTACCGAAAGTGGACACCAGTTCTTCCACTACAACATCTAACCCTGCATATAACCTTCCTCACGCTCCAATGAAGCTTCTTGTCTCCTCCTCTATTCCTACAGAATCTATGCTGGTGGGACAAACTGCCTATAATAGTGTTGTACAAGTTAAAAGTGTCTCACCTGCTGTAATAAGTTCAAGGACAGTTCCTTATTCAGCCAACACCAAAGTTGCCTTTTCAACAATGCAGTGTTCACCTGTAACTTCCATCTCTGGCCCTTTCTGTGCGAATAATAACAATGCACCTGCCAATAGTCACTCTTCTGTGTCCTTCACAAACATTGTGAGTGTGCCAAATTGTCCTATTCCTAGCTCCAGCCCAACCCTCTCCTCTGTGGCTGAAAACAGTTATATTAACAGCAATAATGGTAGTGGTGGCTCAGGAATGAATGTCCCTATGCAGCAGCAGCAGCAGCAAACTGGGTGTAATGTGTGCAGTTCATGTGGCTGCAGTGGAAACTGTGGTTCAAATCCTGTCACAATTAACTATGCCAATTACTTCCAAAGCCCATTTTCAGGCCATTCAGTGTTAACTTTTCCAATTTTCCCATTCAATCCATTATGTAATAGTGGTTACATCAGCACCCAATATAATAATGGTACTGCCTTTCCCTATCCAGTTGTTCCACCCCCTGCTTACAATACTGGCTTGACTCCTGATTCCATCTTAAGTGGGCAATCAAACTTTGTCATGCCTCCCATGCAAAATTTCCTGGGTGGTACCACTGCAGTATATCAGACACAAAACATGCTAGGAAGCACAAATGGACCAGGACATAAAAAGAACGGGCATATTTCATGCTACAATTGTGGGGCTAATGGACACCGAGCTCAGGATTGCAAGCAGCCAGCTATGGATTCTAATCAGCAAGGTAATTTATACCAGCATTTATACAAAACTGTATATTGGTAAACTTTCTTGAATTGTCAGAATTAATTCATTTGGAATCGGTGCAGTTTAAAATTAATATAGAGGTTTGTTTTATTTTCAACAGCTCTCTGTTTATACAGCACTGTTGGTGAGACTTAAATAAAGCCCACTCAGCTAGCCCATGGCTTTTCATAGCAACATTAAAACAAAATATGACTGAGCCTCTTGAGATATTAGGTCAGATAACTAAAAACTTGGTCAAATAATTTCTTTTTAAGAAGTGAATTACAGGGAGAAAAAGCAAGATAAATGTCAGGTTGATATTACAGGGCATGGGCCACAGAAGGCAGAGGCCCAGTGGTAGAACAATTAAAATAAAGATGCACAAGAAGTCAGAACAAAGGAATGCAGATATCTCTGAGGGGTGTAGGCTTGGAGGAGATCAGAACTAGAGAGGGATGAGGCAGTAGGATGAGAATCTTAAAATAAATACATTGATTAAATATGACTCAATGTAAGTCAGCACTCACAGTAGTGTTAGGAAAAGGGACTTGGTGCAAGTTAACGTGATCTATTGAGCTTTGGATGACCTTAAGCTTACAAGGTGTTACAGATGGGAGACCAGCAGGGTTGTGTTTAAAATTCAGATTCAATGTGACAAAGACATGAAAGGGGATATCAAAAGTAGATGAGGTGAAATCTAGCGATATTTCATTGGTGCAAATAGGTGATCTTAGTACTGGCATGAATTTGAGGCCAGAAGCTCATATTGGGGTCACATATAACATCAATTTTACCAATTTATTCGCTTTAATCTCAGACTGTTAGCAGGAAGGGGGATGGAGTCAGGAGCGAGGGAATGAAGTTTTGAGTGGAAGCAAAAATACTGATTTCTAGTATTTAATTAGAGAAAATTTTGTAAGGTTGCCCAAAGCTCTGCGACCCATGTCTTAAATTGCACTAAGTCATATTCCCTGTTTGTGCTCCCTGGCTCATGGTTAATCAATGTCTTGATTTTAAAATTCTCCTACTGCCTCACCCTTCTCTTAACACTAAACTTCTCCAAGCCCACAAACTTTCAAGGTATCTACATACTGTACTAGATACCAAATGAGCAACTGATCATATTTCAATAATGGAAGAGTTGAGAGAGCTGGTGATGAGGTATAGCTGGGTATCGTTAGTGTACATGTGAAAAATGATGTGCATTTGGATAATGTTGCTAAAGGGCAGCATGTCAATCAAAAATGGACGGAATATCAATCAGTAAAATAGGAAGAAATGAGTTGGGTTAGTTCACTTTTTATTTTAAAGCATAAAATCTTTGAAGCTCAGAACAGTTTCTGAAGATGAAACATGAGAGCTCAGAATCTTTGTTGTTGAGTTGTCATTATAGTTTTTCCCACTTTCTAAATAATTGTGCTTTTATTTTAAATCTTTCATTGCAGCTCGCTGGCAAACATGCAGTTAACTTATTATGTGATATAACTTGAGCATACCCTGAAGTGGGAGGAAGAAATGAAAGCTTGGAACTATTAATTTTTGCTAATTTTTTTAAGCCTTAACACTGTGCAATCAATTAATTGTTGTGAATGTCTCGAGAGTAATTTCACATGTTTGCTAGAAGAAAGCTTGGCCTTCGAAGCAAAGGAAAGCTAATAATAGGGAACAGTCCTTTTAGTACAGTTTCCAAAAAAAAACTGCTGAGTTTTTCCGATACTTTTTTATTTTTGTTTGCCTAAGAGCATGTGAATAGATCATTTAGCCTCTCAAGCCCAATTTGTGGATGCATGAAAGCTTCATGCAAATTTCACTTTTGAAAGGCTTGGATCTCACTTGAGACTATGTCCCCAAGTTTTAGCCTCCCCAAGTCGTGAAATTTTCGTCCCTATCTAACCCATTAGTTTTCTTCTAATTCCTTGAAAACTTTGCTTTTAAAAAATCACCACTTAACCTTCTAACTTCCTTGGAATACATTTTTAGTTTGTTTAATCTTATAGTTTAACTCCTGGAGATCTGATTTCATTTTAGTAAATCTATGTTGCTATCTCTCTCTGACCAACTGATCTTTCGCAAGCTGTTGTGTCCAAAATTGCTCCCTTTACTCCAGGTGTGGTTCAACTAAGGCTTCATGCATCGAAAGCATGACTTCTACCCCCTTCCAGAATATTCCTTGATTGTATTTATATGTACTTTCTAGTATTGCTGCACACCTCTGAAAATTCCAGGTTGATACCTTTATAACAGCTTTCCTTTGAGTCTCTGATTTCAGAGCATTTTAAGAATTTTCTTGTTTAAAAGATTAAAAGAAAATATAGAACTTGTGTTAATATAGCATCTTGAACAAGCTCAATGTTCCAAAGTGCTTTATGATTACTGATTTATTCTGAGCACATCATGTAGACCATACTTCATTACAGCAACTGATTTGAATACATTGAGGTGTCTCAAGATGCAATGAGATAATGACCAGATTATTTTTATAGCATTGTTAATTAAGAGATAAATATTGGACAGAATACTGGGGTGAGCACCCCTACTCTTTTTCTTAATATCTTTTAAATTCATCTGAGAAGATGGAAAGGATATCTGTTTAGTGTCAAAAAAAGATAGCATCTCTAACGGTACTGTGCACCAAGAGCAGTACACTAAAATATAAACCTATTTTTTGAATGTTCGAAACTTTTGAAATGTTTAAATTCTAGTAGCACACTAGCTTTGAGTTTTGAGGGGAATTATATAAATTATTTTCCAGGATTCAACCAACCTACAAAATACCTAATGTAGTAATGAATAGATTAATATACTAATGGTTAAAGTTATGGCTGTGAATGTTTAAAAAGTTCTTGTTTTACTAGTTGAGTTCTTCATTGAAAATCTGTGCACTCATTTTGTGAAATACCTGTATGCCTATGAAATATTAATAAGTTTGAGCTTTAAGTGCTTAGATCATGGTCTTGTCTTTGAGTCAAAGAAAGACTAGACAAAGAATTGGACTAACTATTCTTACTACTTTGTGGAGAAATATTATAAAATCTGGCTTCCACTAGTTCTAATGAGGAAGTGCTGGATGCACTTATGAGGATATGTCAGGAACAATCCAGACAGATCCAAAAGCTTGTAATAGACAAAATCTGACTCTGATTTGTTGCTATTGTCTACTGTTTACACAAATATTGTCTGAATGACCTAAGATGTGTTTAAAGCTTTACATTATTCTGAGTCTCCAGCATTTTTAAGAAGTTTCTTTACAGTTAGAAATCTCTGGTTGCACCAGGCTATACTGGGCCTTTCATTTAGTCACATTTCCCGATACTAAAGTGTGATTACATCAACTTTTAAAAAACACAAAGACCAAGTTTACTTTGAACAGCCATTAATAAACAAAAATTCATGATGGATTGAATTAACTTCTACTCTGATGCATATTCAGTCCATGATTTGTAGTTTGGGAACCATATATGATGGCTCTTACAAACACATGCAAGAATTGTTTGTGTGCCTTAATTTCCAATTTTATCTCCTTCCTGAGTATAACTTGACAAAATGAAATTAAAATGCAGTAGTAATTGTGACAGTTCTAAGAATTCAACATCACATGGCTGGATTTGTTATAAAAACAGTCTGGAAGGTATGTGCTGCACACTGAAACGTGAAATGTGCTAAACTTTGGGCATGTTGCAGTATCTTGTGAGGTTGAATTCTATCCATTTGACTCAACACCTTGAATATTTGAGATTGTGAGAGCAGTTCCACTGAGTAATTTAGCCCCTGATCATTTCAACCTTCGTCTCTTCAGCTTAAGCTTTTTTTTAATAATCTGAGTCCTTGTCCAAATTTTAGTTGCACTTCCTAAGGTCATCTTTGTTTTGGCATCTACTTTTGTCCGATTATCCCGTTTTGGGGTGTTTACATATGTTCAAGGCATTATATAAATGTGAGTTTTCATAGATGCCTTCAATGGCTATGTCTAAATGTCAGAAGCCTCTGAATATAGACAATCAGTAAAAGGATAAAGTTGTGGCAAGTTAGGTGTAAATTAATAGAGGAACAGGAGTTGAAACTTCAGCCCTTTGGCGGCTCTGCAATTTAACAAGACCATATTTTATCTCTATTTTAATTTCATCTACCTACTTTGAATCAGTAACTCTTAATACCCTTTCCCAAAAAGAATCTATTAACTGTAGCCTCATCAGCTTTTTGGGAGAGGGAATTCTCGATTTACATTGCTCCTTGTGTGAAGTACTTTCTGACATCACTCTGAGTAATCGAGCTAATTTATTCTACATGCTTGCTCTAGGAAGTAATTTTCTGCATACACCTAATGAAATCCTTTGATCATCTCAAATAGCTTTATTAGATTACACATGAATAATTCCACATTCAAGGAAATATAAGTCTAGACTCTGCAATTTACCCTCATTTTAATTCATTCAAGGGATGTAGGAATCTCTAGCTGAGTCAGCATTTATTGACCATCCCTAGTTGCTCTTGAGAGCATGATGGTGAGTTACCTTTTTGAACAGCTGAGTCTATTTGGTATAGGTATGCTGCTAGGAGGGGAGCCCCAGGATTTTGATCCAGCGACAGTAAAGGAATGCAATAGTAGTGGTTCTGGGTTTACAAGATGCTGCCAAAGGAATCTTAATGAATTTCTGCAATACATTTTGTAGATAGAGCACACTGTTGCTTCTTTGCATCAGTGGTAGAGTGAGTGCATGTTTGTGGATATAGTGTCGTTAAGCAGGCTGCTTTGTGCTGGGTGATGTCAGGCCTCTTCGATTGCTGGAGTTGCACTCATCTAGGCAATGGACAGTATTCTGTCACACTTCCGACTTTTAGACGGTAGACAGGTTTTGGGGAGTTAGATGAGTTACCTACTCAGCTAGAGATTTCCACATCCCTTGAATGAATTAAAAAGACAAGGAAGAAACTATGGTCTCATTCGATGTAACGGCACTGTTCACCTCTATCAACAAAACCCGAGCCAGAGAAACAATAGCCAACCTGCTGGACATACAGAACAGACAAGACGGGGAACCTATCAACAAAGACTGCATACTCAAACTACTGGACCTGTGCCTCACAACACACTTCACATTCAACAATCAAATATATGAACAAATCAACGGCACACCCATGGGCTCACCCATCTCTGGGCTCATAGCAGAAGCGGTAATGCAAAGATTAGAACAAACAGTCTTACCGCAAATTCAACCCAAACTCTGGGCCAGATATGTAGATGACACCTTTGTAATCATTAAAAACACAGAAATAGAAAACACACACCAGATCATCAACACCACACTCATAGGAATCAAATTCACAAGAGAGGAAAAAAAGGACAACCAACTCCCATTCCTAGATGTGATGGTACAGAGAACACCGAACGGAGAATTCACCACAAAGGTATACAGGGAAGCCACACACACAGACCAAGTCCTGAACTACGAAAGCAACCACCTCAACACACACAATCCAGAGGACTAGTCACATTACCATACATCAAGAACATTTCTGAACTGACGGCCAGACTACTACGACCACTAGGACTCATAACAGCACACAAACCAACAGCCACCCTCAGACCACAACTCACCAGGACGAAGGATCCGATACCCAGCATGAGCAAAACCAACGTAGTGTACAAAATCCCATGCAAGGACTGCACAAAACACTACATAGGACAAACAGGAAGACCGCTAACGATCCACATCCATGAACACCAACTAGCCATGAAACGACATGACCAGCTATCCTTAGTAGCCACACACTCCGATGACAAGCAACATGAGTTTTACTGGGACAACACTACTATTATAGGACAAGCCAACCAGAGAACAGCTAGGGAATTCCTAGAGGCATGGCACTCATCCACAGATTCTATCAACAAACACATCGACCTGGACCCAATATACCGGCCACTGCAGCAGAAAGCTGGAACTGACAACCGGAAGAGGCAGAGACAAACCACTATAAATGCCGGAGGAAACATCACAGAAGCGCTTCACAGGAGGCTCCCAAGCATTGAGGATGTCACCTAGACAGGGGACGAAACGTCTGCAACACAAATTCCCAGCTCGGCAAACAGAACCACAACAACGAGCACTCGAGCCAAAAATCTTCTCTCAAACTTTGAATTAAAAAGAAGGTAGATTGCAGAGTCTAGACTTAACTTTCTCTGAGATGTACAGCACAGAAACAGACCCCTTGGCCAACACGTCCAAACCAACCAGATATCCTAAATTAAACTATTCCCATTTGCCAGCATTTGGCCATTTCCCTCTAAACTCTTCCTATTCATATACTCATCTAGATGCCTTTTAAATGTTGTAATTGTAACAGCCTCCACCACTTCCTCTGGCAGTTGACCCAGACTTACTTTGATAGCTACAGTACTTATGAGATCTCAGGCAGCTCAGTTGGTTGGATAGCACATTTGCAATACAAAATGATGCCAACAGTATGGACTCAATTCTCTTGGGAAATAAGGCAGGGAAAGTGACTGAGATGTTGGTAGGGGAGCATTTTGGGATCAGTCATTTCCTATTAGTTTCAAAATAGTTATGAAAAAGGATAGACCTGATCTGAAAGTTAAAGTTTTAAGTAAGGCCAATTTTGATGGTATTAGACAGGAACTTTCAAAAGTTGGTTGCGGGTGGTTGTTCACAGGTAAAATGACATCTGGCTTGTGGGAAGCTTTCAAAAATGTGATAACAAAAGTTCAGCAACATTGTATTCCTGTTAGTATGAAGGGTAAGGCTGACAGGTGTAGGGAACACTGGATAACTAGAGATATTGAGATCAAGAAAAAGAAGGAGGCATATGTCAGGTATAGGCAGTTGAGATCAAGTGAATCCCTGGACGGTATAGGGGAGTAGGTGTACACTGAAGAGGGAAACCAGGAGGACAAAAAGGGGACATGAGATAGCTTTGGCAAATAACGTTAGGGAAAATCCTAAGAGATTCTACAAGGGCTTAGGAATAACTAGGGAGAGAATAAAGCCCTTTTAAAGATCAACAAGGCTGTCCATGTATGGACCCACAGGAGAGGTGTGTAATACTAGACTAATATTTTGCCTCTATTTACTGTGGAGAAAGACATGGAAGCTAGGGAGATTGGGGAAATAAACAGTGACTCTTCAAAAGAGTCCACATTAAAGAAGAGGAGATGCTGAAACTCTTAAAAATGCATCAAGTTAGACAAATCCCCAGGACTTGATCAAGTGTATCCCAGAACATTGTGGGAAGCTAGGAAAGAGATTTGTGGCCTCTTGCAGACATATTTGCATCATCAACAGCCATGGGTGAGGTGCCAAAATTCTGGACAGTAGCTAATGTGCCATTGTTTAAGAAAGGCTGCAAGGAAAAGCCAGGGAACGACAGACCCAGTGAGCCTTACATCAGTGGTGAGTAAGTTGTTGGAGGGGATACTGACAGGTAGGATGCATGCACTTAGAAAGATGAGAACTGATTAGGGATAGTCGGTGTGGCTTTGTGCATGAAAAACAATTTGAGATTTTGAAGAGGGTACCAAGAATACAGATGAAGGTAGAATGGTAGATGTTGTCTACGTGAACTTTAGCAAGGCCTTCGACAAGGTCCCGCATGTTACACTGGTTAGTAAGGTTAGATCATATGGGATCCAGGTAAAAATATCGAATTGGACATAAAATTGTTTTGAAGGCAATAGTCAGAGGGTGGTGGTAAAGAGTTGTTATTTGGATTGGAGACCTGTGACCAGCAGTGTGTCACAAGGATTGCTTCTGGGTCGACTTGTCATTTTATATCAACGATTCGGATGAAAACATAGGTATGGTTATTAAGTTTGCGGATGACACTAAAATTGGTGATATAGTGGACTGTGAAGAAGGTTATCTGTGAATACAATGAGATTTTGATCAGATGATCAATGGCCTAAGAAATGACAGATGGAGTTTAATTTGGATAAATGTAGGGTATCGCATTTTGGTAAGGCAAACCAGGGCAGGACTTACACAGTTAATGGTAGGGCCCCAGGCAGTTTTGTTGAACGGAGGGACCTAGGGGTGCAAGTTAATAGTTCCTTGAAAGTGGCATCGCAGGTAGATAGGGAGGTGAAGAATGCATTTGGCATGTTTACCTCCATTGGTCAGAGCTTTGCGTATCAGCGTTGGATGTCATGTTGGGACTATACAAGACATTGCTGAGGTCACTTTAAAATACTGTATACAAGTGTGATCATAATGCTACAGGCATGATGTTGTTAAACTAGAAAGGACACAAAAAATTATAAGGATGCTGCATGGACTGGAGGGTTTGAGTTATAA
Source organism: Chiloscyllium plagiosum (assembly GCF_004010195.1). Lineage (NCBI taxonomy): Eukaryota > Metazoa > Chordata > Chondrichthyes > Orectolobiformes > Hemiscylliidae > Chiloscyllium > Chiloscyllium plagiosum. The sequence continues at coordinate 33,355,676 of NC_057726.1, forward strand.
GGAGAGGCTGGATAGGTGGGACTTTTTTCCCCTGGAGTATCGGAAACTGAGGGGTGACCTTCTACAGGTTTATAAAATTTGGACAGATACGTGAATAGGAAAGGTTTAGAGGAATGTGGGCCAAATGCAGGCAAATGGGACTAGTTCATTTTGGGATACCAGGTCAGCATGGACAAGTTGTACCAAAGTGTCTATTTCCATGCTGTATGACTCATGCGCTGAGATTACCATGAATAAGTCTCTTTCTCAACCTCTCTCCTCATCTGAGGCATGGTGATCCTCTGGTTAAACCATCATCAGTCTTCTCATGGTCACCATCAGAGAGAGCAGCTGTTGGGTTTTCTGGGGTTATGGCAACTTTACCTTGCTTAGTATTTATTTGGCTTGTACAGTTTAATTTTTGGTCAAAGGTATTCTCCAGGATGTTGATAGTAGGACTTAGCAATGGTAATGTCATTGAATGTCAAGGGCTGATAGTTAGAATTCTCTTGTTGGAGATGGTCAATGCCTGGTACTTGTGTGGCACAAATATTACTTGCCACTTGACAGCCTAAACTTTGAGGATACCTTGGAGATTGTTTTGTTGTATTTAGACATACTGCTTCTGTAACTGCCATTACAAAATGGAGCTGAACATTGTACAATCATCAGCGAATATCTCACTTTTGACCTTATGCTGGAGGGAAGATCATTGATGAAGTGCCTGAAGAATGCTTGGGCACAGGTCAATACCCTGAGGAATTCCTGAAGAGTTGACCGACCTAAACAACAACAACAATTATCTATCTTTGTGTTAGGTATGATTACAGACAGAAGAGAGATTTACCTTAATTCTCATTGACTCCAGTTTTGCAAGGGCTCCTTGATCCCACATGGTCAAATGTAGCTTTGATGTTAAAGGCAATCACTCTCAACTCCCTTTGACAGCTCTGTTCTTTTATCCATGTTTGAACCAAAACTGTAATGATGTTAGAAGCAGGTGTTCCTGGCAGAACCCAAACTGAGCATCAGTGAAACAAGTGTTGCTAGCTCTTCCATCACATTACTGATGGGGTAGTAGTTGGCCTTGTTGGATTTCTCCTATGCTTTTTGTGTACAGTATATACAGTACATACCTGGGCAACTTTCTACATTGTTAGGTGCCAGTGTTGAAGCATAACTGGAACAGCTTAGCTAGGGCATGGCAAATTTTGGAGCACAAGTTTTCAGAACTGTTGCTGAATGTTATTGAATCTATAGCCTTTGCATTTCTTGCTGTAATGTGGTGGACAAAATTAGTGATGCTGGGTAACCCGAGAGGAGGATATAATGGATCATCCACTTAGCGCTTCTGGCTGAAGACTGTTGCAGTGCTTCAACCTTATCTTTTGCACTGATATGTTGGCTCCTCCATTACTGAGGATTGGAATTTGCAGAGCTGGTTCCTCCAGTGAGTTGTTTCATTGTCCATTACCATTCTTGATATGGCAGGACTGCAGAGTTCAGATCCGATCTGTTCGTTGTGGAGTTGCTATCATTTGCATGCTAAACAGCACAAACATCAAGTAGTCTTGTGTTGTAGCTTCACCAAGTTGACATTAATTTTTATGTAAGCTTGATGCTGCTCCAAATATGCATCCTGCACTGTACTTGAGGTGCAGTTCCATACCCGAAAGTAGTAATCCAAACCGGGCTCAAATTTAAGCCGTGTACAGTTATACTGTCACTTCCACCTTTCTGTATCCTAGCCTCCATGAGGAAAAAGAGCAGCTTTCTAAATTGTCGTACCTCTCCATTAGTTCTTATTTGACGGAAGGATGTTGTGAAACTTGAAAGGGTTCAGAAAAGATTCACAAGCATGTTGCCAGGGTTGGAGGGTTTGAGCTATAGGGAGAGGGCGAATTGTCTGGGGCTGTTTTCCTTGGAGCATTGGAGGCTGAGGGGTGACCTTATGGAGGTTTATAAAATCATGAGGGGCATGGATAGGGTAAATAGACAAGGTCCTTTCTCTGGGGTGGGGGAGTCCAAAACTAGAGGGCATGGGTTCAGGGTGAGAGGGGAAAATTTAAAAGGGACCAGAGGGGCAAATTTCATGCAAAGGTTGGTGCTTGTTTGGAATGAGCTGCCAGAGGAAGAGGTGGAGGCTGGTACAATTGCAACATTTAAGGCATTTGTGTGAGTATATGAATAGGAAGGGTTTAGGGGAATATGTGCCCCGTTCTGGCAAAGGGCCTAGATTAGGTCAGGATATCTGATTGGCTTGGACAAGTTGGACTGAAGGGTCTGTTTTCGTGCTGTACATTTCTATGACTCTATGACTACATTATTTGAATCCCTAAATCTTTCTGCTCAATAGATACAATAATTCAGAGTATGAATAGATGTCTTCTTGAATCTGTCCTGCTATTTTGTAGGATCTTTGAATTTCTACTTCTGTTCCACTTAAATATTCTATCTCTAATTTCTTCATTCAGTCGTGCCCAAAGATTTGATAGTGGTCTTGATTAGTATCAATGAGTGAACATCCATTGTTCTCTAAAAGAATTCCGAAGATTGTCAATTCTCCGTGGGATAAGAATTTTTCCTCATTTCATTCCTATATTGTCGACCTCCTATCTTGAGACAACCACCACTCTGGTCTAGAGTCTCAAAACAGCAAAACAGTCTCTCAGCATCTATGTTGTCAAGTCTAAGAATTTCATGTATTTAAATTAAATCACCTCTCATTCTTCAGTGCTCCAGAACATGCAGGCCTACATCAGTCAATATTTTCTCATATAAAGCTTCTAATCCCAGAATCAATCTTGTGAACCTTCAATCCACCTTCTCTAGAGCAAATACATCCTTCCTTATAGACCAGACTATTTATAGTACTCCAAGCGTGATGTTACCAAAGCTCTGTCTTGCAGAAAGACTTTAGGTAGCATCTTCCCATCCCCAAATGACATGGCAATGGTGAGTCAGTTGAGAAAATATGCACGTTTGGAAAAAAATGATATTCTTAACATTAAGAAAAATAACTTCACCTAGAATTTGAATGGCAAGATGAAAATCTTGCCAGTGAATGGTGAGGAGCTAATACACATGCACCTGTACCTCATTAGTATCTAATCTTGCCTCAGTTATATGCAACGTCCTGTTTTGCTACATAGCAGAGAGAAATGAAACACGGTAATTCCTGACATGACAGTCAGAGCTGTCAGTACTTGACACTTCCATTTGATGCTTGTTCCTCTGGGTCTCCATTTTGACCAGCAGCCGCCAACATCTTAGATTACGATCCATGTGCAGCAACTACCTGCATCCATGGAAGTTGGCATTGGATACATATAAACCTAACCATATCATTATGGTACATTTTGGACAATCTGGAATACGGTTCTCCACTTCAGAGCACCACTCTGAAGAGCACCAGCACCTTGTATTGCAATGCTGCCTGCACCCCTTTTTGTGCTCAGTGATAGTCACCAATTTCATGGGTGTAGGGTGCAAATCAGGCTTCTCTTTCTCCCAAAGCACTTACTCAGTTTGTAGCTACTTGAATGCTATCGGTATCTCTGACATGCTTTGCCTTTCTGGGCTCACTCAGCATGCAAAAGTCAGAATTTATGTGCTCACAGTAGTTCTATCTTGTCCTGCCGTTTAGCACAGAAAAGCCACACAATTTGCCACGGTTGTCAATATTGTGGGTCAAGGGGGTGGACGTGTTGCTACACAGCACACACTGCATGTGCGTCAGATAAATGACCATGTCTCTCAGTCTAAGGGGTGTTGTCCTTGGTCAGTCAAAGGGTGTGTAATCTCATCCAGGGGCACTTGGGACAGTCAGGAACAGGGTTGTGAATCACTGCAGTCCAGGGATGGGCCACAGTCAGTCTTGCAAGTCTGAGTGAATGAGGGCATTAGCCTTCGACTATAGGAGGATAGAGATGGGCTGGTCAGATGGCCTGATCAGTGGCAAATAGAATTCAACCTAGATAAGAAGAGGTGATGTACCTGGGTAGGAGAAACAAGATAAGGGAGTACATGGTGAATGATAGGACTGTGGGAAGCACTGAAGATCAGAGGGACATTGGTGTGCATGATCTCCAGTCGCTTAAGGTAGCAGGACAGATGGATAAAGTGTTTAAGAATGCATATGCGATACATGTTTTTATTAGCTAAGACATAGAGTTTAAGAGCAGGGAGCTTCTGTTGAAACTATTGTTTAGGCCACAGCTAGAGTATTGTGTGCAGTTCTGGAATCCATGTTATAGGAAAGCGACTGGCCTAGCTGGAGTCCCCAGCTGTGCATTGAGATCCTGTGTGGACCAGCTGCAGGAGTACTTGCTGACATCTTTAACCTGTCCTTACTATAATCTGAAGTCCTTACCAGCTTCAAGAAGATCACTATTATCCATTGCTAAAGAAAACTCTTACAATGTCCCTCAATGAGTACCGCCTGGTGGCTCTGACCTCCATAATTAGGAAGTGTAGGAAGTGCTTCGAGAGGTTAGTCATGGCTCCTATCAACTTTAGCCTCCCAGCCTGCCTTAAACCATTGCAATTCACCTGTCGCAACAGGACCGTGGCAACCGGCATCTCCCTGGCCCTACACTTATCCCCGGAACATCTGGATAAGCAGGATACCCATGGCTGGCTTCTACTTATTGACTACAGTTCCACTTTGAACACTATAATTCCAACCAAACTAATCTCTAAACTCTGAGACCGAGGTCTCTGCTCTGCCTTCTGCAACTGAATCCTCAATTTCCTAATCTATAGACCGTAATCAGAGAGGATAGGCAACAACACTTCCTCCACAACAATCTTCAACACTGGCACCTCTCAAGGCTGTGTATTCAGCCCCTTATTGTACTCTCTATACACTCATGACTGTGTGGCCAAATTTCATTCCAACTCCATCTACAAGTTCACTGACAACACTATCATTTTTGGCCAGATCTCAAACAATGACGAGATAAAGAAAAAGATAATGGTTCGTGGCGTGGTGTCAAGATAATCTCTCCATCAACATCAGCAAAACTAAAGAGCTGGTCATTGACTTCAGGAAGCAAGATGGAGGGCACATTCCTGTCTACATTAATGAAGCTGAAGTGGAGATGGTTGAAAATATCAAGTTTCTGGGAGTGAAAATCACCAGGTGGACCACCTATGTCAAACACCATGCAACGGTCAAGAAGGCTGAACAATGTCTCTACTTCCTCAGAAGGCTAAGGAAATTTGGCATATCCAAAAGGACTTACCAACTTGTATGGATGCACCGTAGAAAGTATTCTATGCAGGTGCATCATGGCTTGGTTATGGCAACTGCTCTGCCCAGGAACATAAGGAACGACAGTTGTGAGCACAGCCCAGTCCATCACACAAGCCAATCTTCCATCAATTGACTCCATCTACACTTCTCGCTTCCTCAGAAAGACCCCTTCCACCAAGTTACAATCTCTTCCAAATTTTTCCATAAGGCAGAAGATGCAAAAGCTTAAACAAACAGGTTCAATACAATTTCTTCCCTGCTGTTAACAGACTTCTGAATGGATCTCTGAAACTTCAAATCTAATGCTGATCTTCTCTGCAGCCTTAACATTGTATTCCTCGTCCTGTTCTATCACCCTATGATCTTTGTATGGTATGATTTGCCTGTATTGCACACAAAATAAAACTTTTCACCTTACTTAGGTACAGTACATGTGACATTAAATCAAATCAAATAAAAAGAAGAGATGTAATTGCATTGGAGAGAGTGCAGAAGAGATTTAACAAGGTGTTGCCTGGGTTGGAGATTGAAGCGCGATTGGATGAATTGAGATTGTTTTCCTTGGACAGAGGAGAATGAGGGGATACATGATTGAAATGTGTAAATTTATGAGGGGTGTCGAAATGGCGGACAATTTCCTCTTACTAGAGGGATCAGTTACTGGAAGCATAGATTTAAGGTAAGGGGCAGAAGGCTTGGAGGTGTTGTGAGGAAAAGATTTTCACTCAAAGGCTAGTGGGAATCTGAAACTTGTTGCCTGAAAGGATGGTAAAGGCAAAAGCCCTCAGAATATTTAAGTATTTAGATGTATGCTTGCAAACCCAAGGCAGACAAAGCTATGGACTAATTGCCAGAAAATGGAACTAGAATAGTTAGGTGGTTGTTTTTGACTGGTGCAGACTTAATTGGCCTTTTTCTGTGATGTAGACCTCGATGACTTTGTAAGTGCAGTAAATTAATCGGGCAGCTGCACAGATATCTGGCAGCTGCACAGATATCAGTCAGAGGTCACTCGTCAGTGAGGGCTGTCCTTTCAAGTCTGTAAGCAAAGTGGACTATGTTCAGTCCTTGTGGCTCACTAAAAGCTGACATTATCGGGGCCACCACTTTGCCTGGGTAATTGAGGAAATCAGTTATGGGATTGGAGACCGCATGCTGGCATTCAGAGGTGACAGTACTTGTGAAGGAAGGAAATTCAACATACAAGGATGGAAGATGATAGCAGATTGGAGCTCATGGATTTCTGCGGAGTGCATTGTCGACGTTCACTGCTATCCTGGCTTCTGTTGTAGCGTGGTGGGGGAGGCATGATTTCACAAATCCTGCTGCACTTACCATTTCCTAATGCATTTTGTTCGGCATGACTTGTCTTGCATATGTGGGAATAATGACCCCTTTGGCAAAAAGATCCGTATATAGCCCTTTTATGCCCAACTATGTGTAGCATTCCATGTCCCAAGATGTGAAGGAACTATGCTAAGCCCTCATTTGTGTTTGATGCGAATGCTGATTGCCCACATATACTAGGAATCTGTACAGTTTCTGATATTCCCCACACACTGCATTGGACCAATAGCCAATGCATTCATCCATATCAATGGTCATCCTCACTGTGGCTGCGATGAAACAAAGGCACAAATGTTTCAGCAAGCCTAGGACCAATACCAACCTCCATTAGCTGCTAAACATCCTCCAAGTAAAGACACCAAAGTTGTGAAGTATCCTCAGGATGAGGCAGAATTTCAGAATGCCCAGAGTCTATGGCTTTCAATGCTGTTTGCTCCAGATGAGCAGGGAGCATTGCAGCTACAGATTGAGAATGTTGCTGGACACTATCACAGAACTATGCCATTTACTGGAGCAGATATTGCAACCTGAAGGGGTGGATGGCCATCTATTCCAGAGATCATCAAGGTGATAGCTGTGCTAAAGTTTTATGTAGCTGGCTGCTTACAAGGAGTCACCTTGGACCCGTGTGGGATATCTTAATCCTCAACACACAGAAGTATAAATGGATGAAGAGTCAGGGATGAATATGGGGAATGGGTCTGGGTGGGTTACTCTTCGGAGGGTCAATATGGACTTGTTGGGCCAAAGGGCCTGTTTCCATACGGTAGGGAATTTTTAAAAAATGCATTTGCTTGCAGGAACAAGCAGGGACTGCTTGCCTTTCAAGCAACGTGAAATGTACAGTCAATAAATTATGACTCTGTACCTAGCTTGTTATGCCTGATGTTGCACTGCCGTATCATGCTCACAGCGATGTTCCATCTTCACAATGTTCTTATCTTTCTACTTGGAAGTACCACTCCCTGCTCATCTGGAGCAAACAGCATTGAAAGCCATAGACTCTGGACAATTTATGACCAATTCACCTAACCTGCACATCTTTGGATTGTGGGAGGAAACCGGAGCACCCGGAGGAAACCCACGCAGACACTGGGAGAATGTGCATACTCCACACAGTCAGTCACCCAAGGTGGGAATCGAACCTGGGTCCCTGGTACTGTGAGACAGCAGTGCTATCCACTGAGCCACCATGCCGCCTTCAACTTTTTTGGTAGTACTTCCTTCACTTTTCCCATTGTTCATGAGTAGTGAATGCTTTCAACTTTTTTATTCATTGACAGGATGAGCGTGTCATTAGCCAGGCCAGATTTATTGTTTGTTCCTTAATTACCCAGAGGGCAGTTAAGAGTCAACCACATTGCTGTGGGTCTGGAGTCACATGTAGGCCAGACTAGATCAGGATGGCAGTTTCCTTCCCTAAAGGACAGTAGTGAACCAGATGGGATTTTCCCACAATCGACAACGAATTTGGGGTCATCACTAAACTCTGAATTCCAGATTTTTATTGAATTCAAATTGCACATCTGCCATGTGCAATTCGAACTTGGCCCCCCAGAACATTACCTGGATTAACTATCCAGTCATAATACCAATAGACAACACCTTTCCTTGTCTAGGTTGATCCTTGTAGCTGCAGTTATCATGATAGGTTGATTACACAAGTGGTAACATAAAATAACAATTTATTTATGAACTTGTACTTCCAATAACATGTTACCCATTCCCCTACATGTCTTCAGCTGGCTGCGATTGACCTGGTGAACAACTGGGCTTTAAATACTGTGCCAGCAGTGGAAATCCCAGAAGGAGTGACTTCTGCCATTGGTCATTGTATGATAATGTAAACATGGTGCTATAGACCATGTTCACACTGTCATGCAATAGTGATCATAATTTTGTGAGATAACTCTCACAAGCTGACAATGAGAAACCCTCCATGAAACTCTCTGAAATTGACTCTTAGCCAACTTTTAGCAAAGTTATCCCTTTTGTTACTTAGACCACTTCACAATTAAGGAAAATTTAATTTGACCTTGTCTTTCTTGGTGTATACCTACTTGTTCACTTTCTGCAATTCATTTATAGATATCCTAATTGGCTAATCCAGGAAATATCATTGTTTCCCATGTAAAATGGGATCATAACTCCCATCTGACTCCAACACTGGGGTCCTGACCAAAACCCAACAACATTTAGCAGTCTCCCAACAACCAACATTTAGATTAAGAGGCTTATAATTTCTAATTTATCTATCTTGCTCTTATGAAGTGGTGGAGTGCTTTGACAATTTTCTAAGCTATGTGGAAGAGTGATTTTTGAGAGATTACGACTGAAGGTATGAACAACTTCCTCAACTTCCTTTAATACCCTGAGGTGGAAACAGTCAGATCATAGCACTTCAGATGAGTCTTGATCCAAGACAACTGAAATGTTTTGTAAATGCTTGGCTATTATGTGCCATGGCAGTGGGAATAGCCTGGCAGCTGTTCTACATTAGCCAAAAAATGTAACTGAATTAATCACGATTGGATACCTTCCTACAGTATGTGTGACTAAAGACCTTTCTTTTTCTTTCTAGTACGTAGTTTTATTTATTTTTAAAAATACCAGGTTTGTTAAGTACAGAAGCCAGTGTGGATTTTGCTCAAACATAAGTAACCTAAACATTGTGTTATGTAGTACTATTCTTGGCAAACTAATATTGTACAATATATATGTTTCAAATGCAACTATTTAACTATTTTGTGATTTTTTTGGAGCAGAAAATAATATGTATTTGTTTTAAATTGTCTTTCAGGTACTTTTAGACTGAAGTATGCCCCTCCATCTGAACGTATGGACTCAGCAGACTAGCATTTGGAAATATGCATTAGCATGTATCACAATGTGCCATTGAGTAAACCAATAGCAGGTACAAAGAAAGATGCAAAGATGTTTTATGGATATCTTGACCTGCTAAATTAATTTCCTGCTGTTTTTATCCAAAGGTGCTTTTTTAAACAAATTCTTATACGGGAATAGAAACTACACTACGCATGCACTAGCTGTAAATATAACTGAGTTTCGAGATGTATTGGCTAAAACCAGAATCAGTGTGTTTAGCTAAAATTGTGCAATGACATTGCACAAAGAAAATGGAATGTATCCAGAACTCTTATATAACTATGGATATTCCTATATACTGTAACAAACAGCAGAACTATTTTCGTTTTGATGGCCTGTTATTGTACAGCTTTACAAGAATGGAGAAAAGGGGGAAACCTCCAGAGGGAGAAACAAGAAACTTGATGAAATAATTTGCTGTTATATTTACAATGCAATATTGATGGAGCACAGCAGAGTTGACCAAAGCACTCTCATCTGATCACCAAGTTAGGGAAGACGTTTGGAAAACATTGCTGAAAGAACAAAAAGACTCTTCCATCTCTGAGAAGATGCTTTGAGCCTAGATTTGGCTGGGTGGGAAAGCTTATATTTGTTTTTGTAAGGTTCTTCAACTTGTATATTTTTAAGAAAGAGTCCTTTACATGTAAAAAGATGCAAACAAATATTTTTTTGTAAAGTAAGTGTGTTTTTTGTAGAAACATTCTGTCAAGTTCTCCTGATTCAATTTGTCATGTTTACAAGTATTGTGCGTGCGTGCGTGTATACAGAAGAACCTTTACACATGTCCGTATTTAAGGAGAGCATTGAATATGTCTGTATTTAAGGTGAACATTGAATTAGTCCTGCAACCTGTAACTTGGATGAACTTGCATTTCACACTAAGCAAAGTCAGTTTACTCTTCAGTGTGAAAAGGAAGCCTGTTGTTTTCTGTCAACATGTGGAACATGAAAATTGATGTTCGCTTATCATCCATGAGAAGGAAATCTTGGTTTACTAAAGTAAAAGTTGGAAGAATTTTTCTTCAATCACTAAGAAATCCATTTATTTTGTGCTTTTTCAGTCCCCGATTTGTAAATACAGATCTATAACTGTTAGATATGGAAGCTCTTACTAATAGTAGCTCATCATCTTGTCTCTATGCAAAGTGAAAGCTGAAAGTTCCACACAGAACTCCACATAGATGCAGTATTATTTCCATGTGATTGTATTTTGAGTATAGTGAGTTGAAATGTTGCTGCAACAAATTAGTATTTTTACTTAACTCTTGAACTTGGAGAATTGGCATTTAGAACTTTTTTTTGTTACCTGTAGTTTTACTGACCAGTATGAGAGGAACATGTTTCAACATAGAGATGAAGTGAGAGGATTTGATATGCACCATTACTACTTGCCTTAATTAACTTGAAATTAAAGCCAGTTTTCCAAATAAATTTTATTACATTATTATAGGATTAAAACAAAATCTTCTGGGTAGCTTTTTTGGTGTAGTCCATACTTTTGCTGGGGATGAAAAGAATATTGTTTAAAAGTTAATGCAGAATTGGCTTTGAAATAAATGTGGTGTTCTCATCCATAGCAATGCAAGTGTTGGGTAAATAAATAGTTGCTTTTATTTTGGTAATTCCTGTACTTTCAATGCTTTTTAAGCCCAAGTTGGATATTCTACAGAAGCCCTGTGTAATTTCTACACTGTGACCCTTCATGTGAGGTGACTACTGCATATCCCTGAGCATAAATGGCAACTTTTACCAACTATACTTACCAATGCACAGGAATTAATATGGAACATTGTGTTCTTACATTTTATATCTGATGTCAGCATCATTTCACAAGATAATGTTGGCTTCAACATAATTTGAGTTTCAAAAATGTGATTTGGGGTTGAGAAATTACTATCTTTTCCTTCATAATCCAATCATCCCACAGTTATTCCTGGGACCAAAGTTATATGTCTTTCAAGCGTTTTCGTGTATTCTGTCATTCAAAATCTGACAGTCTTTTTTTTTTAATCACAAATCCTTAGTACCGACCATTGTTACATTGACATAAAACTTAAATTGCCCCATCATCATCCTATCATAGCATCACTGGAGCAGAATGTTGTATCCTGCTTCCCATTTATAATGCAGTGGAAAAAAAAGTCCTATATGAAATACCTATACTAGGCTGGCTATGATCACATTTTAAAGTACCAGAACACAGGCCTATTTTAGAAATTTATAGGACTGTTTTATAATTCTGGTGAATAAGATGGGCTTCAAAATTAAATAAGTGCAAGCTTGGTTAAAGGAAATGATGGCCAATTGGACTTGTAAACACAGGCAGGTTAATGTTTCATAGCTACCAGTTACACAACCAATAGCAGATATGATCATATACAGCGATCTGTGTATGTATCATGAAAATGTTTGTCCAAATCATGTGACTTTCTGACAATTGTTTGAAATGGAGAAATTCGTTCTTGCTGTCTCTCCCCAGTAAATTTTCCTTTGTAATTGGAAATGTCCACTGTGAGAACAAACATTTCAGTGCAGACTTGCAACACCAATTAGAATTTTAATTGGTTATCTGTTATTTATTCAGGCTAAAGTTTTAAAAGAAAGATATTAAAATACTGACTAGACACAGATTTGTATTATAATAAACTCACAATGAAAAGTGAATAAAAATTTACCAGTGTAGTACAGGTATACAAAACCTGCTGCAAAAGAGGCAGAGACGCAACTGGCATAAGACATTGCAACTGCCGCAACACTTGAGGATATGTTTTGAAAACTTACACTTGACATGAGTGCATTATGGCCAGATAATTGGATTGATTTATCAAAAAACACCATCTCCCTTACATATATTCACATGATCTTGAAGTGCAAAATGTTCAATTTCCAGCTTAAAACCTACATTTCTTGTTGTGTTAAAGAATGAATGCAGAGAAATGAACCGTAGGATTACTTTTGTTTGTTTCAAGAGGATAATTTTAGTAGCTGTCTGTATATGTCTTTCTCTTTTCTGTCTATGGAGTGTGTTTTGTAAAGATAAATTGTCAAGTTCCCAATGTCCAAATGATTAAAGTCAGAAGTCACACGATGCCAGGTTATAGCCCAACAGGTTTATTTGAAATCACAAGCCTTTAGAGCACTCTCCTTCATCAAGTGAAGTCTTCACCTGATGAAGGAGCAGCACTCTGAAAGCTTGTGATTTCAAGTAAACCTGTTGGACTATAACTTGGTGTATTGTGACTTCTGACTTTGTCTACCCCAGTCCAACACTGGCATCTCCTCAAACGATTATAGCCAGCATTGAGCGAATTCTAATCTTCGGAAGGTCCAAGTTTCATTTCTTGTCTCTGAGTTTGCTTTACATGTGCTACACATGGCCTGTTTCTCTGGGCTGGTGAAGATTTTGAAGGTGGAAGGAGAGGAGGTAGGGAAATCATCAGTAGTTTAGATTTCTCAATACTATTCAATGCGTCCTGATGGAAGGTGTTTATTTTCCAAGTGATAATGGGATCATGCTGACGGTAGTGCTTACTGTGATTGGATAGCCTGCAATTTAAGCTTGTGCATAAAGAATTTGAGGAATGACAACTTGAATAAAGTGTTGGAGAGCAACTGGAAGCATACTGGAGAGATGGGATTGGAGGCAGGCAGAACTGGAAAGAATTGGACAAAATATTATATACAACTCAAAAATTTCGAAGTTATTGTGAAAGCCTGCAACATGTTCCATAATCAATATATTTCCCAGCTTTTGTAAAATCGCTGAAGTCCTCAACTTGCAAGTGACAGAATATATATATTAATATACTATCAGCAATCTTTCATAACCTTGCCATATTTGATCCCTTGTGTAGTTGCAGAATTTCCTTGGCCTGCTGATTAGTTTCCTATCTTTTGTCCAAGTTGTTTGTTATTTCTTTATCGAACTTGTGCTGGTTAACTGTTAAGATGTTTTTGAAGAATTAATCATTCATTTTAATGAGCTTTGTAAAATTATGGATGTCGGAGAACCATCTTCAATAATTCTGGATACTGGGCAATGGTTTAACAGCACTATTTTCACTGAAGATTTCAAATAATATTTGAAGCATAATAATCTGAACATTGGAGATGCAGTTAGAAAATTCAAATAATTTTAACATTTCTATAATTTTATTATGTACTGTGTAGTTGTGGTGGTTTTTATCCTTTTTGATTAATTTCGCCAACAGTACGGCATACATTTTGCTTGAGATCTTATGAGTATTAAATCTTTGTGATGTAATTAGTCTGGTTTATCATGTGATCTACATTTGATTACCAAAATGATTGTTTAATGAATTAAGAATTTCACAAATTGTAGCAAATTTTCCCCACTTCGTTCACAATCGGTTATGTTTAAAAGTTAATTATTCAACATTCTTGAAGTGAAATACTTGCAATTTTCTATTTACAGTGGTATCCTTGTCCCATTTTGGAAATTTTATTTTGGTACAAAGCTCTATTTAAAAACAATGCTTTCACTGTCTCCACTGCAAAATTAACAGCTTTTCAATCATTTACCTTAGTTTATAGTACCATCTGTAAATACGCATGTCCCTGTTTTAAATTTATTGCATTTTCAATGATTTACGCAATGTTTGATTTGTCTTCTTTGTGGAGAAACTGTTCCTCATTGGTCTAGTTGTATTGTGTCCAAATGGAAGTCGTAAAATGGAAGTCCTAACTACAAAACTTGTTTTTTTCTGTAAGATATCCCAGCATGATTAAGGCATAGGCAGTGGGGTAGATTTCAGCTTGCTATGCAGGCATAAAACTGGTTTTGCAGATTAACTACATAGGCTATTTTGATAATTTTTACTTACATTATAGCTGAAATCCAGTTTTATATCTGCGTAATAACATTGAAAATCCACCCCAGTGAACCATGCAGTGACAGGATAGAAGTTATTTCTATAATTTCACATGACTTCTTGACCTTAAGTATACCTCCTAGCAGGAATCTGATTTGCAGAAGAGTTTATTATGCAGTTATGACTTAAAGGAGTAACAAAAATGATTTGCAGAATTTAAAAATGCCATGTATTATGACCACTAAAGTTCAGGATATTCCTTTTTCAATGTTGAATGTGCAGATGGTTGATTTTAATTTAATATTGAAAAGTGGATTTGTAAAATGATACAGGTATAATTCGACCTGAAACAATTCAGCTAGAATTTTTCTGTGCTTATGAACAAATTGCTAGTTTCTTCAATTTTAATATTAAATTTCTAAAGAAATAATCAATTTTCAATTTTTTTATAAATGGTAAATTTTGGTCTCATTTTCAGGTGAGAGATAATGGTGCTGAAAAACAAGAGTTTTTTTTATTTTTGACACAAAAAACCAACTTAGAATTTTCAAGTGGTGTATGACATCAACCAGATGAAGATTAAAAGCCTGTGTACACCTCCCAACAATGTGCCTTATTTCTAATATCAGAAACATGTATGCGACTGAACCAGTTTGAATTTTGCAGTTTATTGTGAAACCATCATCATCACCCATGATTACTCAGAATTATTCAACAAAACCTCACATAACACTTCTAGCATCATTTCAAATCATTTCTAAGAAGTGAAAGGATTACATACTAATCCAGTGCACTATCACCTTCTTCACAACTTTGCCTTGTCAGTGGGAACAGATTGATAAACCATGGTTTGGTACCATTCACCTGCATTTACCAGTTTGAAATTGATTATTTACAGGCCCATACCGGCAAGCAGCGCCTGCCCAAACCAAGAAATTTGTAGTTTAGGGGAAATAAGTCCTCAAATCACATCAACTTATTCGATGTAGACTACCTGCATCACTGAAAGAGATATTGAGACATACCACAGTGAGTGAGGAGACCTATGGTGATGTAGGAGGTTGGGTTGCTCCATAGGAACAATTGTAAACGTTTTTTTTTAAAAGAAATCCATCAACTTGGCATTGCCAGTTGAGGGGGCCACTGAAGAATTTTGTACAGGGCAAACCACGGTACAATAAACAAGGCCCACAAATTTCAGAGTGAGGCCAAGGGATATACAAATTAAGGCCATCTCGCTGATAATTTCACTGCTAAATTGATATGCATTTCACCAGTTTATGTCAATAACACATACCAAATTTCTAGCAGTTTCTTTGAGAGTACTACATATTTCTTATCCAAGTTACACTGCTAGTTTTACACAAGTTTGTTCAGGAAATACAGGGCTCTATTTTGATAACTTCTGCATTCCAATTCATTTTAACAAAGCCAATTAATTCAAGGAACGAAAATGTTAATTTCCCAAAGAGCCACTTTGAAATCTATAAACCCTAAGTGGAAATTGAAATGATTTGACACTACCTATCTGCCCCAGCCTGATTTCTATTTATGTAGCCTCGCACTTGTCTTACATAGTTTGTGTTGATGTAGAATTAAAACCATTTTGAAGATGATGTAAAATTTTGTAGTGAATTTCTTCCAGGAAATGATGACTGTGAATACACTAGAATCAAATAAACATTTTTGTTAGCAACTTTGTAGATTTGTATGGCTTGAAAATTTTGTTTTTCACCCAGTTTTGGATTTTTCCTCTTTTTCCCTTTTCATTATCATTTATTCTGCTTTGGTCAGAATGGATTGATGGATTGGATTGAAAGTTCTTCATGTTTGCAGTCACAGCATCAACAGGATCATTTGATTAGCATGGTTAAATGAAATAAGTCAAAGTTTTTTTTTCCCCACCTCTGTGGTGATACTCTATTGATTGGTCAATCCAAAAAAAAAACTGATGAAACATTGCTTAAGATAAGTGAAAATATCCCTTCTTTAAATTGAAAGTAAGCTTTTTAAACTGCCATGCAGAATAGGAGGAATATAGTCATGCTAAATTTATTTAGATGTTGACATTTTTGTCAATCTATCGCTAATCCGTTCCATCTAAAATCAAGTTGCATCACTTGTTCATACGACTCATTTTATCTCAAACTGTTATGTATTAAGTAATCACAAGAGGCACTGCATCAAGTGAGCTTTCTTATGGTTAATTTGTCGAAAATGTATACATTTTGTATAATGGGGGATGATGTGCTGTTAAGAATATTGGAAATTTGCTGAGTGGCACATTTATCAAGATAACATATTTCATTCACTTTAGCAAGTACCTTACATTTCTATATGTGCCAGGTTATGATGCCTTGTCTTTAAGAAACCATTTCTCATAATGGAATCTGTTTATTGTTGGTCCATAGAAAACCTAGATATTTTGGCTAGGATTAAGTTACACTACCTCTAAATAAATTATAAAATATCATTACGTGAATTTCACAACGTGTTGTATCCCAGGTATGCATATAAGAATTTTGAGATACATTTCTATTGCCTATGCTGCAAAATTTATCTCTCATTAATCCTCATTCTCTAATGCAAAATTTAAAATTCTATATTGTCTAGTTTAACATCTTGTATTTATAATTTATCGAAGATAAACACATTAATAATTTTGCATTGATTTTCAATGTTTTAACTTTTTAAAAGAGCAAACACATACTCATGTAATATCTGCATGATTTTTGAGTAAATCTTATGCTATCATTTATTTTGATCCCACTGAGTTGGGGTTCTGGTCACAAGCAAACTAAATCTGTTCAATGTCAGTATTTTCTCAATATTGTGACCACATTAAAAAGTAAGATTTCCTTGGCCCATGACATCCCATAACTTATCTAATCAATGGCTCTTCACAAGGAACAGTGCTGTATTGAGTTATAACTTCTATTTTTGTAGTGAAAGAAATGCACTCAAAATTTGTATTTGCTTTAACTGAGATGGTTGCATTAGGGATATTTGCCATTGTCCTACTTGTCCATGCAAAATATAGGTTTAAAATCTTTTAGAACTTGGTGACTTTACCAACTAAATTTATGGACTGCCAAATGAAAGGATCGGTAATTCAGAAGTCTGACATTGACCAATAGATTGATCTTCCTTCATTGGGTAATTTCTATATTTTCATGTGGTAGTTGAAGAATTAAGATGTTGCGTTTAGACAGTATCTAAATGAACACAGCATGGTATTTATGGCATTTGTTATTTGTTTTGTTCATTTAGAAACTTTTCAGAAACTGATTTTGTAATGCAGGCAAAGGCATTTGTAATGCTATCTGATACAAATGATCGAATACTGTAGAGAATCAATTTTGTAGCTAAAACTAACATTGATTCTAAATATGTCAACACTTGTTAAATTATTCCTAGTTAACAAGCTTAATTTTGAACAGGATTATTTTGTTTTGTTTTTTCCATTTATAGCATTCCACTAATATATAAAACTTGCAATAACAGAAGTAGCACTAAACATTCAAAGATTATTGGGGTGTAAAAGTAGGATAAAACACTACTCACATCTTCAACACATAAAGTTGCCTTGCTTTATACAAATTAACTTATGTGGTTATTCTCTGCTTCTTAATGCAATAATTGTCTAAGGTTTTTCTTAATTTGTTTTTTTTAAATTGATATTCCCATCATTGGAATATTTTATATTCATTCCACCTTTTGCTTAGCATTAAAAATAAATTGTGTAGCTTTGTTAAAGGTTTTTATTATTTTGTTTCTTATCTGCAAATTTTCTCACTGCTCACCATATGCAGTAAAGTAGCAGGAAAGTTATTCTAAATTACCTCCCATGCTATTAATCAGTTCCAAAGAGGCACAGTAGGGCTCCATCATTTCCCACCACCCATCACCCCCACATTCGCTTTAGTGAAAATTCCATGCACCTCTACATATTCCATAACACAATGCACAAGGGAAAGTGAGCACGTTTTGTTCCATTGTAATGGTAGAGTTCATTGGTGTGCTGCACACAATGGCACTGGATTGTTTTTATAAGAAACAATTTTCTTAAGAGTTTTGTAGAAGCTTTGACGTCATTTGTAGCCCCAAAACTTTTATAGCTGCTCACAAGTTGCTAGTACTTGCAATACCTGACAGTTCTTAATTAAAATTTGTGGACCTCAGTTCATGCAAATTTAGCAAATGAAGAACCAAATTTTCATTGTAAAGCAATTCAGATGTTTTAGGTGTTTCGTTTATAATACCTATTAAATTAGACATTTCTCTTCTTTCCATAATTCTCTGACAGTCTTTGTTTAAAGTATTGGGCTAAAATACAATTGCTTTTGCAATTGCTCTGCTAAAACTGTTCAAAAAAAAAAGCTGGAAACTCATATATGCTATCCAATGAAGGAAGCCATTGACCATTTGCTTTTTCAACCTGATGTCAGAGCATTAGGAGTTTGTATTGAGTGCTCTTTTTCTCAATGCCCTTGCTATTGTTTTGAATTGCTAAAAGAAGCTTTCAAAATTCTGTTTTCTGGGGAATGTTAACTTTTTTGCCTTATTACAACAGTTTGCATCATCATCTTTTTCATCCTTTCTATATGACCACTTTATCACAGCTGAAAATCCAGGTACGTTTTGTGTGCTATCATAGTCATTACTACTTTCACCAAGGGTTGACTGGACTTGTCTACTTGAACTGCTCTAAGTGCCATAATTTACAAGTGCCATAGAAAGATGTTGTCCCATTTGAGATGCAGTGTTGTAATTGCATGGTGGCATGAATGAAAATGGCAAGATTGATGCTTTTCTTTCGTATTCTACTAAAGAACTCGGACAGGCCAGTTTTACATAGGCAGTAGTTTGTGCTGGTAGTTGTTTGCTTTATTCCCTTTTGTGCAGTGGCTCCTAATATTTAAGGTTGGAAATATAGTGAAGCTCATTTTGAGCAATTATGCATTTCAGTATATTTAATTTTCTAACCATTGTGCATGTAACACTAGTATCGAAAAAATGTTGCATTTTTATAAATATTTAAAGCTATTATGCAACTGATTGAACTCAACATGGCTCTTTCACACTTTAATTTGTTTTTATATTTTATGACTTTGTTAATGAAAGGAACACAATGTACATTTGTAGAAGAATACATTTTTATCTTTAAGCCTTGTTGTATTGTAAATGCCAGTACAGAAGAGCAATAAAAATATAAACAGTCTATTGTTTTTTTTTCCAAATACACCAAATACACACTTGACCTTGACAGCATGAAGGGATAGAAATAATTGTCAAATTGTCTTGTCATGAAAGAACCTACAATAAACTGTAGCCATTTAAGTTGTTTAATACTAACAGACTAAATAGGAATAGCAGGCACAAACAGTTGTGAGGACAAACACACCATAAGAAGTATACATGTGAAGTTCAGAAATATTCAAAATTTAAATTCTGGCACTCAGCATCGGCATCAAGTAATTATGTTGCAGCAATTATGATTTTTTTTTAAATCTTACTAAATCTATGTATAAGAAGAATGAGGGAGACAAGATGGTAGAGGATGTTGCTTTCTATGCAAAGGATCCCTGGAAGGCTACATGAGACAGTTTGCAAGAAATTATATAAAATTTCTTGATTAGATATGCTCAATGACAAGACGATGTCCATACCTTGTTTCAAGCTGAGGCCAGACTACATGGACCAAAAAGGACACGTTGTGAGTTTAACATTAAAAGCTGGGTTTAAAAACAAGGCAAGCAGTAATGGACATCTTGCACCTGAACATAAACTGGGACTACTTTGAACTTGTCAATAATGTCAAGAAACCTGTAAGGGGCACTCCTTTCAATTAACAGGGCTATGTCAATTTCAGGGACGTTCATAAGTGTTATGTTATGCAATTCCATGTTGCTCACCTTGTTATGTATGCAGCATGCCTCAGTGGTATCACACCACTGGGATTTCTGCTGCTGGTATCATTTAAGGCCCAGATGTGCACCAAATCAATTTCTGCCTACTTCAAATAGGCCTCCATAATACTTATAGTGGAAAGTAAATGAAAAAAACACCTGAAGACAAATAGGTAGCATAGGTGAGACTTCATTGGAAATCAAACTATTTGTACATTGTTACTTTACATTGAAACCCTTCTGATCAACTGCCATTGTAACTGCAGCTACAAGAATCAAGGGCGCCTTTCCTTGGCATCATACTATGTTAGAACCCAACTTAACGAGTGCTACCTTTTACCTAACATCTAAGGTAGCATGGATATGCCACATGTTGGAAGCCTTCAAACAGGTGAAAATGTTTATTTTTCTTGTTCTTAAAGAGACAAATGAAAAGAAAAGCTGGATTTGCTTCTGGGAACAAATGGGGTGCCTGCCTTTTCACCAACAACAAATTTCCAGGCAATGAAAGGTCCCTTCATACAATTTGAATCAGTTATCAATTAAATCTTTTCTGACTTGTGTCAAATAGTGCACAACTCTAATGTGAAGGTGATATTTCTCCTACTCAATTTGTTCATCTTTCTCATTGGAAGAAGGGTGCCTTGCATTCATCATATCCCTTCTTTGCCTGCTCCATTGGTGCAGGACACAACGTGGTAGGATCATGACACCTACAACACCCCGTCTTCCCCCAAACCGATCCTAGAATTGGAACCTCAGCTGCAGGATACCTACTGTCTGCTCCACAATGGCCATGATGGAAGAATGAGCTGAATTAGACCTATGCAAGCCTCAGTCAGAGTTGTGTAATGGAGTCATCAGCCATAGTTGCAGAGGAAGCCCTTGTCTCCCAGTAACCATCTCTGTAAGGCATGCAGCCCTTAAAACAAAGCAGGAACATAAGAGTTCTTGTATATAAGCATCATGGTAGTTCACAGGTTACCTGATGCAGGTGTTTAAAATGTGGTACCAAGGCTCACAGATGACTTGTACATTGTTGGAATGAAAGCCTTTTCTGTTGAGTAAGTCAGCTGAATTATATGGCACTTCCAAAGCTACATGTATACAACCTTTTGCACCCCACACTTTATGTTCGCAAAGCCTTCTGCCAAGGATGTAGGACTGACCTCGCATGGGGAAATGAGATGCAGTGATATGATGTCACAAATTGCATCAGCCTTGAAATGTTTGTCGGTTGAAGATTGAGAAATCCCATATAGGTTCTTAATGGATCCTTGAAGGCAGCCAGTTGCCTAAAAATTTAATATGACTGACAGCTTGACAGCCACCAGAATAGGTTGGCCACTGACCCCTTCAGGTCACAAGTCCTGCTCCAGCAGATGACCACACTTTAGTGACAGTGTTCCAAGTTACCCTCAGTCTGTTATAATAATGCAGCTCATTCATCTGAGGATACTGCTTTGAGAATAATAGACTCTGGGTCTCTTGTACTTCCTCTGCAGCCTGAGAAAACTTTTCACTGGATGTCTTCATTTGGAGGTTGTTTGACAGTTGGTGGTGCTTAGTGATGGCCCTTCACTCACTGGCACAGTTGTTCCTCCTCAATTTCTCTAGATTTTCAAGCATGTAAGTTACATTGATGTAGGTGAATCCATTTGTCACTAATCAACCAACCTATGTGGAAAATATCAGAAACAATACAGGTTTTAGTAATGTAAGCAACCCCCAACCCCAATAAGGATAGAATCCCCTGGTCCTCACATTCTACCTCACCAATCTCCAAACCCAGCATATCATTGTCCGCCATTTTCACCATCTCGAGTCAGACCCCACCACCAAAAATATATTCCCCTCCCCACCTCTACCTGCATTCTGAATTCTACAGAATTCCCTCATTAGGTCCATCCCTCATTAGGTCCACCCTCCCCACCAAAACTCTCTCCACATCTGGCACTTTCTCCAGCAGCCATAAGAGGTGCAAAACCTGTGCCCACACCTTTCCCCTCACCTCTGTCCAAGGCCCCAAAGGATCATTCCAAATCCAGCAGAGATTTACTTGTATATCCTTGAAACTCATTTAACTATGTCCATTGCTGTTGATGTGGTCTCCTCTACATTAGAAAGCACAAACTCAAGGAACAGTTCAGGGAACATCTCTGGTCTGTATGCAGCAACCAACCCTACCTTCCTGTGGCCATTCATTTTAACTCCCCCGATGACATGTCCATTCTGGGCTGCCTCCAACACCAATACAAGGAAAACCTCATCTTCCACCTTGGGAGCCTACAACCACATGACCTCAACATCAAATTCACAACTTTCCAAATCTCATCTCCTTCCACCCCATCCCAGATCCAACCCTCCAGTGCAGATTTGCCTGCTTGACCTCACCTACCTGTCATTCTTCCTTCCCACCTATCTGTTCCACCCATCCCACCAACCTATCACAAAGACCTCCTACCTTCGCCCACCTATTGCCATCTCACCATTTATTTCTCAGCCCCCTTCCTCCTCCCCAGTCCTGAAGAAGAGTTGTGCCTGAAATGTCGACTCTAAACAATCAGTATCCATATTACACAATTGATAATTTTTCATAGCTGTTGATGAATTGGGACATGGAGGACTCTGACAAGCATGCTTACGGATGCCTGCAATTCACCTTTGACATAGCGGACCTTTTTCAGATTTATACAATACAAGCACAAAGTATAAATACAGCAGGAGATTGAGAGTGTGGTAGGGTTACTAAAACTTCAACCCACCCCCAAAACCTCTCTCAACACCCAAGAAAGGCAGCATTGCACATAGGAATATATTGGCAAATACTTCTGATTCAAGATCAGCTCCACGTTATTGGACAGCCTGTGAAACCCTGGATTTTATTTTATGAATTGTGGCCTACAGATTATACTTTTAGGATTGCCTGTGATTACTTCTGCTTCAGAGAGATAACTATAATCAATTTGTAATGACCAATGTATGATCAAGATTGATTTTAGTTATGATATGTATGCCATATCATACAGGTCACTACAGGCATTTCACATGCAAGACTTTATTGACAGATATCTTTAACCTGTACTTTGTAACCTTATTAACACAATAGGCTCTTGAAGGGCCTCTCCCATTCCCCCACCAAAATCTGAAGTAGAGGCTGGTTCTCAGAGAAAACCACTTAGTCCACCCACTTTGTGTGTGGTGATAATCATTATTCCTTTCCATTGTGCTTTGAATGAATGTCAACTGTCATGATACACTCCTGTAACCCACTGTCTCCATGCACTATTGTTTTCCACCCTTATATGATGAGTTGCCTCCTGTTACTATGATCCTTTCTGTAGTGCAGCATTACTGTCTGCAGTCCCCAATTTCCCTACCATATGGTGGCCCCTGATGATGCCCATGGACTTTGTGAACAGCCCTAATTGATATTTGTGCAGCTCCCCACTGACTTACTGTGTGTTCCTGGACTGGTTATACTTGATCTGCATGACTTCCCAAGATTCATTCCCTGAACTGTAATGGTGTGGAATCCCCTGGCCCTGACGATCCAAGAGGCCAACTAGCCATGTCCAAGCCCCTGAACTATGACTAGACACCTGCCTTGACTAACTATAGTCCAATTAACTTGACTGAAGACTATTCTCCTCAGACGTAGAGATATGGTCATTTGGCTGAAGCATATGCAGTGTGTTTGTTGCTTAAACTGTTAGTGCTGTCTGAAGGTATGAAATGATGTAGCATGATGCAATAGACAACATATCCAATGTCTTAAATGATCATCACTAACAACCGTGACAAGCTACCTGGCTTTGTGTCTCTGTAAACAAAATAAAAAGCAAGACAGAGGTATGGTGAGCTTCTAGGTTCTGAATGAGACAACTAAGTGCAAAAAGCCAAGCAAACAAAGCACACTCTGCATTGATACATGATACAAGTTTCTGTCCCTGCCGTCAAAGCTGCCCAGCACCAGCATTACAATGAAAGGTACCAGTATGCTCCAAAATTAATTGATGTGGTGAGATATAGTGTGAGTCAGAGATGGACTATGATATGGTGAGGCTGGTTATGTCCAATGCCAGCCATTGAGGATGAAAGATGTATAGAGAGTCATACAGATGTACAGCATGGAAACAGACCCTTTGGTCCGACCCGTCCGCACCGACCAGATATCCCAACCCAATCTAGTCCCACCTGCCAGCACACGGCCAATATCCCTTCAAACCCTTCCTATTCATATAAAAGGGAAAAGATTTTGTCTATTTATCCTATCCATGCCCCTCATGATTTTATAAACCTCTATAAAGTCACCCCTCAGCCTCCGACGCTCCAGGGAAAACAATCCCAGCCTATTCAGCCTCTCCCTATAGATCAAATCCACCAACCCTGGCATCATCCTTGTAAATCTCTTCTGAACCCTTTCAAGTGTCACAACATCTTTCTCATAGGAAGGAGACCAGAATGCTTTCCCAAAATGCAGCACCTCGCATTTACCTAAATTAAACTCCATCTGCCACTTCTCAGCCCATTGGTCCATCTGATGAAGATCACATTGTAATCTGAGGTAATCTTACATGATTCCTATTCATGGCAAACTCCCACACACACACACACGATCATACATTTAAGTTCCAAGATGTTAAAAGCACTGAGAAGTGCTTCTATCTTGAGATACTTTCTTTTACCTGTAACAAAAGAAGGTTGCCATGCTTTCCGGCTAGAGGGCTTTCACTTGGCCTACCAGCACTGGAAATCTGACTTTCATCCTTCATCATTCATTGGCTTTTCACTCAACAATTGGGGTACTGTCACTCTTGTGCCATTCAAACTTGTGACCACAGAAATTATCCTGAGATAAAGGTCCCCAAACCACAACAAAATTTAAACTCATGGAGTTGAATCTTGCCTTGGATTCAGGAAACCCTGACCTGCCCACTTGCATAGCCATATTTGAGGTATGCTAGAATGGATGAAGATGATGAGTGCTGAGACAGGCCAACTAGAAGACCTGCTGTTCTCCAGGTCAGAATTGCAGCCTGGTGACAATTGTACAGTATCCCCCAGAATAAATACAAGAACACACAATGGGAGCAGAAATAGATCTTTTGGCCCCTTGAGCCTGCTCCACCATTCACAATCCATTGGTCTGATGTGGTTTAAATTTCACATTTTCGTCTATCCCTAATAAATAGGAAATTTGTACTACTACCTCTACTCTTAGGTGAGGATATATTTATACAGTGCATAATTTCAAAGTTTGCGGATGACACAAAACTCTTAAGTGTAATAAACAATGAGGATAGCAACAAACATCAGGAGAACATAGATGTGAAATGTGCAGATGCATGATAGACAGATCTCTGAGAAGTGTGAAATGATATTATTTGGTAGGAAGAATGAGGAGATGCAACATAAAGTAAATTGATAATTTTAAAAAGATGTAGCAACAATGAGATATGGGACGCACTTAAATATTTGAAGACAATAGAACAAGTTGAAAAAGCTCTCAAAAACTGAGGAATGCTTGGTTTTATTAAAACGTATACAATGCAAACAAGGAGATTGTGATTATCTTTTATAAAATGCCAGTTAGATTTCATTTTGAGTATTATTTTCAATTCTACTTGCCAATTTTAGGAAGAATGTCTGAAGCTTGCAGAGACTTACCAGAATGATATGTGGGATTATGTGCAGAGGTGGAGTTATTCTGCTTAAAGCAAAGGTTAAAAGATTGGATTAAAATGTTGAAAACCATGAAAACATTGTTAAAAATCACACAACACCAGGTTATAGTCCAACAAGTTTAATTGGAAGCACACTAGCTTTCGAAGCGTCGGTCCTTCATCAGGTGGTAGTGAAGGGCTCAATCCTAACACAGAATTTATACCAAAAATTTACAGTGTGATGTAACTGAAATTATACTCTGAAAAATTGATTGTCTGTTAAGCCTTTCATCTATTTGAATACCATGATAGTTTCACTTCTTTCATCTGTAAATCACAAAACTTTTTTAAAAAAAGTTGCATTCTCAGGTTAGCTGTTAACAATGGTGATAGCTAGACAATATGTTGAAGGTGTTAGCCCCCTGTGTTCTCTGTCTATGCCATGATGTTTAGATTGATTCTAATCTAAAAAGTGAGATAATGGAGTTTTACATGAATGCATGCAGTTTTTGAGCAAAGTACAATGTAGCCCTGCAAGTACAAATTCACCCCACAAAATATATGTGCGCATGTGGGTCTTTGTCTGTCTGTGTGTGTGTCTGAGTTGGGGGTTGTGAGTGTGAGAAAGTGTACATGTGTGTGTAGTGAGTGCAGAGTGTCTTAAGTCTGTGAGGGGATGCATGTGAGAGTGTGTTTGTCTGTAAGGGTGTGTGTGGGTGTCTGTGTGCGCATCTGTGTATATGTGTGTCCGTGTGTATGTGTGAGAGTGTGTGTGTGTGTGTGTAGGAGTATCTCCAAATCATGAAAACATTGGAGAGAGTGAACATGGAGAAACAGTTTCCAATGGCAGTAAGAACTGGTGGACACAAATTTAAGATGTTTGACAAAAGGTATCAAAGGCCACAGGTAGTTATTTTGTTTTTCCAAGGAACTTACTGTGATCTTGAATGCATGAGTGCAAAAGGTAATCACAACTGATTCAACAGTAATTTTCAAAGCAATGCTGGAGAAATCACAGAATCCTACAGTGCAGATAGAGGCCATTCAGTCAATCAAGTGCTTTGTTACTCCATTCATGCACACAAGCAATCAGGAAATTAAGGAAGAATAGAATGGGAGAAAAGATAACTTGCAATTTATAAACTTTGGTTAATTCAGACGTGTTAAAAATTCAGTTCACGAGTTACAATTTACCAGAGGTCAGTAAATAATAATAGTTTTCTTGGTGTGCTGGACTCAGTGGCTTATTCTTTCATCCAGGCAAAGTGTAGACATCTCCCTGGCCCACAGCTTAGAGACAGAGGAGGATACAAGGCTAGGTGTCAATTCAGTCTAGAGTTCTATTTACCCTCTTAAGATCAAATAGTAACTGACTTAGAATTTCAGAGTTATAGATTTAAGCAATTCAACCAGTTCTGATTTCCATTTCATGACAACACCAGGTATTTCAGGTGCTGATGGAACACCTTGGTAGGTTAATTGAAAAGGTCATTAAGCTCATAGTGTAGCTTACTTTCCTCATTAGGGATTTAATTGTAGGGGTTAATAAATAAATCTAAAAACTGATCACACAGCATTGCCTTTTGAGTAGGGCACTGCTTCTCACCCCCTCACCCCCTTCCGCCCCCCTTCCCCCCCCCTCACCCCTCCCTCACCCACTCACCTCACCTCCTCACCCCC
>NC_057726.1:33385384-33406678 GCF_004010195.1 Chiloscyllium plagiosum
CACCCCCTCCCCCCCTCCCTTACCACCTCACCCCCTCACCCCCTCCCCCACCTCCTCACCCGTTGTCGGGAGAGGAGAGGAGCGGGGCCCCGAGCCTCTGCCGCCCAACGACCCGAACTCGGGGCGTTCCGGGAAGGGGTGCGCCGAGGAAGGTACTGCCGGTGAACCCTGCGGGTGGGGTCGCCGGGGGTTTGAGGCCAGTTGGCGGTGCTGGACCAGCCCCCATCCTCTCGGTGGGGGAGGGGTTGGTGACCGAGGGAGACCTCCCGGAGGAGGGTTTGGGATCGGTGGCGGACACCGTGGACGACACGGACTCTGTCTGCAGTGACATTTTCGAATCCCAGGTGCCCCCCACCGATCTCCCCCTCATTCCCCTCGAGGAACTCCGGGAATTTGTCGAGGAAACTCGGAGTCACCGGGATAGAGCCCAACTGGCGCTCGACCACTGGAGCTCCTTTGAAAGAGTTTACTGGTCGGTCCACGCTGCTCGCCAGGTGCCTGGGCTCGACGTAAATGAGCGAAAGCGAGTCAGGAACTTCCTGGGGGCGCTCCTGGTGAGGGCGAGGGACTTCTGTGCCCCTCCCTCGTCCTCCCTATAAATGTGTATATAGGTTTGTAAACTGTACTGGTGGTGGTTGCACAACGCTTCTGACAGCTATAACTAGCTATAACAGCTATAACTGGCTGACAACTATAGCCAGCCTCAACATCAACGGCAGCAGGGAGTCAGAGCGCAGATTCCACACCCTCTCGGTCCTTCGGGACGGGAGGTATGCGGTGTGCTTCCTGCAAGAAACCCACACTACCCCGGGAGACGAAGCTACCTGGCACCTGGACTGGCGAGGGGGGGTCTACATGAGTCACCTCACCCGCAGATCTAGCAGGGTGGCTATCCTGTTGGCCCCGCATTTTCAGCCAGAGATCTTGGGGGTCAGGGAGCCCGTGCCAGGCCGTTTGCTTCACCTGACGGTTCGGCTGGGGGGCGCGGTGCTCCCCTGGCCGGGCCGAGGCAAGCGAGCTTCTTTGAAAAAGTGTCCACTCATCTTGCTTCCATCGACGAGAACCAGTGCGTCGTCCTCGGGGGAGATTTTAACTGCGTCTTCGAGGGTAGGGACCACGGCGGTGCCCGCACTGGCTGGGCGTCGGGGAAGAGGTTGGGAGACTTGGTCAAGTCCTTCGACCTGGTGAACGTCTGGCGGAATCTTCAACCCGACTCCATCGCCTTCACCTTCGTGAGGCCTGGGGTCAGAGCGTCCAGAATCGACCGCCTGTACATTTTGCGGGCGTACGCCTCCTGTTTTCCGAAGGCCTCCACGCGGCAGGTGTCATGCATGGACCATCACCTGGTGTGGGCGGAACTCCTTCCGTTCGGCGCCAGGCTCAGCTCCGCATACTGGCACTTTAACAACCTGCTGCTGGAGGACGAGCGGTTCTGGGACACGTTTTGTCGTTTCTGGGCTGGCTGGAGAAGGAAGCGGGGAAGCTTCCCCTCCCTGAGGCTATGGTGGGACATGGGCAAGGCTCACGTCCGCGTCTTCTGTCAGGAGTACGCGAGGGGGTCGACGAAGAGGCGGAAATCCAGGATCGGGGAGTTGGAGAGAGAGATGCTCGACCTGGAGTCACACCTCTGTCAGCCCGACGCGGACCTGGCCCTGCGCGGGGTGTACGAAGGGAAGAAGGCCGCGCACCGGGACCTGCAGCTCGTCAGGGCTCAGGGCGCGTACATGAGGTCGCGGATCCAGCTCCTCCAGGACCTGGACCACGGCTCCCCCTTCTTCTACTCACTGGAAAAAAAGCGTGGCACCCGTCAGCAGCTCCTTGTGCTGCTGGCTGACGACGGGTCCCTCGTCTCGGATCCGGAGGGCATCAGGGACAACGTCCGAAACTATTATACGGCTCTGTTCTCTCCGGATCCATCCAGCGAGGATGCTCGCAGAGTTCTGTGGGAGGACCTGCCAAAGCTCAGCCCGGAGGACGCCGGAAGGCTCGACGCTCCGGTCACTTTAGAGGAGCTGACCGGCGCCCTCGGCCGGCTCTAGCGGGGCAAAACCCCGGGGCTGGACGGGCTGACTGTGAAGTTCTTCAGGGCGTTCTGGGACGTCCTAGGGAGCGACTACACACAGGTCCTGTGGGAGTGTTTAAATGCCGGACAGCTGCCCCTTTCTTGGCGCAGGGCGGTCATCATCCTGCTGCCAAAGAAGGGGGACCTTCGTTCCTTGAGGAACTGGCGTCCAGTCTCCCTCCTCAGCACGGACTACAAAATCTTCGCCAGAGTGTTGTCTTCTCGCCTGGCCTCCATGCTAGCCCACATGATTCACCCGGACCAGTCCTACACGGTCCCGGGCCGGAGGATACACGACAACATCCACCTGGTCCGGGACCCGATCCATTTCTGTCGACGGGCTGGTCTGCCGAGCGCCTTCCTGTCTCTCGACCAGGAGAAGGTGTTCGACAGGGTCAATCACGAGTACCTGCTCGGGACTCTGCAGGCATTCGGGTTCGGGACGCAGTTCGTCGCCCGGATCCGACTTTTGTACGCCGCTGCAGAGTGTCTGGTTAAAGTTAACGGGTCCCTGACGGCACCCCTTCGCTTCGGGAGAGGAGTGCTTCAAGGCTGCCCCCTGTTCGACCAGCTGTATTCCCTGTGTGTGGAGCCTTTCCTGCACCTCTTCCGGAGGAGGTTGTCGGGGCTGGTTCTGCGCGGCGCGGGCACGGGGGTGGTCCTCTCGGCCTACGCTGACGATGTGCTCCTCGCTTTCACCGGCCTGGCTGACCTGGGGAGGATGCGCGAGTGCCAGACCGTGTACTCGGCAGCGTCTTCCGCCAGGATCAACTGGGCCAAATGTTCCGGACTACTGGTCAGTCTGTGGCGGGTGGACCCTCTGCCGGAGGAGTTACGGGGGTTCAGCTGGAATACCACACATCTCCTCTACCTGGGGGTCTACCTCAGCCCGGCTGAGGAATCATGGCCGGCCAACTGGCAGGAGCTGGAGGCCAAAGTCTCGGCTCGCCTAGGCCGCTGGACAGGACTGCTCCGAGTGCTTTCTTACAGGAGTCGAGTGCTGGTCATAAACCAGCTGGTGGCCGCTATGCTGTAGTACCGGCTGGTCACTTTGGTCCCTCCTCCTGGCTTTGTCGCTGACATCCAGAACGTTGGTCGACTTCTTCTGGGACAAAAAGATGCACTGGGTCGCTGTGCAAGTTCTGAGTCTCCCTATTGAGGAGGGCGGTCAGTCGCTGGTGTGCGTCCGCACCCAGGTCGCGACGTTCTGCCTTCAGGCCTTGTGGCGATACCTTTACGTCGAGCCTCCTCCTAGGTGGTGCGCCCTGGCGACGTATTTTTTCCGCCAGGTGCGTAACCTCAACTACGAAACGCAGCTCCTGTTTGTCGACCGTGACGGTTTGGAGGTCGCCCTCAAGACGCTGCCTGTCTTTTACCAGGACCTGATCACTGTTTGGAACATGGTCGAATCGCGCCGCGCCTACCCTCCGGCTGGAGTAGCGGCTGTCGTCAGGGAATCCGCACCTCCGTACTCGTGGGTTCGAGTGGCTATCGGAGGGGAGGGCCGTGGCAGTGACGGTGACCAGGGTCAGGGACGTGCTGGGTGCCGGAGGCCTGGGCTGGACGCTGCCGCAGGACATAGCGAGCAGGGAAGCGGTAGACGTCCAGTACGTGGCCACTGCCATCCGACGCTTTAAAACGGCGGTGCTCGGACCCGACGTAGTGCACCAGTTGGAGGACGCTCAGGTGTGCGGTGGGATCCCGTCCGCGCTCACCCCAGCCCGGACGGAATTTCACATTGGCCGCAAGGTCCCGTACTTCCCACGTACTGAGCCGCCTCCGGAATTTTAATTTTGTTCTCTTCCAGAGGGCAAAAAGGAGGGCCTTATATAGACTGCTGCTGCACACCGTCCACCTCTTCTCCCTCATCCACCGTCCGGACACGCCTTGGCGTGCCCATTTGCCACCGGGCGGTGGGGATCCCCAGTGGAGGGCTCTCTACACGCGAGTCCTCCCCCTTTCTCTCGGGGATCTGGGGTGGAGGGTGCTGCACGCAGCAGTCCCCTGCAACCGCAGATTGCGGTGGTTCACGGCCCAACTGCTTGTTCTGTGGCGCTGTGGAGTCAGTGGACCACGTGTATATTGGGTTTGGGCGTTTGCACTCCCTTTTTGATTTTCTTAAAAGCCTCCTCCTCTGCTTTTGGTTGCACTTCAGTCCCACACTCCTGATCTTCGGGCACCCGCTACGGTGGAGGGAGGGCAGGTCTGAAGACCTCCTCGTGGGTCTGCTCCTGAGCCTGGCCAAACTGGCCATCAACAGGTCCAGGCAGCGGGCCGTGGAGGGGGTCGTTAGGGCCGACTGCCTGCCCCTCTTCCGTGATTACGTTAGGGCCCGGGTGTCCTTGGAGAAGGAGCACGCGGTGTCCACCAACACCCTGGAGTTGTTCAGGGAGAGGTGGGTGCCGCAGGGAGTGGAGTGCGTTATTTCCCGCTCCAACTCTATTTTGATTTAATCCCTGCCCTCCCCTTCACTGTTTGATCACACAACATTGCCCTTTGATGTGAAGGGCAGTGCTTGTCATTGGTCACTCGGAAGTTTTCCTATCTTCCTGGTGGTGGAAATTGAATAAAGATTCGTGCACTTTGTGTCTTTCACTGTGTCTCACAGGTATACTCACCCACAACATGGGTGCTGGGGAAAAAATAAGTACTACTGCAGTTAGATGGTAGTGTGGGTGTTAATATAAAAAAGAAAAATTTTAAAAAACTAAACTTATAATTTCAGCTTAAAATATGGGTTTTGTTTTCTTCTGTCGAGAGCAGGCTGGAAGTAGCTGGCTTATCTCTAAGTCTGCTACATTTTGCTTGAGCTAGAATGTCTATACAATAGACAGAAGCTCCTTAAAGTATGATCATGTGATCAACCACAGCACTTTTATGAAGCCAGCAAAATTACCTACGTTGAAAAGGAGAGCTGAAACCCAGAAATGTGGAGGAGCAAGACAGTTTTCTTTGAGTTTTCTCTTTCTACCCTCTGGCTAGAGCACACTGTCATACATCTATTAGTTTTTCAATTGTAATAACAGTTCTGTAAAATATTACAGTATACGTATATAGGGTCACAGAGATGTAGAACATGGAAATAGACTAGTCAGTCCAACTCGTCCATGCTGACCAGATATCCTAACCTAATCTAGTCCCGTTTGCCAGCTCTAAACCCATCCCTCTATACCCATCCGTCTATACCCATCCAGATGCTTTTTAAATGCTGTAATTGTACCAGCCTCCACTACTTACTCTGGCAGCTCATTCCATACACGTGCCACCTCAGTCACCTGCCCTGCCTTATTTCCCAAGGGTAGGTCAGGTTTTTCACCTTCTCTAGTAGGAACATCCACATACTGAATCAGAAAATTTCTTGTACACACTTAACAAATTCCTCTCCATCTAAACCCTCAACTATGGCAGTTCCAGTCTATGTTTGGGAAATTAAAGTCCTCTACCATAACCACCCTATTATTCTAACAGATAACGGAGATCTCCTTACAAATCTGTTTCTCAATTTCCCTCTGACAATTAGGGGGTCTATAATACAATCCCAATAAGGTGATCATCCCTTTCTTATTACTCAGTTCTACCCAAATAACTTCCCTGGATGTATTCCCAGGAATATCCTCCTTAATTACAGCAGTAATGCTATCACTTATCAAAAATGCCACTCCCCCTCCTCTCTTGCCCCTCTCTTGCCCCCCCTTCTATCCTTCCTAAAGCATTTGTATACTGGAATATTAAGCTGTCAGTCCTGTCCATCCCTGAGCAATGTTTCTGTAATTGCTATGATATCCCAGTCCCATGGTCCTAACCATGCCCTGAATTCATCTGCCTCCCCTTTTAGGCCTATTGCATTGAAGTAAATGCAATTTAATTTCAGTCCTACCTTGATCTCTGTTTTACTACTGCCTACCCTGACTGTTTGACTTGCTCCTTTTCCCAACTGTACTAGTGATCTCTTTCCTCACTATTTCCCTGCCCTGCCCTGCTCCTCGTCCCCACCTTACTAGTTTAAATCCTCCTGAGCAGTTCTAGCAAATCTCCCTGCCAATATATTAGTCCCCTTCCAATTCAGGTGCAATCCATCCTTCATGTACAGGTCACTTCTACCCCAGAAGAAATTCCAATGATCCAAAAATGTGAATCTTTCTCCCATACACCAGCTCCTCAGCCATGCATTCATTTGCTCTATCCTTGTATTCCTACTTTCACTAGCTTGTATAACTGGGAGTAATCCAGATATTATTACCCTTGAGGACCTCCTTTTTAAATTCCTGCCTGACTTTCTATATTGCCCCTTCAGAATCTCATCTTTTTCCCTTCCATGTCATTAGTTCCCACGTGTACAATGACCTCTTGCTGGTCCCTCTCCCTTCTGAGAACATTCTGCACTCTCTCTGAGATATCCTTGATCCTAGCACCAGGGAAGCAACATACCATTCTGATTTTTCACTGCTTACCGCAGAAACATCTGTCTGTGCCGCTGACTAGAGAGTCCCCTACCACAATCAATTGCTTGGACCCTGACATACCCCTCATTACAGTAGAGCCAGTCTCGATACAAGAAATCTGGCTGTTCGTGGACCCTAAGAGTCCAGCATCCCCTACATTTTCCAAAACAGCATACTTGTTTGAAAAGGGGATAGCCACAAAAGACTCCTCCACTACCTGCCTACCCCTCCTACCTTTTCTGGAATTAACCCATCTACTTGACTGTATCTGCGGCTTTTTTTCTTTCCTGTAACTGCCATCTATCACACCATCTAGCTCTTTTAAATTCCTTATTGACTCAAACTGCTGCTCCAACCGATCCATGTGATCTGATAGGATTCACATCCAAAGACACTTCCTGTAGACATAATCATCAGTAACATGGAAGCTTTCCCTAAACTCTGACAAGAAGAGCACATCACTCTTTTAAAGGCCATCACGGCTCCTTCACAATCTACAGACCCTGAAAATAGCACTGTCTTATTGGTCTAAAAGGCTAACTTAGTACTTATGGTTTATACTTTTAAAATTTAATCAAGAATCACAAACATATAATGAAGAAAGAACCCACTTTACTCACTACTGTAGACTTACAGCAAGGTTACACTTAAAAACTATGCACTTAAAATGGGCGGCTCAGTGGTTAGCACTGCTGCCTCACAGCACCAGGGACCCTTCCCGCCTCAGGCAACCATCTGTGTGGAGTTTGCACATTCTCCCCGTGTCTGCGTGGATTTCCTCCAGGTGCTCCGGTTTCCTCCCACAGTGCAAAGATGTGCAGGTCAGGTGAATTGGTCATGCTAAATTGCCCGTAGTGTTAGGTGCATTAGTCAGGGGTAAATGTCGGGGAATGGATCTGGGTGGGTTGCTCTTCGGAGGGTCGGTGTGGACTTGATGGACCGAAAGGCCTGTTTCCACACTGTAGGGAATCTAATCTAATCTTATCTGTTCCTGTGCTGTGAGCTCTCCCACACATGTTCCTCCAAGTCAGCTGTGAATTTTGCTGTTTGTTCATTTTTCCTAGACACACTCTGATATCCACAGATACATGAACTCAAACAGCAAAGGCAGTAACTGTGCAGATTCACTGCTGTGTCAGTTAACAGTGTGGGTTCTTTCTCTCTCGCCCTCCCTAACAATGTGGTCGTTGCCTTTTGTCGGTCTTTGTCCTTTTAAAAGTGCTGTTGTTTTGATCTTTTTTCCCCAAAGCTCCAAAACAATGCAACAGCTTATAAAACAGTAATTGCTGTTCTTGGAGTTCGCAGAAATCACTTCCAACACCTAAACTGGCTCCAAAACGAGCAGCTCTTACAGCCACAACATTTTCCCGTTCTCCATCTTGAATTACCCAATACACTGTTTAGTCAATGGAGTGTTTAGCTTTTTGTTAACAACAGATGGCTAAAAATGTGAAACTTGACAATGTCATTCTTTCACATATTAACTTTGACTTTCTTCTAAAACATTTTTGGTCTCAATCGTATTGTAACACATATAGCACTAGTTTGTATTCTTAAGAGTAAGAGTTTTACTTGCCAGAGAAAGCCATTGATATGATTGAGAAAACCAAATATATAAAAGACAACAATAAACTAAAACAAACAGCAGATTACAATACAAGGAAAGTCACATTTTGGCAAATAAGAAAGATACAAAGTCAAGAAATGACTTATCAAACAGGAATAGCTGTACAAAAGGAGTATTAAAAGTAACCAGCAAGATGTTAATGACACATTATTTAATGACTGTTTTTTTTAGATTAGATTACTTACAGTGTGGAAACAGGCCCTTCGGCCCAACAAGTCCACACCGATCCGCCGAAGCGCAACCCACCCATACCCCTACATTTACCCCTTTAACCTAACACTATGGGCAATTTAGCATGGCCAATTCACCTGACCTGCACATCTTTGCACTGTGGGAGGAAACCGGAGCACCCGGAGGAAACCCACGCAGACACAGGGAGAATGTGCAAACTCCACACAGTCAGTCGCCTGAGTCGGGAATTGAACCCGGGTCTCTGGCGCTGTGAGGCAGCAATGCTAACCACTGTGCCACCGTGCCGCCCTGGTGGTGGGTATTTACATGTTGTGATTGTTAGGGTTAGGTGCTGCATGTTTGTCATACATATCTCTGTTAATAAATGCTTTTGGAATTATGCAGCACCGAAGAGGCCCTGTGGCTCATTGAGTACACAGCAACCTATCTACACTAACTCTATTTTGCAGCACATGGCCCAAAAGCTGGATGTTTATGGTAGTTCAAGTGCTCATCCATATGTTTTTCAAAGGTTGTGAGGTTTCCTGCCTCTATGGGTCCCCCCTACCAGTATTGTATTCCAGATTTTCACCATCCTCTGGTTGAAAAGAGTTTCCTCAAATCGTCAGTAAATGTTCTGCCTTCCACCATAAAATTATGCACTCTTATTATTGACACTTCAAATAAGGGGAATAGCTGCATCCTATTCACCCTCCCCATACTCATAATAATGTACACTCCTATCAGGTCCCACCTCCGCTTTCTCTGCTTTAAAGAAAACAACCCAAGCTTCACAGCTAAAATGTTTCAACTCAGGCAACATCCTGGTGAATCTCCTCTGTACCTCATCCAATGCAATCACATCCTCCTTACAGTGTGCTGACCAGAACTACAAACTCTTCTAGGTCTGGCCTAACTGAAGTTCTGTACTGCTCCAATATTCCTTTCCTACTGTAATAATTACTGATAAAGACAAGTGTCCGTATGCATTCTTAACCAATATTTAACCTAGCCTGCCTCCTTCAAGGATCTGTGGACAAGCACCCCAAGATCCCTCTGTTCCTTTGAGCTCCTAGTTTCCTGCCATTCATTGAGCACTCATTTTGCTACTATTATGAAGGTGTTAGAGGTGTACTGTACCTTGAAGATAGTTGAAAAGCTAGCAAGGACTGACAAAGCACAGAGTCCTGAACAAAGTAAAAATGTAATACTTGGTCGAAACAAACAGCTGCAGATGAGTTGCCATGAAACAACAACAAATTCAAATTTGGCCAATCAGTTTAGATTTTGCCCCAAGATACCAAAGTCCAATCTAATTTGAATTTAGTATTTTGATATTAAAACCACTGAAACAATCCAATTTTTTGGGGTATAAAACCAGACATTTTGAACAGTTAGGGGGAGAACTACCAAGCCACCAACAAGTACAGACTGCAAGCGGAAGAGCTCTCTGAAAGGTACCGGTATATAAGAAATTTTGTGCAACAGAACATCGAAACCAATCTCGAGAAAATCTACAAAGGAAATTCAACAAAGCTGACTGGGTTTTAAA
Organism: Chiloscyllium plagiosum; assembly: GCF_004010195.1. NCBI lineage: Eukaryota > Metazoa > Chordata > Chondrichthyes > Orectolobiformes > Hemiscylliidae > Chiloscyllium > Chiloscyllium plagiosum. Next base: position 33,395,239 of record NC_057726.1, read on the forward strand.
ACGTGTATCTTGTTTGTAAATCTTAATCAGGTTTTTTTTAAATCGGACCAGTATTGTAGAGTGGGAAGTAAAAGATAGGTTTAATAGAAAGGAGTTGTAAATAGTTGTTGGTTTTAATATTTTCTGTTGGATTTAAAAGAATAAAGTTGTTAATTTTTTTACTTAAATAGTAACCTTTGGGATTGTTCCTTGCCTCTCTAAATTTAACAGATTACGGCACGAGGTGAACCTCTCTGTGTGTCGGGTTTAAATTAGCAGAGGGATTTACATGTTATAACAGTTTGGGGGCTTTTGCCCACAATCTTAACAGGTTTAGACAGATCCAGTCTGAGATTTGGACAGATTTGAATAGATTTGGGGTACAAGAGAGCCCAGTAGATGTAAACACTTGCAGGTTAGTGTCCTAAATCTTTAAATAAAACATAGGTGAGACAATTTGTTTAAGTTTGGTGACTTGTGGTTGGTTAAATTACAAGTGATAGAAATAGCTCTTAAAATTGCTAAAGAGGTTCTGGGTTGAAGATGATTCTCAAATTTGCCAAGAAAGTTTGGAAGGAAAGAAAAAGACAATACTTTTAGCATTAGCAAAGAAGTTAAATTTAGGTTTAACCAAGGAAAAAGTATAGCTGAAATTGTGAGGGAGTTACTCAGACACTTAAGTGTGTCAGAGAAGCAGATAAGTGCAGTAGAAAAACTTCGATTACAATTGAGGAAAATTGAGTTAAAAGATAAACAAAGGGAGAAAGAAAGAGAGAAAAAAAGAGAGAGAAGGTTCTTAGCTGAGCAAAAAGAGAGAGAATTTGAACTTGAGAAGTTGTGACTTAGTCAGCAAAGTCAAGTTAACAAGATGGAGATTAAAAGAGAAGATAATGATATGTACAAATATGACAAAACTCTGCCACATTTTGATAAGGAAGCTGTTGAAGCCTTCTTTATTTCACTTGAAAAATTGGCTAGGCAGATTTATGGGCAATCCTGTTCAGACTAAGCTGGTAGGCAGAGCTAGTGAGATATTTGCTGCACTGTCAGATAATGGGTCAAGGATTATGAAGAGGTTATTTTAAGTGCTTATGAATTGGTACCAGAATCATATATACAGCAGTTCATAAATATAAAGAAGGAACCAGGTCAGACTTATGTTGAGTTTGAAAGAATTAAATATAGTCATTTTGCTAGATGGGTGCGGGCTTAAAGATAGATAAGACTGATGAGGCTCTAAGAGAGATTATTCTGCTGGAGGAGTTTAAAAACTTACTTCCAGAGATGGTAAGAATTCACATAGAGGAACAAAAAGTTCAGGAAGTGAGAAGGGCAGCAAAATTAGGAGATGAATACATGTTAGTGCATAAGATAAGCTTCCAGCTAGAATTTCGTCCTGTGGGGGATAGAAGTTGGGAGAAGGGGAGAGCCTACACTATGAAAGAAAGAGTAGAGAACACTGGTAAGAGTTTATCCCAGGTTAAAGAAGCCCAAGGAGGTGAAAGGCCTCAGGTGTTTTCACTGTAATGGAATGGGACATAGAAGATTACAGTGCCGGTGGTTTCAGAACGGCAGTGGGAAAAGGTGTTTTCACTGCCAAAAGATGGGACACAAAGTCACAATGCTGGTCATTAAAGAAAGGTACTGTGGGAAATGATTTGGTAAAAGAAACTAAGCCAGTGGTATTAATGAAAGTACTGGATGTAGGTTTGCTCGCTAAGCTGGAAGGTTCATTTTCAGATGTTTTGTCACCCTACTAGGGAACATCTTCAATGGGCCTCCAGCAAAGCACTATTCGTGATTGCTGCTTTCTAGTTATGTGTTTGGCATTCTTTGGGTTGGTGTCATTTCCTGTGGTAATGTCATACTTCTAGGAATTCTTGTGCGTGTCTCTGTTTGGCTTGTCCAAGAATGGATGTATTGTCCCAGTCAAAGTGGTGTCCTTCCTTGTCTGTATGTAAGGATATTAGTGAGAGAGGGTTGGTGTTCCAAAGAGCGAGACTATGGGTCTGAGGGGGGCTTCTGGTTTGTAAATTTTGGGTAATCTGTAGAAGTGTGGTGTGTTGGATCCATCTGGTTTCATATTTTGGAAGTCGGTCTTATTTATTTCTTAGCTTTCTTAAGTTTTTTGAGTAGGGCTGTGAGTCAGTTCTCTAGTTGTGGGGTCGGGTCTATCGCCACTTGTTGGTAAGTGTTGGTATCTGAAAGTCGTGCATTCACTTTTTCAATGTAGTCTCTTCGATTTAGAATGTCAAGCATCCTTTGTCTGCAGGTAGGATAACAATAATTTGTTCAGCAAACCCATCAGACAGGTAGTTGCACCAACATTAAGCAGAAAAAAGGAAGGAAACACACTCAATACACAAGAAAGGAAAGCAATGGAAAGACGAAAAAAAAAATTGAACTACAGAAGCAATCATCCCAACATCCACAAACAAAGCTACATCAGAACATTATTTCAATGAGCCACCACACACTGCAGCACAAAGGAACAACGCAGAGCAGAGGAAAATCACCTATACAGTGTATTCAAAACGAATGGGTACCCAATGAACACAGTCCGCCGATTTCTCAGCAACAAACCCAAACATGCAGACAGAACACATCCCGAAACTCTAGCCACTCTCTTCTACATCAAAGATATCTCGGGAATGACTGCCACACTACTCAGACCCCTTGACATCATGGTAGCCTGCAAAACCACCAACACACTAAAACAGCAGCTAATGAACTTGAAAGACCCTATACAGACAACAAGCAAAACTAATCTCATTTACAAAACACCATGCAAGAACTGTAACAAACACTACATTGGACAAACAGGCAGAAAACTAGCTACCAGGATACCAACTAGCCACAAAACGACACGACCCTCTCTCACTAGTATCCTTACATACAGATAAGGAAGGACGTCACTTCGACTGGGACAACACATCCATCCTAGGACAAGCCAAACAGAGACACGCATGAGAATTCCTAGAAGCATGGCATTCCAACTGGAACTCTATCAACAAACACATTGAGTTAGACCCCATCTACCACCCCCTGAGAGAAAGAACAGGAAATGACATCACCACAGGAAATGACATCACCAACCCAAAGAAAGTCAAACATATAAATAGAAAGCAGGAATCATGAACAGTACTTTGCCTGGAGGCCCACTGAAGATGTTACCTAGTAGGGTGACAAAATGTCTGGAAATGAACTTTCCAGCTCAGCGAGCAAAGCTACATCCAGAACCTCAAACTGAGCTAACAATCTTTAGATTAGATTTCTTACAGTGTGGAAACAGGCCCTTCGGCCCAACAAGTCCACACCGCCTAGCCGAAGCGCAACCCACCCATACCCCTACATTTACCCCTTACCTAATACTACGGGCAATTTAGCATGGCCAATTCACCTGACCTGCACATCTTTTGGACAGTGGGAGGAAACCGGAGCACCCGGAGGAAACCCACGCAGACACGGGGAGAACGTGCAAACTCCACACAGTCAGTCGCCTGAGTCGGGAATTGAACCTGGGTCTCTGACGCTGTGAGGCAGCAGTGCTAACCACTGTGCCACCGTGCCGCCCCAATCTTCTCAAAACTCACTTAGTGAAAGTAGTAAAGGGAACACCAAGAAGATCCGAGTAGCTGCAGGAGAGTGCACAGCCTAGGCGAGGGCTGGGTATGGAGTTAGTACCTGATCTCTATAAAGAATTCACCTCTGTGGGTAAAATGTACTCCGAAAGAACAGGGGGAGGACACAAAGTAATAATTTTGAGAGAACCAGTCTCTAATAGTAAGAGATGAGCAAATTTGCACTCTTTCTGATCTGTTACCCAAGAGTGTGGTAATTTGTGGGATAGATGGACAGAAATGTAGCGTTCCCCTCTTGCCAACTCAAAACTGGGGAAGTTACAGTGGGAGTGATTTATAGAGTGCCCAGGAATCCAGTTTGTTTTGGGAATGATTCAGCAGGATTCAAGGTGGGAGTGGCACTCCTTGTTGTGGTAAAACCCAAGGAAGACCAAGAAACTGAGAAGTTAAAAGAAACATATCCTGGTGTTTTCCCAGACTGTGTAGTAAATAGATCCCACTATCATAAGTCACAGCATGAAGCAAAACCTAAGGACAAAGTTGAAGTAGTTGAGGTTCAGTTAGCGGACACCATGTTTGACATAATAGTGCAGGAAAACTCTGATCATGCAGAGCATCAGACAGAAGTTTTTAGTCCTGAAAGGCTAAGGAACTTGCAACAGAAAGACAAGATGATAAAAGATGTGGATGTGTACCCTGAAAAGGAGGCAGAGGATATTCCTGAGGGTTATTATCGGAAAGTTAGAATCCGAAGACAGAAATGAAGAATTCAGCAGATTAGTGCAGAGGTGAAGTGGGCAGAAGTGCACCAGATTGTGTTGCCAGTAGCATACAGGCAGGAAGTGTTACAGGGAGCACATTAGCCACCTGTAGGAGGTAACCTAGGAGTACAAAAGACTCAGGCTAAGATATAAAAACATTTTTATTGGCCTGGAATGCTTAAGGATGTAGTTAACTTTTGCCATATATGTCATACATGCCAAATGGTAGTAAGCCACAGGCAGTAATAAAACCAGCACCTTTATTGCCAATTCCCATATTTGAAGAACCTTTCTCGTGGGTTATAAATGAGAATGTAGGTCCCCTCCAGAGAACTAGAAGAGATAAAGAACTGGAGAAACAGGTGGTAGTTACTGCCCCACAGAGTGAGGAATCAAATCCAGATGTTGTGGATTTCGATGTGCCTCAAAATATGTTAAAAAATGAAGGAGTGGGATAGATTAGTAAACTATCTGTCTTAGGAGCATAGAATGCAATTAAAAGTTTTTTTACTGCTGTATGAGGACAGATGTGGAAATCAGATGGGGAGGACTAATGTATATGAACAAGACATAGGGAATACTGTTCCGATAAAACAACACCCCTATTGGCTTAATCCTTTCAAAGCCAGACAGGTCCAAAAGGAGGTGGAGGCCATGCTCAACAAGGATATCATCCGAACCGAGCCAGAGCAAGTGGAGTTAACCGATTGTCTTAGTTCCCAAACCGAATAGGACTCAATGATTTTGTATGGATTATCGGAAGATCAACGCCGTTACAAAATTGGACTCATATCAAATACTGAGATTCAAGGACTGTATCGAGAAGGTTGCACAAGCCAGTTACATCACCAAGTTGGACTTAATGCATGGTTACTGGCAGGTATCTTTATCAGAGATGGCGAAAGAAATTTCTGCATTTGTAAACCCAAATGGCTATATTAATTCAAAGTAATGTCCGTTGGAATGAAGAACACATCTGCCACATTCCAAAGTCTCATGAACAGAGTTGTGGCTGGGTTAACAAACTGTGCAATCTATTTGGACCATGTAGTGATCTTTTGTAAGTCCTGGAAAGCTCATATGGTACAGTTGGCAGAGCTCTTTGAACGACTACAAAAAACGAAGCGGTAATAAGCTTAAACAAGACAGAATTCGCAAAAGCAGAGATGACATTCTTGGATCATAACATTGCTCGTGGAAGGATGACCCCACGGAATGCAAGGACGAAGGCCATCGAGGAATTTCCATGACCAACCTTGAAGAGAGAGGTGCTTTGATGTTTGGGACTAAGCGGATTCTATCAGAAGTTTGTTCCAAACTTCAGCAGTTTAGTGGCACCCTTAACCGATTTGCTGAAGAAGAACACAAAGTTTCAATAGACAGAACAATGCCAGAGGCATTCGACCATTTGAAAGCAATATTAACCACTGCACCAGTTTTAGCTATACCAAATCTTTCTAAACCTTTCAAAGTTGCCATCAATGTTAGTGACTTAGGAGTTGGAGCTGTACTCCTACAGGAAGATGATGATAGGATTGAACGGCCAGTGGATTACTTTTCAAAAAAACTCAACATCCACCACAGGAAATACTCCACGAGTGAAAAAGAACTATTGAGTTTGGTACTGGACTTACAAGATTTTAATGTGTATGTCACGAACAATGTGTCGGAGTTGTGTACACAGATCACAATCCTCTTACATTCTTGGGATGCTTTAAAGACAAGAAATGAGACGATTTTGTTGGAGTCTTATATTACAGACCTTAATTTACATATGGTACATTTTGTGAATCTAATCGCAGATGCGTTATTGCGGATTTAGCTGATAACATTTAGATAAGATTAGTATCTGTTCAATATTATATATATGTGGTTAAGGAATAGAGAAAAGAAACGAAGCCATATTTTCATTATGATTTCTTTTTAAGGGGGAAGGTGTTATTAAGGTGTACAGGTGTACTGTATCTTTAAGAGAGTTAAAAAGCTAGCAAGGACTGACAAAGCACAGAGAGTCCTGAACAAAGTAAAAATGCAACACTTTGTCAAAACAAACAGCTGCAGGCGAGTTGCCATGAAACAAAAACAAATTCAAATTTGGCCAGTTTAAATTATGCCCCAAGATACCAAAGTCCAATCAAATTGGAATTTAGTATTTTGATAATATTAAAACCAATGAAACCATATATGCTGGAGTATAACACCAGACATTTTGAACAGTTAGGAAGAGAACTACCAAGCCACCAACAAGTACAGACTGCTAGCTGAAGAGCTCTCTGAAAGATACATGTCTATAAGAAATTTGTGCAACAGAACATTGAAACCAACCTAGAGAAAATCTACAGAGGAAAATCTACAAAGGAAAATCGACAAAGCTGACTGGGTTTTGAAATGTGATTTTTTTTTTAATCAGACCAGTATTGTAGACTGGAAGGTAAAAGATAGGTTTAAGAAAAAGGAGTTGTAAATAGTTGTTGGTTTTAATTTTCTCTGTTGGACTTAAAGAATAAAGTTGTTCATTTTTCCTTTAAATAGTGACCTCTGGGATAGTTCTTTGCCTCTCGAATTTTGACAGATTATGCCGCAAAGTGAGCTTCTCTGTGTGTCGGATTTAAATTAGTGCAGGGATTTACCCCATGTCATAACACTACTTCTTCCAAAGCACATCTCATGCTTCTCAGGGTTAAATTCATCTGCCACCGATTGGACCAATCCATCCATAACCTCCTGTAATCCAAGACCTCTTTCCTCATTCACAACTATCTGGCCAATCTTCATGTTGTCTGCAAACTTGCTTATCATTTCCTCATTTTCATCTATATGTTTATAAAAAGATTGTAAAATTTCTGATTCCAATTCTATTCTTCACCACTTGGTTTTCTGGTGACAAACATAGTACCAGAGACTGGTTACTTGAAAAAGGAAAAAACAATTCAGACAGAATCCTACAGACTATTGTAGAACATGGTAGATAGGCAGTGCAAATTGTCAGATAATGATTATTTCCTGATGTTCATAGAGTCTGAGCCATTTGGTTAGTTGAAGACTAATTTGGATATCTTGGCCTTTTTTATTGGCAGGATGTGGGCAACACTAGCCAGGCCCTTCCTAAATGCCCCTAGAATAGTTAGAAGTCAACTACATTGCTGTGGATGTAAGTCAGACCAGGTAAGGATGACATGTTTCCTTCCCTAAAGGGCAGAACTGAACCAGATGTGCTTTTAAAACAATCAGCAGGGTTTACACGGTCATTATTAGACTAGTTTTCTTTTAAATCCAGATTTCAAATTTCAACATCTGCCATGATGGAATTCAAGCTAATGTCCCCAGAATATTAAACTTGGGGGGTTCTGTAATATTTGTCCAGTGATATTACCATCCCACAACAGATGTCCACAAAATCAAGTGGAGAATGTGGGCAAAGCGAGAATGCCTTGTCACATTCTCATAAGTAAAAACTGAACTAGAATATTTTGTCAGATGAATGCTTATGATTTGAATTGTGATAAGTGTGGGCCTTCCATTATAGATCTTGGATGAAATTTACAAGCAAGATGATCTGTTAACTATATAATGAGATTTGGTCAGAATTTGATTTCAATATAAAACATATCATGGACATTAACAGATTGTTTAAAAAAATTGACATTCAATTTGTCTGGATTAGTGCTTATGTTTAACTTGCTGAATTATGCAAAAATCTCTCATTTGGACAAGTACCAATAGAATAGAAGGAGTTATGATGGGCAGAATGTCAATGAAAGCACCTTGAGCAGATCAAGTTAGTGCATATGAAGACAGAATTGAGTTGGAAATCATAGGTGATTGATCTCAGTAATACCCAAAGAACAGTTATTAGATGTTTCAGGAGTAATTTGAAGTATTAGTTTGCAGGGAACACCTAAAGCAAAGAGGCAAGTTCCTTAAAATTGCATGAATTGTGAGGAGGAGGAGGAAATTAATGATTAATCTAAAATTCTTCTATTGAGCACAAGAGATTTTGGTCCTTAAATGCATGTATTAGTTGTGAACTCCTCTGGGCAACATTAGATAGTGTTTGGCTTTATTGTTATTTGATTCACTAAGTAGTAAGGAATATAAAATTACTACTGCTTTGTGTTTGACAACAAATGTAAGTCACCAAATTAAGTTGTAATCCCATATAAAAGAGTAAACCAGTTTAATATTAGTGATGGTTTTTGTCATACCCTTGGTAGGATATCTATGCTGTTGAGTGAAATGTTTATGGAAAAGGCGTACAGGAAATTTGACATGGAGCACGATAAGGCAATTATTAGTCAGTAGGTCTCCAATTCACTCATTAAGGACATTGTTGTATCTCCAAAATAAAACAGGGATAGAGCACTATTAATGCCATCAAATGATAAGAATCAGAGAAAAAATATCTAAAGTTACAAAGAGGTTCTTGTGGCACCATGGTAATGTTGTTACTTTTAAGGCAAAATGCCCCAGCTCTGGTTCCACATGCTCTAGAGGTGTGTCATAACATCTCTGAACATGTTATTTAGAAAACTTATACCGTCACAGAGATGCAACGTTGCTTGGGTGGAATTTCACATTGACCCCAGGTGCCCGAACCTCCATCAGGAACCTGTGCCTCCTAACCCAAGGCACCTCATGGGAATGCCCTGCTGCCTGGCGAGGAGGAGTTTTTTTTGTATGGGCTACTACAGCACACTATCCACTTCTACACCTTCCCTTACTGCTTGGACATATCTTGGCATACTGTTTTTTTAAACCGGTGAGCAGCAGCCTTCCCAGTGTTACATAGAAAGGGGCTCTACACCGGTGGGGATGTGGAATAGACAGTATTGCATGCAGTAGAGTCATAGAGATGTACATCATGAAAACAGACCCTTCAGCCAACTTGTCCGTGTTGACCAAATATTCTAACCTTATCTAGTCCCATTTGCCAGCACTTAACCCATATCCCTCTAACCCCTTCCTATTCATATACCCATCCAGATGCCTTATAAATGTCGTAATTGTACCAGCCTCCATCACCTCCTCTGACAGCTCATTCCACACACGCACCACCCTCTATGTGAAAACATTGTCCCTTAGGTTCTTTTTAAATTTTTCCCTTCTCACCCTAAATGTATGCCCTCTAGTTCTGGGTCCCCCACCTCAGGGAAAATACCTTGCCTATTTACCCGATATGTACCCTCATGATTTTATAAACCCCTATAAGGTCACCGTTCAGCCTCCGATGCTCCAGGTTAAACAGCCCCAGCCTATTCAGCCTCTCTCATACGTACTCTGATGCTGTTGGTTCACGGACATCCAGCCCAACTGTTTATCTGGTAGCACGATGGAGTCTGCGAACCATTGCTTGTTGACGATTGCAACCCTTTTTTGTTATTTGAAAAATCTTCTGTTGCACTTTTGGTTGCACTTCAGCCCCACACTCCTGATCTTTGGGTATCCAATGTGGAAGGATATGGAAAAGTTGGAGGACTTCCTGGGTCTGCTTCTGGGCCTGGCCCAACTTGGCCTTTAGCAGATCCAGGCATTAGGCAATGTAGGGGATCATAGTTGCTGGTTGTCTGCCCCTCTTCTGTAACTACGTCCATGCATCAGGTCTCACAGAGAGAGAGAGAGCATGTGGTGTCACCACTACTCCTGAAACCTTTAAAGAAAGGTGGGCACCACAAGAAGTAGAGTGCCTCATCTCCCCTTCAAATTCTATTTTGATTTAACCTCTCTCCCTTGCCTTTGGTGCTATTGCATTGCCCTTAATAATTTCTGCGCTTAATTCAAACAACTGCAAACATGTTCATTAATAGTGGTGCTTAATAGGTGAAAATTGCCAAGGCTATTTTAGTAGTGGGCAAAGCCATTTGGTTGTGGGTATTAGAATGTCTGGATATGAAAAATAAGATAAAGTTACATAGAAAGGGGCTCTTCTGGCACAATGTAGTGTCCCTACCTCAGAGCCAGGAGATCCAGGACCAAGTTCCACCTGCTCCGGAGGTATGTAATAATATCTCTAATCAGGTTGATTAGAAATGGTCTAAAGTTGAATACCATATGTACTCGTGTAAAAGTTGATCTCATAAATATAGACCCCTTTTTAGCCAAAAAATCTTGTATTTTCCATGTATCTTGTGTCAAAGTCGACCCTACTATATCGCAATATAAACCTCTTACAAAGGAAACTACATGTTCCCATTAACTCATTAAACAAAATCGTATTCATACATTCATGCCGATAACTCTACTCATCACTCTTTGTTTACTATATTGCGTCTCTATTCAGTCATTCATAACTCTACTTAGTCCACTTGGTTTACTACAGCATGTTTTGATTCATTCAGACCGGTACTAAGTCTATTGGTACTTATCGCACTGCGTTCGCTATACATCCAAAAGTGCATTTTCATTAATGTCTCGCGTAGTTGCAGCAACAGTTTTCCCTACATTTATACTGTCTTCCTTTATCAACAAATGCAAAAAAACCATTTGTCTTTCTCGTTACCTGCCATACCTACAAACTAGTTTTCTGTGAATCATGCACGAGAATACCTAGATCCCTCTGCACAGAAGTACTCTGCAGTTCATTCATTTAGATAATGAGTTGCCTTTCTACTCTTCCAACCAAAATGGATAACCTCTCAGTTATCCATGTTAAACTTCATCTGCCAAAACTTAGCCCATTCATCTGAACTATCCATATCCATTTGTCAATTTCTTCATTGCAGCTTACTTTCCTACCTAGTTTCGTGTCATCTGATTCAGACAGATATAGGTAAGTTGAATGAGTGAGTAAGAATCTGGTGGATTGAATATGATGTGGAAAAATCTGAAATAGTTCACTCTGGCAGGAAGGATTAACAAAGGTATTAATTAAATGGAATGCAACTGCAGAATTCCAAGATGCAGATGGCTGAAAGTGGCAACACAAGTAAACAAGATGGTAAAGATGGCATACGGCATGCCTGCCTTCATCAGCTGAGGTACTGAGTATAAAAGTTGGTAAATCACGTTGCAGATGTATAAAACTTTTAGTTAGGTCACATTTGGAGTTTGTGTACAGTTATGGCCCCCACACTATGGGAAGGAAATGAAGGCTTTGGAGAGAGTGCGAAAGATATTGACTGG